>NC_080839.1:34745546-35080546 GCF_030435755.1 Ochotona princeps
ATTTCTTTTCCTCTAGGTACTTATCCTGTGATAGAATCCACATTTTTTTGTGAAGATGTGTTTGTTTAACTGCTGAAGGTTATCCCAGTGGCAAGTTCATCCTTATTTGATAATAATAAAACATAAGTTTTATGTGTTTGCTTGAGTAAGATTGCCATCTGGTAAATAATATGTTTTGTGTTTATAACAATCATGGTTTAAGCCAAAATTGACTTATCATGATTGCTGCAAATAACACTTGAATGTCCTAACTGGTTTGATTTTTTTCCCTTTGTTGAATTGAGAAAATGTATTTTATGAAGCTTCATGCATTTATTTTTAAAGTATTTTGTGAGTTTTCAAGCTTGAGTTTTCAAAAGCAATAATTACAGCTGATTACTGTCTCCATATAGTACTCTGCTCTAAAGTAGAAAAATAGATTGTTTATATAGCATTGTAAGTATTGTTTTATATGTGTGTATATTATATATATTTGGTTTCACCCTCAACAAGTTAAAGTTTCTTCCTTTAAAAATTGAAGCAACCTAAATAGTTTCACCTTGGTAGAACAACACATTAGGAAAGCTCACCTAACATACCACCAAGGAGAGTCTTTTGGTATTGCTTCTCAGGGAGTTGTTGTATTAGAGGCAGTTGTGGAAATGGGCTTTATTTCTTTTCACAAAGGAGAAATTCATGATAGAGAAAGGTTCTTTTTTTTCTTTCAGCATAAGTAAATCTGAGATTGCCTTTTCTCCATGTAATTTGTAAAACAGCTTTTCTCGTTTTCACAGGATTAATTTTCAATATAGTTCAATGTGAAGCCTTCAAGTTTTAGTCTATGACTTGTTCTTTAAAATGTCAATTAAAATATTTTGCATATAATAAAGGGAACTGAAGGAAATGAACATTTAGGCAGGAAGTTTGGAACCAGTCTAGAAAGGGTGCCTATAGTTGTTTGTCTGCTTTCAGTAAGATCAGGAGGTTGTTTGTTTTATGCCACTGAGTTCTTTTCGCTTGGTTCCAATCTCGATGTTCTGACTGAGGCTCGCTTTGTTGCTTTAGGTACTCTAATATGGAAATGGAAGGGAGAGTCTAATAGAATAACTGGCAACAAAAGCCATATTCTTTTCTTTGATATTAATCTTTTCTTCTGTTTTGGAAGAATCACACACTCATTAGAACGAACTTTGTTGGCATGATATACCTTTTCCTAAATCCTGTTTTCATCCCTTGGGGTTTTCATTTTCTTGTATGAATTCTATCCTTTTACAAATGTGAGACTCTAAATATGCATTGCTGTTCCTTAGCTTTAGATCTCTAGCTATATGTACACGTTCATTCTTCATAACTGATGAATAGAACCTTGAACAATGTTTAGAGTTCATTGTCATCTCTTTTCCCATATCTAGACTTGTTACACACCCATTACTGTGGAAATACTGCCTGAGTATAAAGCTATGTAAAATATCTAATCAGAAAAAGCAGAGTACATATTGTGCATATCAAGATAATATTAACTAAACTTTGATGTTTTGGAATATATAATTGGCTAATGAAATTAAACAAAGCAAGAATGTGAATTGCATAACAGAAATGGTGATTCTCTCTATGGAAGGAAGGATAAAGAAGTGTACATAAGGAGGCTCCTTCCACTGACTTGAACAAATTGCAATGGTTCATTTCCTGGCATATTTCAGAATAGTTTATATACTGGACAAAAGGGCGAGTGATTTATTTTGGATATTTTGGCAGAATTATTTTTATCCTGTTCACTGTCAAGAGAATTTACCTATAAATCCATTGATGAATGAAAAAGCCTAGCATTTATCAGTAAATATCAGGATTTTTAAAGCTATTGATATCATTGATCCAATAATGTGCTTTATCTTAAAGAAGTGAAATCAGAGGTACTTAAACATATGTAAGCTTATGTATAATTATGTAAAATTAGGAAAACGATGAATTTTCCCAGGATATTTAGCGTAGCTCACTAATAACAGCAAAAATTTGAATTCATGCTGATTAATATTTGCATCCTAGTATGTTTGTTTTTGAACTTTTAAAATGTGTCTTATGTTTTTATATAGATCCTTTTGTGTATTTGAAATTTGATCAATAATGCAAAAAAAAATGCTTTTTTCATACCTAGTCACTCCATTGCTTATTGTCCTTCTCTTGTTTCCCAATATGATTTGTTTTTCCTCAGGGATACAAATAATGATTTCTTCTGACTTTCCTGTTGGAAATTTTAGGAAAATTACAAATAGGCATGTGTTTTTCAACAGAAGAAAGGCCATTGTTAGGAAAAAGAGTCACATAGAATATTCAAAACAAACCTTTCATTTCCATAGACTGAACAGTTTACTTAACCAGTGAGGATATAAATATTTGCATTATGATCGACTAATGCCAGTCCTACACTTAATGCATAACCCCTAGCTGCTGTCAGCCAAGGATTGTATACTCTGGAAACTCAATATTAACCAAATATTAACCAAAGCAAATTATGAATTTTAGCTTCTGTTAATAGAAGTTTTACAAAATAACATGACTACCTCAGATAAGATGTTCTTGTTTTTCTATGTTAAATGCAATTATTTATATATACACATAGACATGCATATATAAACTTCTCTAAGTAGGAATGTTAAAATATGTTTGATGCTTAGAGGAAATGCTTGTGGAAATATAATATTAGGAAAAGACATAATGTGCAAATTCAATTTTCAAACCACCCCATTTCCCTATGATTAGAAGAAGAATCCTGACTACCCACTCCAGAATGCTTTGCACGGTATACTATTTGAAGATGTTAGCTTTCCTTATTGCTTACATTTTTCTATAGATCTGAAATGTGATAAGCTGTTTGTTTTATAGGAAGTCAAGTGTTTTTTTAAGTTACAGGACATTTTTAAAATGTGATTTTTTTAAACTTGTAATAATTATTGATTTTGACACGAATGTATGAAAAATCCAACTGCTTGCTTGGTTAAGTTCCACAAGACACACATGCACACACACACAGGAGTGAGGCCATCCAAATAGGGATCTGGAGTGTGGAGTGATCAGAGCAGACATGCTATTATTGGGCATCTGAAGCAGTGTAATTAAAATGCAGTTTATGACATGTCTGCTGCACACTAATAGTCATTCCATGTAAAAACTATTTCAGGAATAGGGCTCAACACTGTAGCCTAGTGGCAACGTCCTTGCCTTGCATGCGCCAGGATCCCCTATGGATGCCAGTTCATATCCCAGTCACTCTACTTCCCTTCCAGCTCCCTGATTGTGGCCTGGGAAAGCAGTGGAGATGGCTCAAAGCACTGGGACTCTACACCTGCATGAGACCCAGAAGACACTCCTGGCTTCTGGCTCTGGATTGGTTCAGCTCTGACCATTGTGGTCAGTTGAGGAGTGAACCAGCAGATGGAAGATCATTCTCTTTGTCTCACTTTCTCTATGTGAATCTGACTTTCCAAATAAAATAAATCTTTTAAGAAAAACTTTCCAGGAAGAAATGTGCTATGGTTAAAAGTTGGGTAAAAGTTACATTTTCAAAACCCAAATACATATAAGTAGAGGCAAACAGTGAATCTTTATTGCTATGTAAAAGGAACGGTCTGGTGGTAGGCTTCTGAGTTGAGAAGACTGGGTTTTACCTTGTTGATCTTGGTGATTATTTTTTTTTTTAACTTCAGGTAAACTTTGTTAAGATGCTTATAATATTGACCCAGGATATGATACTGTCTCAGCAAATACTTCGAAATTTCCTGAAAATGCTGTTGAAGCACTTAATGATAGCTTTCAGAGAAGAAATGTTAACCTTGGTCTTAATCAGGAATATAAGTCAATTTGGAATCATCTTAATGTCAGACAAGGAGGAAGTACTAATATATTGACTCTGTCACCTATTTGGCACGTCACTTTTTGTGTCTGGAGTTCTTGTTCTTTGAAATTCAGGCTTTGGCATGAGAAGGCTGTAATAAAAGTGGGGTTTGGGTTGAATCTCTTTACTCCCTGGCTTGCCGTGTAATCCTTGTTCAGCACATGCTCTGCTAATGCTGCCTGCTGTTACAGAAGCCAACACCAGTGAGTCCTCCTGCTCTTGAACTCTGTGAACTCAGGAATCCTTTTCTCTTTTAAAAGTTCTTTTAAAAATTTCAGACCAAGGATGGTCTCCCAATGAAACTGCTGAATTTATCTGTACAATAAGATGCTGGACTCTCCGCAAGATCCATGCCCGCAATGAAGGAATCATGACTGGTTATGAACTGTATTACTGTAACAATATGGAGGAATTCAGTATGCGGGGAGAGTTTGGGAAGGGGCTGGAGGAATCCCAGGGCCTATGAAACTGTGTCATAAAATGATGTAAAAAAATTCGTTGTTTAGGCATTTCATTGTAGTCAAGGAAAGCTGTCTGATACACTACACACTGATTAAAAACTAACTCCAAAAAACAAACAAGGGTGAATGCGAGTTCCTAACACCAAATCTTGATGAAGATGTGCAGCAGTGAGCAAATGTAAACTGTTGAAACATGTAACTACCACATACCTAATAGTGTTGCTCCTGTATATTTACTCAAGAAAAAGAAGACTTACCTCTATGATAAGCGAGGTTAAATAGGAAAGTTTATAGCCTGTTCATTCAGAATTGTCCCAGAATAAAAGCAATCCAAACCTCACAAATGCAATGGGTTATTTTGTTAGGTGAAGCATTAACCAGAAATATAACAGAAAGGAATACTGATATATGGCAGCAATAAGGATGGGACACAGAAACATGTGTTGAGAGAAAGAAGACTGGCATGATACCATATGGTTCTGTTTGATGCAAACAGAGGATCAGTCGGCACTGTGGACTAATGACGAGTCACTGGAAGGGTACTTACAAGTACAGTTTTTGGTGATGGGAATAATCTATGTCTTGGGTGGTTATGTATTTGGAATAAATGGAATGTACATGTATGAAAACAAATCAAATTGCACTCTTAAGATCTTATGGTGCATTTAACTGCATGTAAGTTTTCCTCACTAAAAAAATTGAGAGATAGCTTTTATGGTAAGTGGAAAAAACAGACAATAGGAGGATTAAAGATCTACCTTATAGAAAATAATAGGATGTTAGTGGTTGATGGAGAGGAAAGTAGATATTATTTACAGCAAAGAATGAAAGAGATTAATTTATTCAGTCCTCAAGTGGAAAGCGTTCCGAATTTAGACAAAGCAAAATTTGCAGCCATTTCAATCTTTCCTCTCTGTGGATGGGAAATAGCCAACAAAAAGCAAATAATTTTCTTTTTTGTTTCCTATGTGATTTCAGAAGTTAAATTATACAAGCATCTCCTCAAATTTGAAAAATACAGAAATTTCCTATTCTGATAGACTTGATTTAATCTGTATGGTTATTCTAAAAGCTCCCAAATGGTATTCCAATTTCAGTATTTATTTCTAAGTTTGCATGCTGGAGAGCAGCTAGTAATGGTGATGTGGTTCTAAACTCAGGCAGCCATATGAACTCATCATTCACCCATTGCTCATTTCTTTTTGAAGGTGGAAACAGATCCCTGAATTTTAATTGTGTATAAATGGAGAGGCCATGAAAGTGAATGCTGATTAGCTTAGTATGTGTATGTTTTCTGAGCACTTAGGATGCAGTTGCTTGGTATGTTCTATTATTATTAGGGTGGGAAATGGGTGGGGAAGTTCACTTGTAACTAATGGGTCAGCTCAAACATAAACAGATTCTGACTCCAGGTTATGATACATAATGCATATTTCTTTCATTAATAATCAGTTCAGTAACCTGAATCATATTTTTTGTAATGCAACTTCATAAAAAAATCACTTTGCATTCCGTTTTGATTAATCTACTATAAATCAGGCTGAAAACTCCATTTTGTTGTAGATTAAAAAATACCTCCACAAGTCAACTTCAGACTAGTAAATTAATTGTTCATGTAAAGGAGGACCTGGTTGATTTATAGAGTTCTTTTGAAACAGAGCATAGGATTTTAAAGGAATTACTTTTAAAAAGCAACAAAACAAACAGAAGCTGACAAACTTTTGGGGACACAGATGTTTCTTAATTTCCTGGTAATATGTCACTTTTTCATTAAAAATACTTTTCTTGGAATGGCTTTTGGCCCACTTGTTACAAGATTACAGCTTGAATTACCAACAAAATCATATATAAGTCACAAAAGAAGTTTAACACATATATTAAAAACGTGTCTAAATGAAAAATCAGTGTCTTTAAATACTTGAAAGGTTGTCCTGTAGAAGAGAAAGGAATTATTCCAGTTTGTGAGGACAGGAAAACCATTTCAGTAGAAGAGAGGCATTATTTTCAGGAAAGTGAAATGATTTGTAACATTAAGAGGGCAGAAGTTGTTTAGTCTCCTGAGGTAGGTGTTTGTCATCAAGCAGTTCTAGTCTGTGAGGCAAGAAGACTACTCAGAAATGTTACATCAGGAGAAGGAAAGTGGCTCAACAGTTTGGATTGCCTCTATCCCAAATCTAAGAGTCTAGTCCTAAGTCCTGTCTGCACTTCCTGAGCCCATTTCCTTTAAAGCACATCCTGGGAAATAGCTGGTGATGACCCAAGTAGTTGAGTCTGCCACACACCATGGGAGACCTGGATTGAGTTCCAGGCTTCTGCCTTTTGACCTGACCCAGCCCTGACATGAACATTTGAGACTGACTCATTGGAGTGAAGATCTCTATCTGCCTTTAAATAAAATAAAAACTTTAAATGTGTGATAAATTAGACTATAGGCCTCTCCACTCCCAAATATTTTTATGTGTATATCTACCTGGTAGACATGAATATTTGAAAAAAAAAAACCAATCCTCTAGAAACATACATGTGTGACATTGTGATTTTGTTTTCACCCTCACGTGATAATACAGTGGAGTTTTTCAATAGCCAAATGATATGCGATATCTTATCCAACTGAACTCTGAAGCAGATTTTAAAAAATGAGAAACAATCCCATTTTTCCTGTTAAATTTTTGCCTTGGAAAATAGTTTTTTAATGCAAAAATTTATGTTTATATACAATAGTTTTGTTATGAGTATTTGAAATAAATCTGAAATATCTTGTTTCAATTTAAAATATGGCAAATCCTAATGCATATACTTCAGCTAATGGGAGGTCATAGGAGTGTTCAATATTTGTTGATTGTGACTAGGTCCTGGTATCAAACCATTTGGGGACTCTTCTGCCAACACCAGGACTATTTCTCCTAACTTTTACTCAATGAACATAGATCTACATAAGCTATGTTCAATATGAATTTGATCTGAGAGTCTTTCAAACATTGAAGCCAATATAGTAATTTCCTTTTCTTCCTTCTGCAGATAAAGGGACATACATTCCTTCACTCATTACATACCACAAATGATTTTGAGTTTCCACACTATTTGATAGGTCTCTTTGAATGTGTTTCAGTGAGAAACATCATCTCAAATATAGCATTCAGAATAGAGCAAAATATTGTAGGTCATACTTTTAATAGTAGAGAGGGACCATTATCTTTATTATTGGAATTTTGGTGCTCTTCATACTGCTTAAGATTGAACTAATGCTTTTGGTGACCATATCGTAATTTTTTTAAAATCTCCATCAAGCATACAGGCTAAGGCTCCTAAACGCTTTACTGTCAAGCTGACACTCCTAGACCATATATTTCCAAATCTTCCTTTTTATTGTAATTGATCTTATCCAGTAGACTTCACGTCCTACTAAATTGAATTTCACTTGATTCACCCTAATATTGAAAAATATTGAGCTCTTTTCCAACTGATCATCTAAAATATTAGTCTTCTTACTTTCGATGCATCCTTGTATTTGGTAGTATATTTATGTGTGAACCAAATCATTGGTGCTGGCAAGGCTGCACAAAAAGACAGTGGTCGATCACTCTGGACTTGTTTTACAGTGAAGACATTTTTCATCAGCCCTTTCCTACAAGGTGAGGGAGGTATATTTGTGAGGTTTCCAAACTTCCTGAACAAATAATAATTCCCACAAACCATGAAGTTATTGACTACTTCTGGGAGCTACTGACACTCCTGTTACACATGTTTCCACCTGCTCTGGACGTCCTGTCTTCTTGCTGTGTTTACCCTTTTATAACAGATATTTACTCTCTTGGACAGAAAGCAGAAGTTGAATGTCTTTTCTTTCTCTCTGTCATCAGTTATTTTATTCCTTTTGTCCCATGTGCACTTTCTAACCCTTTCTTCTTTCTCTTGCTTGAGAAATGATTTTATATGACTTGTACTGTCATTAGGGTTTCTCACAGGCCTTCACTCATTTTGGACTTTCTACTGAAATGATACTGATTGTCCTTCAGGGTCTTCCCTTTGGCCTCGATGAGTTATCCTCCTGTAATCTTCTCTGTGTACCTGACACATTCTGCAGCTGTCAGCTTGCTCCCTGGGCTGCTAGATGACCTGTTTGGATATCTCTCCCTTTAGTCATGTCAGAATTTCATTTTTGAAAGTCTCCTTCTTATCCTGAGAAGCTTTTGCTTTTATAAGCTTTTGGCCTGAGTCCTTGCCTATCTTTTCAAGTAACACTTTAAATATCTTGTCTTAAGTCCATGGTTCCAATTGTGACACTGCTTTGATCTTAAGCTTGCCTTTTGAATTCTGAAAAACCATAATCACTTAAAATATAATGTCCCAACACATATGCATCTTTCATTTTGGAGGGTATTTAAATGTCATATTTATTATCAAAATTGTTTTCTTGCTAACAAAGGGTATTTGCTTCGTTTCTGGCTAAAACCTATTTCTGAGTTTTTGTTGGCTATTCAGATTGATCCAATCCATAATGTAAACAAAGGTGAAATATCACGTTGCATACTGTAAATATATTATATACAATTATTTAAGAATTAATAAAAGCAACTTTCTCCTTAAAACTAATAACAAATAATGTTTTCATTGCATGTTTGAAGTAGTATAATGTGACATTTGGTGAATACTATATGTTTATACACACACATACAGAGGCACAAATTCAACTATTTTGAATGTAATTGATTTCAGCTAGATAGTACTCTATTAATGTGCCCATATTTGTGACACAGTAGTGAGACAAAATTGAGAAAAATATGCCTCAGTCTGATTTCAAGTGATTTTTATGTGCCTGTGATGAAAAGGCAGACTAACAAAATAAATAATTAATTGTGAAATAGTGTGATAATGTTTTAATTTGGTTAGTCAGTGCATTTACTTGCTGAGGATATGTTATATACTGTAGATTCTTACTGGGCACCTGTGACACAATGATGCAGCAGACAAATATCTGTCCAGTGAAAGTGCTCACTATGGAGAATGCATGTAATGATAATATAGTGGAAGTTAAGACACATACACGTGTAAAAGACTGTTAGAATTCAAAGTAAAAATGGATCATTCAGCTTTATGTTCCTAAAAACTGTTTGCAGAAAGTAGAGGTTTCAATCACAAAGTGACTTTTACCCAGCAGCAAGACAGAGAACAGAATGCATAGGAATAGAAGGCAATAAAATAAGCAATGGTGAAGCCAAGGAAACTATTGTCAGTTCTGCTTGGTTGAGTGTTTGCTTTGCATATTTGGAGAAAAAGGGATAAAGGATGAGTAATAAAAAGCCAGAATTTTAAATTTATGTTGAAGAAGGTACTTTTCCAGTTGTGCTCTCAGACATCCCTTAGGAGACAGTGGAATGGAGCTGGGGCTGTGAATGCAAGGAAGTTGATCTGTGGTGCTCTGCAGTGCTCAGGCCTCCATTTCCACCAGGAGAGGTTCTCTTTTATTCATCTGTTGGACTTTTGAGTCTGCCTTTCTTGAATTCTTCTGCAGCCTGACTTCCTTCCTTCCTTCCTTCCTTCCTTCCTTCCTTCCTTCCTTCCTTTTCCTTCTTTCTTTCTTTCTTTCTTTCTTTCTTTCTTTCTTTCTTTCTTTCTTTCTTTCTTTCTTTCTTTCTTTCTTTCTTTCTTTCTTTCTTTCTTTCTATCCCCTTCCCTCCCTTTTCCTTCCCTTCCTTTTCTTTTACTGAAGCTCACTCTTACAGACCACAGAGAAATCCTCAGTTTTTCAACAGAGGGGCAAGAGGAGCAACATGACCATCCCAGAGGTGGTATAAATGATACAGAGAAAGCAGGAAGACATTAGTCTTCTTCATTATAGGTGATCATTGTGATTTTGTGCTGTTTCTTTTAAAACGTAGTTGTTGCAAATTGGTTGTGTATGAGGTTAGGGGAGAATATTTAGAACCAAACTAGTCCAGAAGTATAAAGAGAGCTTTATTATCAGACAGCCTTTTCACAGAAGCAGGACTTGAACTGGTTCTTGAGTGATGTTCTGAAGAGGACCAGAACAATCCTTTATTTACTTTTCCCTTCCTTATAATTTTTGCTTGATGTGATTTCAAACTTTCAGAAAGTTGGATTTTACTTGTTTTATACATAATGAACCAATGATGAGTATCACATAGAAACAAAAACATTAATACAGTTACATTTATATTATATTCATTGTTATTTATAATGTATTCCTGTGAGTTACACAATATAAATATTTCTAATATTTTCATAGTGATGGTGACTTTTTGATTCTAGGGGAATGCATCCTGTATACATTGAGCATATGAATTGGCAAGGATGCCACACCTTTTCACAAACATAAGCATAGCTATTTCTGTCTCTGCCCTATTATTAGTGCTAATGCAAAATTTCAGGTGGATAGGAAGTTGCTAGAAAATTCAGTCTGTTTTGTTGAACTTGATATCAGTTACAAGATGCAACACATTCTTGACGTTCTAGAAGGAATTGGAAAATAAACCTGTAAAACCAATTCAATAATTGGGATTCTGTAAAGAATGAAGTTATTTTAAAGTCCTTTGTGTGTTATTATGAGCCAGGCAATATGCTCATTCCATTTCTCTGATTGTATCATTTACTTCTCAGAGCAAAGAGACGAAAGAGGAACTATTATTCTCATTTTACACATGAGAAATTTTGTACTCTATAGCTCTGAGTTGTTCTATAACTTGCTAAGATCATAGAGCTGAGATTCAACCCAGGGATGATCATATTCCAAAGACTAAACTCTTATGTAACGTTGTCTGTTGAGGTTTCCGCCCATGCTCAAAGTAGAGAATCGGTCAAAAACTCATCTGGGGGAGGCTTATGGTTACTCAACAGCTTTAGGCAGTCTTCTTTGTTCCAGCCTCTTAGAGTTTTCTCCTGTGGACCTGCTGTGACCACTTGCTCTGTCAGTTAGCAGTTGTGAATTGCTGATAGTAAGAGATGTGAAAGTCTGTGGCCTAAAAAATTAGAAGTTCTCCTGCTATGTGAAGGAAGCCTAAAAGAGGATGGTTCAAGGTAGGCAGGTAGACTTGCTGGGTCCTCAGGAGCCTGGATTCCTTTGATATTTGTAGACCACCATCTTTAACACCAGTCATTTGAAAGGTGGTGACTAAATCTCCAGGTGTCATAGCCAGGCAGAAAAGAAGAAAGGCCTAGCAGTGTTTCCAGTAGTGTTAGCCAGCTTTTCATTGCTATAAAGAAATACCCAAGACTATTAACCTACAAAAATAAAGGTTTAGCTCACAGTTTTTGGAGCTGAAATTCCAGACAGCATGGATGGAAAGTCTTGCAAAGATCTTATGGAAGACAGTGAAAAATATACGTGGACGAAGGATTGCACAGTGTACCAGTTAGGAGAAAGAAAGTGGCTGGGGCCAAATTCAGGTTATTGTAACACTCTGATGGGTGCTAGCTTCTGAGAACACACCCCCAGTGACCCAAGAACCTCCCCAAAAGCTCTACCTTCTAAAGATTCTACTCGCTCCCTATAGGCCCTCCCCAGGAACCAAACCATTAACACATGGGATATTGGAAGACATTCAACATCCAAACCATAACACTGATGTCCGTCAGTTATTAAAGAGCCTTCTTTGTTAATATCTCATTGGCAAAACATGTTTATATAATCCTGTATATATGCAGAAGAGCCTGGGTAGTAGAACCTCTTAGTGGAGTACATTGCATCTGTACTAATGCAAGATTACTACAACAGGAGCGGGTAGTAGATACTGAGTGGATATCTCTTCTTTCTCGCACACTTACTGCCCTGAAGTTTATTATTTTGAGACTTAGGGAGTGTCTGCTGAAATATCTGCTGGATGTCTACTCTGGCTTAAGTGCTGAATACTGACCTAGTGAACCATGACATATTTTTATAAACTTGTTTCTGGTCTCTAGTATCTCATGGTCATTCTCTTGGCTGAGGAGTTAGGACCTGCTTTGAAGTGCTTTTCGCTAAATGTCCTTTGGCTCTTTTTACCAAGGAGGTTCTGATGTGACAGAGACAACATTTGTCTATAGCATATGACTAGGGAATCTGAAGCCAAAGAGGACAAAGACCTTTGTTCAGATTTCAGGGCAAGTGCCATCAGCTGTGGTATCCAAATCAGTGACCTAGTCATTGTTTTTCTGGTGCATTTAAAAAAAGTGTTTGCAGAGCTTCTCTGATAGAAGAACAAGTAGGACATTTATGTATGTTGAGAAGAAATTATGCTTCCTCTTTCCCATCCCCCTCCACCTAAAAAAAAAGCAAAGGTCCTTTGAAAACTTGAGAATGTTTTAAATAATTTAATTCTTTGAAAGGAAGAGTTATCAAGAGAAGGAGAGATAAACAGAGGACATATCCTCCATCAGCTGGTTCACTCCCCAAACGGCAGCTACAGCCAAAACCAGACACCTGAAACTCTATCCTGGTGTCTTATATGGATGACAGGGGCCCCGTTGCTCACATCATATTTGGCTGCATTCCCTGGCATATTAGCAAGGAGCTTGATGGGAAGTGGAACGATCAGGGACTCAAACCAGCACTCACATATTCACATATTGGATGCTAGTATCACAAATGGCGGCTTAATCCATGGTGCCACAACACTAGTCCCGATTTTTCCATTGAAAACTGTACAACTGAAATGTCTGTGAATAAACAGCAGCCTTTTATCATCACACCCTCATCTCAAACATTTATAGCAAAAGCTTCTGCAATTTCAAAATGCTCTGTTTCTTTTGTGCAAATCACAATTGCCATATTGTGTTTCAAGTTAAATACTAAGGTGATCACTAAGCTTATGCTGAGGTATGATGCAACAATAACCACCCCCAAGTGTCAGTGTATTTTTTTGCTTTTTGGTATTTGAAAAATAAATATTTTTTTCCTCTTGCGAAGTCCACAGCAGGTTTGGGTCATTCTTTGAGAAGAGCTGGTGATTCATCTTCATAGACTACCAAGGCTCTGCCTTGCTCTTCTTGGCTTCTGTCTACTGGGCTGAGAGAGGGGCGTACCAGAGAATCTATAAGACAAGCCTCATGTTACCTCAGTTTTCATCCTTTAGATCTAGTCCCAAGGCCTTGCCTAACTGCAAGAAGTCTGAGAAATGCATTTTCTGAGTTTTTGAAAGAAATGAGTATGATGAAAACTCTATCTTAGTCATGGATTGGGACACTTGTTTAAAATGGCACTATGATCGCCATGCTTTACTTCTGCCAATGTTTTTCTCTCTATGTTTTTTTTTTCATTTTTTATTATATTTTTGACAATCTTTACATAGTTAATTAGGGTAAAAAGGTTCAAGGGCTATAGGAAAGTAGGTAAGACTGTTATTTCCATATTGTTTCCTTCATGTATCTGAGTTTTGTAAAGGGGGATATTGAGGGAGCAGCCCCACCCAGTTTCCCACCCACCCCAGGTCCTGGATGTGGGGCATGCTCTGAGATACTTGCTCAAGCGGTTTTGATAGTTAATCAGTTATAAATCGCTGCCAGTCTCGCTACTCCAAGCACGATGCGGAGGTCGTTGAAGAATCCATTGATTGACATAGTCCATCATTGAGTCTCCGTTTGCCCAGTAGTTTACTGCCAACAATTAGCTGAGGTGGTTGATTGACTTGTTCTGTCTTCTGTCTTCTCTTGGTCTCTCTGACTATATTTTAATGTGGGTTTCCACTTGAGGTCCTTTGTGAGTCTCAGGTTATGCCCAAATAACTGCAGCCCCGTTGTTAAGTCTTTCTGCGATATCACGTACATGTTTTGGGAAAAGCATCAAACAGCAACAACCAGCATGTAATATGAATATGGTTTTCTAGATGGACACATCAGTTGTCAAAACACATTCCATCCATATATTTGAATGAAAGTTGCATGGATGAGTGGAATGTTCTTGGCAACGTCCTTCAAATTCAGGCACTGTGATCTGATACTATTTCTAGTGACTTGTCTCGGTCATTTATTCTATGTACAAATTTAAGTAATTTCATAAGACAATAGGAAGCTGAAAAAATTCCTCTGAATTCTCTTTCTTCAGGATATTGCCAGTCAGCGTTACTAACAACAGAGAAGGATACAAAACCCTTCAGCCACAGGAGGGATGGAAAGGTTTGTGCGTCATTTTGGATACACAGGATACATAAATCGATTTCCTTATCCTTTTCTAAACAGATAGTCCACTGATTTCGTGTCTTTCTGAATCCTTGTGTTTTTCTTTTTTGAAAAATGAGATTTTGTGGTACTGCATTTAAATGGTTTTGTTTATGTATCGTAGACTTTCAGCAGATTTCTCTGTCTACAGATATGAAGTTATAATTTTGAAATCATAAAAAGTTCTAGCCATAGTTTTTTGCTACATAGGAGGTTGTATATTTTTATACCACAGATGGAAAAACAAAACTAACATGAAATTTTGGTCCAGAGCATTCAAAGGACTTGCCATATGAGGTTATGTGTAGTCTTCCCAACGAGGAGTACAGTTGTTCTCCCCACACCAGTTCTGTTCTAGTAAGTACCATTTGAGGATATCCTATTCCATGCTTGTCATAGTTAACAAAATAAAAATCCTGGCTATCATAGTATTGAGTTGCACCTGTGTTTTCTGCCCCAATAATGTTGATCGACACCGAGTCCCAAATTAGAAAAAAAGTGTACGTGTGCCTGTGAATGTGCTAGGGTTGGGAAGCAGAAAGGGGGAAAAGAGCCCCTGCCTATGCTGTGCCTCAAGCAGCAAGAACAGATGAGAAAGACTGCGAATGAGTTATGGGTGAATTGAAAGAGGAAAAATCACTGGCTGTGGTTAGCAATTCCAGACTTTGCTATTTTGTTTTTGTGAATGAAGAAATGATATTATTATTATTACTTTTATTGATCTAGGCCAAGTTCTTAGATACAATTCTCCCATTTAAAAAAATTTAAGTCTCTTTGTTCTCCATTTGAAAAGGATTTTCCTTTTTTTTTTTTCCTTTGGTCAACCCCTGTGCTTCGACAACGTCAGTTCACTGGTATGTATTCAACAGCACAGTCACACACATGATGAGACATGATGAGATGAGGGACAGGCATGGTAGCAGATTGTCCCAGCCGGCTACTTTTCTGTTGACTTGGATACAATCCTAGGGGAGAAAAATCATTTAAAATAAGTTACTGTCTTTAAATCTTAAAACTTTCTGGGACAGCAGGCAGGGACTTGGCAATGTGCTGGTAATGTGTTTTAGCCAGGATGGTCTTCAGAAATATGCTTGAGAATTATTAACTTGTCTGGGCATAATTTAGCAGTATTTACTGTCTGTTCCTCTGAGTCATTGCACAGTCTGTACTGTCCCTGGGATATTTAGACCTTCCTGGCCTGGTCTATTGTGTCATGTAATGATATATAAAGATACAACCATTCTTAAAGTGCAATCTTGTACCCTGTCAGAGTGTGACCTCTTTAAGTTAATTTTTATGCGTCAAAGCTTTTCGACATTTATCTAAACAAATTCAAATCTGTGTGTGTGTGTGTGTGTGTGTGTGTGCGCACGCGCATGCACGCTTTTTTTTTTAATGACAAAAAACACCATTGATCTGACAGCTTGCTCTCCAGGGAAGAGGTATTATGGGTAGCTTTAAAGCCTAGATGCTTCCAAAGTCCTTTTCTTCTACCAGTCCCAAAGCAGTGTGTTTGGAGCTGGGGCCGTGCAGCTTGCCACCATGGCAGCTGGGAGTTTTGACAGTGTTATGAAGAATTGCAACTGTTGATCAGTGAATTGTTACAGTGTTGATGACAGCGTTGCAAATTAATTCTGAAATTAACTGAGGGGACATGAAAAGGTCCCACTGCTTATCTGAGAGAAGGAGGGCAGGGTAAAAATTACTGGTGGAGCTGAGTGAAAGTGAGAAGAAACACATTCAGAAAATCCCAAGTAATAATCCAGGTGCTGGTACAGTTTTCATAGTCTTTGGGAGAGGCATTCTCCTAAGGAAAATTGGTGGCTGAAAGATATCTGTAAAGAGTTATGACTGAAAGTTTTCAGTACTTTGTTATTTTGGAAATGATTTATTGAACTCATTGCATCTTAGAAAGGAAAAATTAATAGGTTGCTATTTTTCTTCTGTTTCAAAATTAACCCAATATTTTACTGAATGGAAATACGTTTTCAGAGTTTCCCCTGGTCTGCCTGCCTCTCCATAGCAGGTGTTTCCTTATGTTTTCCAACAACAGGTACTCTCCTGTTCTCAGGCTTATTTTGGTTCTGAGTGCAGAATGCTGTGTACCTGAAACCAGAGGTATCCTTCAGCAGTGTGTAGTGGCCATTAGCATATGCTTTTCCCAAGGTCTTGTGTACTCATTCTGAGCATGTGCCTTTTACAATGCAGAACACAAGAGACTTGTTTTGTAAGATTAATGAAGGTCACCAAAATTCTCAAAAGTATTCTGATAATTAAGGCTTTGTTTATCAAAAACAAGTTATATTAAGAGCAAAAAGATTCATGGTAATTATTCATAATCTTAACAATTCAAGTGTAGCCACCTCATTTGTGCATTTAATTCTTCTTGTTAATGTTTTGCATAAATCTGCATAATTACTTGAGTTGCCTGTTGTAATTTTGACAGCTACTCAGTTCATGTGCACTAAAGTATATCAAAAGCTTGATGTGCTGAATATTTATAATTTTACGTATGTTCTTGGGATAATATTTTTTCAACAATATTTTTAGTTTTTATAAAATTGACATGGTATACTTGGAAACTGTGCCAAACGTAGCTTTCTAAAATAGAGAGCTCATGAAGGAAATAAACTCACATTTAAAGGTATAGAACCCACCCTGGGCAAATATTTTTCAACAATCCTTGTGAATTATGCTTGTTCTGCAGTATTTCATTTCTCTCTCTCTCTCTCTCTCTCTCAATAGACACATATCCAACCCCAAATTGCTTATTTTTTCTCTACCTTTTATTTATTTTTATTTTACTTAAAGGACAGAGAAAGAGATACACACAAAAATCTTGCATTCTTTGGTCCAGGAACCTGAAGCTCAGATCCTGAGTCTCCCACATGAGTGGCAGGAACTCAAGTACCAGAGCATCTGCTGCTGCTTCCCGGGGTGCGCAATGGCAAGAAGTTGGATGTGAACTAGAGGAGCCAGGGATTTAATAAGGCGCTTTGATATGAGGTGTAAGTGACTTCCTAACCTCTGAACCAAAGGTCTACCTCTTTTTTCATATTAGAGATAATTTTTTGTACTCATCTTAGAGGGCTAAGAACAACCTGATGCTGTACCGTTGTTCTTCCCTTCTGGGTAACAGTAATTGTATACTAAACAAGTAACGTACCCCCAAGAAAACCCCCAAGCAAAATCTCAACTGTAAAACTGTATTGGCATGGGGATTCTGTGTGGAGCACGGGGAGACCACTGTACATTTTATTATGAAGTTATTAAAATGAAAGAAAGGGTTTGACTCCACATATGTGTCTTTCTTCCTCCAGTTAATATGAGTGTTCCAAAAGGTGTCATTCCTAATCAGTGCAGTCATAGGGAAGTAGTAGTAGTAAGAGAAACCCATTATAAAGTGGTGCTGCTGTTTCTTTTCTAAGTTCCTGATGAGGAAAAGATTTTATAGATTGAGAGAATTCTAAGCTCTTCTATATAAAATGGAAGCAGGTATGATTTCAGAGTGATAACAGATATTGCAGTGGTTTGTAAATATTCCTGTGCTTGTGAAATATTGAGCCATTTTCAACCTAGATCTTAGAAACAATTTTATTGTTTCTGCTCAGATATATATGGGGGGAGCTTCATCAGTCAGTTGAAATTGTATAATTGATTGTGCTGATATTAGATTTGAAATACAATATCAATGTAAGGTAAACCTGGGACACTCTTACAGATTATTGCAAAATATCTCTAGGCCCTGCTTTGCATAGGAACTCTAGGTTCTTCAGCTTGCTGGGATTTGAGACTGATTCTTCAGTTTACAAATATTGAGTGGGATGATGCATTAAGTATTTGTATATATGATGAAATAGGGAATGGCAGTTTTTGGATTGCAATGTAAATGTTTACCTAGTATTTATAAATAACAATATAGTAAGAGTTGATATATAGCAGTATCCCTTTGCTATATATTGGCATTTTGGCCATAATATTTTTTTTCAGTATTTAGCAGCATACTGGTATTTTTGAGTTATTTCAATCTCTTAACTAGAGGAAGCCAGAGAACAAAAAATTATTGCTGAAGAGAACAAAGTTCTTATATTAGAACTTGGTTTCTATGAGATGGACATAGGAGATTCAAAACTCCCTTCATGCAAATAAATTGCACCATTAATCCATTAACAGTTCTTTGCTGTTGTGGGCCTTTTCCCCTAAGGCTTAGTGCACTGAAAACACCGTTTCATTTCAAAGACTACTGGGTGTTGTTAAGTACATTTACTACTGTGGTATTGCTCTGTAAAAAAGGAATTCTGAAGGTGTTTGAATGTCAAATTTATCTGAAATCTACGTAAGTGTTTCTCTGTATTGTGATGTGTTTGTGTGTAAATGTGCGTACACACACACAAACACATTTAGTTACAGTTGAAAGTGTGGATATATGACCTAATTTTTTTACCTTAAAGAACACTTTCTCTCCCACCCCAGAAAAGTACACTACAACATAAATGAAAAAATGAAAGGTGCTGGGTTTAGGGATAGCTATGCATCTAATGTACATTACACACAGTAGGAAATAAATATAAAACCAGTGGAAAACCTCAGCATTGCAGTGATATGCATTAATTAAAAGAAGTTTGTTAAACTAAATTTGAAAAAAAAAAACTTCTTTAATTGTGTTTACCCAAAAGCCTTTTCTTCCTAATTTAAATAGCATAAACATCTGGACTAAAGCAATATTAGAATCATTGCAGTAGTCAAGCAAATCTTGTGGAAAATAATGAAATTAGATCCCTGGTGTTGTGACAGAGTAAGGGCAGGATACATCAGTTCGATGTTAATAAAATTTCCATGAATGACTGAATACAATTAAGAAATTGTCAGTTGCGGCAATGAACTTTTGTAGCTCATAGATGTTTGCATCATTTGATTATGCTGGCAATTTAAAATTGTTTGTTAGTGTCTGTGTTGGGATATTAATTATGACCTTTATTATAGCCCACAATTAAACTAGTCCTATAGCAACAAGCAGACTGCGTTGCGATACTAAAGGATCTGATATACTTAGAGTCTGTTGGGTTCTGGACCAGTGATGCTCTTTCAATTTTAAAATGATTTTTAAAAGATGCAGTCATTGAGAAACCACAACAACTGGGATGAGTGAGCCCTTTAATACAAGAATTTCTTTTTAATAGTGTTTTAACAGTTTTAATTGCTAACAACATCTGTAAAACTAGAAAAAAAAAGCATTTTTAACTGTGACTCTAAGATAAGCTTTCTCTGTTCAGGAAGAGAAAACAATTATTCATTGGTTAATTAGCTGTAAACAACCTTTAAAAGACACATCCATTATATATGTAATTATTTGAAAAAAAGGCTTTAATGTTATTTGTACTAATGCATAATTATTAGTGCTTGCTAAAGGATTAACAGTTCTTGGATGACCACTGTTACAGAGGAGTTTCACAGTGAAAAAATGAGATTAGCATTGGGAAGGATGCTGGGATGGCAAACATGATACACATTTTTTTGATTTTGTTCTTTTTTTTTTTCCCTAACATTTTGGTAGAGAGTGTGTAGAGTCATACTGCATTTTCCAACACAGTAGATTTCACCCAATCAACATTCTTTCTATTTTTATGGAACTTGAAAGTGTCTCACCACATGAGTTAGTATTCCTGGACGTTCATTAGGGCTATGATTTATTTATTTATTACCTCTGAGTGCAGTTTTTTTATTAACAGTAAATTATATTTTAACCTTGTGATTATTAAAAAGAAAGTAGTTATTTGGTGGGCCTCTGGATATCTGTTGTGTCGCAGTATCCGGGTTCAGATTTCCAGCTGTGGTTTCGAACTCCAGTTTCCTGCTAATGCGGACTCTGGGAGGCTGAGTAGATGACTTAAGTGATTGGATTCCTGTAACCAAAGTGGAGTGGCTGGGTTGAATTCCTGCCTCTCCTCTTGCATTTCTGCCTTTTATGTAGGCTTGGAAGAGTGAACCAGAAAATGGGAAAACACACACTCTCTCCTGGTATCTCTTTCAAATAATCAAAGAAAGTTGTTATTGATAAAACCATGAGCTGTTTATTCTTATTTGGATGTATGGCAGCCCTTGTATTTTATTACACCACCACGTAACATGCTGCTGCTGGCAGATTTGGTGTTTTGTAGCCGATGGTAGAAATGAAGCACAATAAAAACAATAGTTTGAATTTGTGTTGAAGACATCCGTTGTTGACTTGCTTCTTCTAGTGTGCCATGGTTTTGGGTGAGACAAAGTAATTTGGACATTCCTAAGTGAAATAGTTTGGGTATTGACTTTTCTCATCCCTTTTATTTATTTCCCTTTCTCATTGCTGTTAATTGACTAACTGATACTATTATTACAGACTCAAAGTTGTATGTTTAATGCTGCAATGATGTTGATGAAGATATTGCATAGCCTCGGGATAAATTCAGGGGTTTTGACCTTTTCTACTACCCTGTATTGTAATTACTTCCTCTTAGTGGGTCCACAGGTCCAAGCCTTTCTTACCACAAAAGTCTGGGTCTGATTCTACTCAGGGCACCATCTTTTACAAAGAACCAAAGCTCTGAGGCTCTGGTTTCAGGATTTGTAAAGTTAAGTATCCCATGCTACCAGTTAAACTCTCAGTGTTGAATTGACGTTGTCTCTCTTTCAGAGAGAACAAGTCAGTATTTTGTAAGGGAAGACCACTGCCACATGAGACTTCACCTAGAGCACTGCATAGAAAAATCTTGCATATACCAGCAACAGAGTCTTTTTTTGAAAGTTATTGATCTGTGAATGTGAGTTAGTGTCTTTTTGCATTATTCTAGCATGTTGGGTAGCAACTATATTTTGAGTTTTCATTTCTATAACATTTGGCATGAACCTGCTATATGGCCTTTGGCATAAAGGGGGCTCTCAATGGATGTTATGGCACTGCAGTTTTCAGTAGATGTCTGGGAAATTATGACATTCTTAAGGATTTTAAAAATTTAAGCATGGGTGATTATTTTGGATGTTAGAGTTTTACAAACAGAAAGCTTTGTTGCTCAATTTACTAATTTGCTTTGTGATGTGTGACTAAATTGAGTAAAAATGCAAATACTAAAGGCCCTTTCCATTTTGTCTCTGGATCAGTTTATTAATGGGAGGATCAGAGCCACTAAACACTACAGCACTCTTTTGATTCTTAAGTAGTTGGACATGAGAAGCGGCAGAAGTGAAGACTCTGGCAAGATTGCTGTGACTCACACAGGGAGGTTTAAATGAAATCTAGTTATTTATTTTAGGTTACAAATGAAGAGTCTCCAGCTCAGTTTTATTGGCCATTGTGACAACACAAACAGGTCTGTTCCCCATCATATATGACAATAATCTGCATTCCTGGGAGGTGGCAAACTCAACAAAAAGGAGAATATTTGGCAATGGCTGAATGAATAAAACTGCAGGCTTAAAAAGCCCCTGCTACAAGCCTTTGGATGTTGTTTATATACAACTTCTGGTTCCTGAAACTGAGAGCAATGTTTTTGATTCTTTTTCTTTTGCATTTTATAGGGATCAAATAGGTTCCTTTAATATTCATGACATTAAAATAATTCATGAAAAATGCATTTCTTTCCTATGTATATATTTGTGTTTTCAATGAAGTCAGGTCATCAAGGGAAAACTAACAACAGAAACCCATTTTGATATTGTGCATTGTTATATATGTTTAGAAATATTATTGCCCTAATGAAATTCCAGTGTGACTTAATCAGCCGTTAACATGGGATTGAATTTGAAAATCCAGTGAAGGACGTGTGAAATCCCAAGTTTTTTTTCTTTACATAAACTGAAGCTCCTTTAAGCAAACAGGATGGGAAATATTCCCAAATGGGAAGCATGATCCCACAAGGGCTTCTCAGCACAAGCTCATCATCTCAA
Source organism: Ochotona princeps (assembly GCF_030435755.1). Classification (NCBI taxonomy): domain Eukaryota; kingdom Metazoa; phylum Chordata; class Mammalia; order Lagomorpha; family Ochotonidae; genus Ochotona; species Ochotona princeps. The sequence continues at coordinate 34,767,945 of NC_080839.1, forward strand.
ACACTATGTAACTTGAAAAAAAATCTGATGTGGTATAGAAGTTTGTTCTTTCAAATGGTTCTTCTTTATGAAACATCAAATCAGACTAAGTGATATCATTATTTTGTATAATGGAGTAGAGAGACTGATTTGTAGAAAGTCCATACTTGGCAGGTCTATAGTCTCCTACCCAAGACCCCCTGGGGCATACATATTTCTGCATTCAGTTTTCTTTCAGAAAGGTAACATGGTGCACATACAGCAGATTATGCAATATCTCCAGCTGGGTCTGGGGCAGCACCCTATAATCAAACACATTCTTGTTTCTGCATTGCAACATATGAATATTCACACTGAGTGGGATAAATAAAGATTTGAAATAATCTTCTTGAAATTAGTTCAGGTCTGGTTTTGCTGCCATATGAGTTATGAAAAGCCTTTCAGAACTCCTTGTTTGCATAGTTGCAGATGGAAGATTGCAGCCCAGTAATTCTAGACTCACTTGACCCCTCCAGTTACCTTTGATGTGATATACTTTTTAATTTTTATTTCACTCATGGCCTAAAGTGTTGCAGCAACCAAATAAGAAAGTCAAGACCAAAGTAGCATGAAAGATGTTGGTAGGCCCATGTTTTTTCAAATGTAAGGTCAATAAATACTTACGGATTAATAAATATGAGCCAATCACTGTGCTAGATAGGTGCCCAGCTGTGTGCAGAAGGGCTGCCTCTGCTTTTGCAGAATGCCTAACATACCTGAGATTGTCCTCCTCATGCATACCACACACACACACACACACACACACACACACACACAACATCTGCCTAACACATACCTGAGATTGTCCTCCTCATGCATACCACACACACACACACACAACACCTGCCTAACACATACCTGAGATTGTCCTCCTCATGCATACCACACACACACACACACAACACCTGCCTAACACATACCTGAGATTGTCCTCCTCATGCATACCACACACACACACACACAACACCTGCCTAACACATACCTGAGATTGTCCTCCTCATGCATACCACACACACACACACACAAAACACCTGCCTAACACATACCTGAGATTGTCCTCCTCATGCATACCACACACACACACACACACAACACCTGCCTAACACATACCTGAGATTGTCCTCCTCACGCATACCACACACTCACACACACACACACACAACACCTGCCTAACACATACCTGAGATTGTCCTCCTCATGCATACCACACACACACACACACACACAACACCTGCCTAACACATACCTGAGATTGTCCTCCTCATGCATACCACACACACACACACACAACACCTGCCTAACACATACCTGAGATTGTCCTCCTCACGCATACCACACACACACACAACACATACCTAACACCTGAGATTGTCCTCCTCATGCATACCACACATGTGTGCATGTATACACATACACCTAACACAGAGAGTCTGTCTTCCTCATGCACATCGCACACACACACACACATACACACGCCAATACATATATATATACAGGCACACTCTTGGAGGTTAATACCAACAGGTAAATAAATATGTGGTAAATTGAGCTTTCCAAATAATACATGCTTTAAGTCAGCAATGGCAAAAAGGTTTCAAATCATCTGCCAAATCCCATTGATCAGCAGCAATTGCTTCTGATGCTGTATTGAAGCATGAGATAAATCTGAGGTTAGCAGCAAGAGTCTCCTTATTGATTAGCGATGTTTGTCATAGTGGCAGGAGAGTGGAAAGACAACAGGCAGACCGTATGTTTTCCATCTCTCCATATCTAGATGGTCAAAGTCCAGCAAAAATTTTTCTCAAGGATAGTATTTTGTTGCTGCTGATGTGCAGATGTTTTTTATTATTTTATGTCAGTTTAGAAAATAAGTCTGTGAGAATTAGATATTTTCAGAAGTTTGATAGCAAAGTAATGAAAATATAACCCATGGTTATAATTTAAAGGTCCTTTAAGTAAATAAGGCACCTTGTTTTTTGGGGCATAATTGTGATGCTGTCATTTTAAATGAGTGTGGGAGAATGAATGTCTGTGTCACAAACTAGATTGTATTGATTAGCAGTTGAGAATCTCTTTCAGCTTAACTTTGTTTTTTCAAATTTTATTATATTTCAGTATGCTGTAAATATGTAGTGATATAATTACATGTGATGCTCTCAAGAAGCAATAATTCACGTTGGAGTTGAAATACTCCCTTTTGAAGTTTTTCTTCTTTTTTTCTCCGCATACTTTGGAAACTGTTTTCACCTGGAGTAGTGGGATAGGAAAGCTTTATAATAATTGTGGCTAGCATTGTTGGCTCCTCAGCCCACCTTCTTGAGTGTTTAATTATGATGAATTCAAGGTATTGGCAAAGGTTTCATCACTGTATGGTTGTTATGAACCACACATTTAGAGATATAAATGTGGCAAACATTAATAGCCAAGATGTAATTCTTTGTAGCTTTCCTGTCTCTCTCACCTTTGGCATTCTCCTATGACCCAATCACAGAAAAGTGGCCGATTTCTCCTTCTTCCTTTGGAATTTGACCCTTTCCCTTAAGCATCAGGGTTTGACAGAAGCTTTGTCCCATTATGACTGTAATATCTGATTTGAGAGCTTATTGGCTTGTAACTGTATCTTTAGCTTTACAAGAAAAAAAGATTCTTTTAGTCTTGTAAATTATTTTTGATTTCGCACCATGATAAATTTCTGTGATGACATAATTCTATATCATTAACAAATTCTGAGCTGAATTTTTTAAATGAATTCTGAAAAGTTTCAAGTTCCCTGCTGCTTGTGTGAAAGGTTAGGCCATCACATTTAAAATAAGACAAAATGGAATAATAGGGGAGCCACAGGAATCTTTTATTTCTACAACCTGGGGAAGCAGCAGCAGGGATCAAAGAGTTTAACTAGGACTGCTAACCTGCCTTGTAGCTCCTTGGGCACAAGAATGGACAATCCAAAGGACTTGAAAATGTGCCTATCCGTGCGCTTTCAACATCAAACTGGGTAATCATCTCTGTACTCAGGGGAAGTTGATTCATGGCTGGCCACAAAATGGCAATGCAGGCAACCAAATGAAATGAATTATAAAATTTGACTGGTATAACAAATCGATGTGAAAATGTCCCCTGGTGCATTTGATTCTGATCTGGGAAATAGTGGTCAGATAATGTAGAATTATAATTTGATTTTGCCAAAAAAGAGAATGCAGACTGTTACACAAATTTTAGAAGAAATGGAAAAATAAAAGATATGAATATTTACTCAATATCAATTACTAAACTTTATATTCAATGCCATTTTTGTTTTAAAGACTTAAGTATGCAATAAAATTTAGCCCATCCGAGTTGGTAAGACTGGTACATATGTAAAGAAATCAGCTATGTTGCATGTTTGGAACAAAATAAATTAAATTTGTTTAGATTTTAAATCTATTTGAAAATTATACAAAACTACGGGACAGTTTTAAACATGAAAATTCAAGAAAATAATATTTCCATAAGATTAATGTACGGAATATACTAGTTTTATAAAGAATAAGGAAAAAAAGCAGACAAAAAGAATTAAGGAGACTGAAGGGAATGGGGATGCAGGGAGGAGGGAAGGTTGAGTGGGGAATATTAAATCTGTATAGTGAAATTTGTTTATTTAAGTAAATAAACACATTAATAGAGTAAAACTTTTACTCTATTTACTGTATCAAGCCATGACACAGTAATTTTTATATACATTATTATCTAAGGACAAGTTCATGGAATTTTTTTGTTTTAAGATTCATTTATTTTTACTTGAAAGGCAGATTTTCAGAGAGAAGGAGAGCCAGAGAGAAATATTTTCCATCTGGTGGTTCGCTCCTCAAGTGGCCATAATGGTCAGATCTGCGCCGATCTGAAGCCAGGAGTTTCTTTTAGGTCTCCCACGTGGGTGCAGGGTCCCAATGAATTGAGCCATTCGCCATTACTTTTCCAGGCCACAAGCAGGGAGCTGGGTGGGAAATGGAGCAGCCGGGACACTAATCTATGCCCAAATGGGATGCTGGCACTTGAAGGTGAAGGATTAGCTAGTTGAGCCATTGTGCTGGCCCCAGGTTCATGAATCTAAAAGTGATGTAGTTTGACTATTAATGCATTGCTTGTTAATATCTTTTCCTTTACACTCAGGTATATATGGTTTGATCGGGTGTATTGATGATTTCAGACCTGTTCGATATTGGTGGCAACTGCACTTTCCTTTTGTTTTATGTGTAGCTGTGAAATTAGAATATGCTTTCCCTCTGCCCACACTTCCGATTGACTCAGTGTCTGTAATTGCCTCCTTCAGCAGTGTCTGTAAAGTACCTGTGGCAACCTTGAGGACATAGTTGTACCCATCGAGCAAGGAGTGTGAGTGACAAGGAGCCTCAGCTGCTGTGCTCTGAGAGCTTAGCTTGACCCAGGGCTGCCCTCCCTTGTACCTCAGCCAATCCTCGTCTGGCCTGTTTTCAGGAACACTGAGTTCTGCTCTGACAATGGACTTTTGGCATGAGGACTTAGCTCTTGCTGGGCCTTCCTGTACACAGCCACCTAGCTAGCGTCTACACAGCCCTTTTTGCCTCATGTTCAGAATGTACTGTGAACTTGGTGCTTGCCCCAGCTTCTCCCATAATCTTATCTTGGCACCTGCTTTTATTATTTGTTTGGCTATTTAATTATTTGTCAACCTGATTTTTGTCCACTTCAACAGTCTGTACTATAAGTTGAGATTTTCAAGAAATATTTAGCACATTTACAAATGAATCAGAGTTTTGGGAAATGACCATAGTGTATCAATGGTGAAATTCAACTGTGGTGTGCTTTTGTCAAGTTTTCCTCCCTGTTCCACCAGATCTCTACCCTTACATGGTTTTTGACACTTCGGATGTTAATGGTTTAAAAATGAGTGCTGCCTGTGACTCACCATGGTAGGACCACCTAAGTGAATTTACAGAGAACCCTTTTCATATACAGCTAAGGGCACTCGTAGAAGTGGTCCATTTGCATGAAGACCGGATGGTTGAGAGTCCAGATTTTCTCGATAAAATGAAACCGTGTGATCTGTTCACTTGTTTCTCCATGCATATGAACCTCTAGTTATCAGTATGAATATTTGTGCTTGGATAAGAGACTGCAGCCTCAGTCATTGGCTGTCTGCTTTTTCTCTTCAAAGTATTGTCTGCTCACCAGCAGCATTATCCCCTGGGGAGCTTGTTAAAAATGCACAATGTCAGACCTAACTGCAGACGTATTCAATCAGATTCATCATCTTCAACCAGTGACTCACATGCACGTGAAAGTTTGAAAAGCAGTGCCTTGGAATTTAGTGTTTAATGACTACTATGTAGCTTGGATGAGACTCAGGATAAAGAGGCTCAGAAATTACAGGGAATCTCACCTGAGCGGCAAAATGCTCAACCAAGCATTGGGTTCCAAACCTGATCGATTAGCACTTCATTATTAGCTCTGTTAAAAAAAAAAGTTTGAATTCTGTGTTCTTCTGCAACATTACCAAAATGATGGAAGATGGCATATAGTGTATATTATAGCAATTTAAAGGTTATCATAGCTACAAAAATGAGATTGTTTTAAATAAAGGTGAAAAGAAAATATGGATAATAGAAGCCATTGGAGAGTAAGGTACACAGAATACATGCAGAGATATTGTGTATCTGTGTTTTCTTAGATAATAAAGATTGTTCATTGGTCTTTGCATTAGTCAGTGCCACTTGCACAGTATATCCCTTATAAGACAAAATTCAGTGCCAGAAAATTCTAACTTTTCAGCTAATTTGAGGAATGATTCTGCTTCCTTTCTTAATAAAAAATCTTACATCAATTACTATGTTTCTGCTTTTCCTTGATTGCCAAGAAGCACTAGGCGAGATTTTATGGCAGTCATGGAAACTAGTTAGCTACACAATGGACATGTTTCCCTCTTCTTTCCTTGAATATACAAAATGATTTAATCTTTTTTTGCAAATTAATGTATTATTTTCTACATAACATTTTTTAGTGATTACTTATATTAAAAAAGCTTAATGCACCACTAAAAGAATTCAGCAAACAAAAACACTGTAGTCCAGCAGGAAAATAGACGAAGGTTATAAGCAAGCAAGTGAAAAAATATTCAACTTTACAAAGTTTTAAACATTAAATAATTAAAACTAATAGCATAATTTTTACTATTTTGTTCGACAAAAGATGTTTGCAGCAAAACTTATACAATAAGAATTTTAAATGCTCATGTGTGTGTTTGATCTATGATATAACCCTGTTCAGTTCACTTTTGGAAGGATCCTTTTTTTTTTTCAGAGGTATTTATTTTTCTTGTAAAGTCAGATTTACAGAGAGAAGAGACAGAGAAAATGATCTTCCATACACTGTTTGACTCCTGAAGTGGCCACAATAGAGCTAAGCTGATATAAAGCCAGGAGCCAGAAGCTTCTTCCGGATCCCCCATGCAGGTCCAGGGTCCCATGGCTTTGGGCCATCCTCTACTGCTTTCCCAGGCCACAGGCAGGGAGCTGGAAGACAAGTGGAGCAGCCAGGATAGGAACTGATGCCCATATGGGATCTTGGCGCATGTAAGTCAAGGACTTCAGTCACTAGGCTGTCGCACCAGGCTCGGAAGCATCCTTTATAATGTTATGCCAGCATATATTCAGCCATCACATTTTGTTTCCATTTTGACTAATACTGCATAGAATGAATTGATAACTTTTCTCTGTCACTAAAAATGGAATGCTTATTTTCTCACCCACGGTGATTCAGCTGTTTTGAGCATTTGGAGTCTACCTAGGAGAGAGTGATTTCTGATGGAGAGTAAATGATTCAGGAATGATTATATTGAATGCTATACATAGTAAAGAGGAATAACTGCAAAGTTTTGAGGAAATTGATGTAATTGTGTACAATATTCTCCTACACACCATCTCTATGTATCAGCTTCCAGAATAAGCTCATTTCCAACCCCAAGAAATGAGACAAATGTGTCCTTCATTTTTCGCATGTAAAGACAGGGGCACAGCCAGCATGTTTGTGGTTCTAAAATCTGTTTCTTTTCCCACAGATATGTTCCTGTGCGTAATTGTGGCCAAAGCTATGAGAGGATAGATTTGGGCTACTAGTGGTGTTTTCTCCGAGGTCCACATTTAATTCCATTCACTTTAATAATCCATCACCATTGAAATCCCATTTAAACCTATGGGACTTGATTAAATCAAGATAATCTGAACAAAATTGTATTTTAACTATTTTTCTGCATTTGCTGTTTGGATGAATGGAATGTTTATGAAAGGTTTTGATGTATGGAGAAGGAATAGAGACTGAGAAAATATGAAGGCCTTAGAGGAAAAATTAAGCAAGAAAGGTGAAGGTGAGTGGGTGTTGTAACCCAGGAGGAGGAAGAAAGTACAGTCCTGTGCTTAGATAGCACCTGTGTCACCTTCTCCATCTCAAGGATGGTTAGCAACTTTTATTGATTGGTTAGCTGCTTGTAGGGTAGTTTCCAAAAAGAATTTCAGCAACCTCAGTACAAACCCAGTGGGCATGTGTGCTATCTTCTTGCTCAGTAATCAGTCTTTATTTTCTTACAGCTAATTGTGCTAAATTTTAATTGAAACTTTATCTTTTTAAAAACTGTGATTTCATCTTCCCAAAGTATTTGTTTAAGGTTTTGTCAAAACTTTAAGTCTTTATAATTACATCTGTGAAAGGACTGGTAGTCTTTCTAGTTAATATTTATGTAACTGTGAGTATACAATTAGAAAATATTGAGCAATGTGGCCTTTTTTTCTTATGGATACATGGTAAGAGATCTTAGTTACAGAATTTAAAGTCAATTTGGCAGTATTTTACTAAGTTCCAGCATTAGCATTGTTTTTGCGTGTTCTATTACATTGTTTTCTTTTGAAAGTTGTAAGTAAAACTGTGGGCCCAATCCATGAAGTCTCACTGCTCTTACTGCTTTTTCTGTTGAATAGCATTTATTTTGTAATTGATGGTTGTCAGCCTGTGACTTCTTACCTGTTACACCTTGAATATTTTTCAGTTTCTGTTAATTTTTGTAGTATTTACAGCCTGTCCTATCGTTGCCATTTTAGTGTGATGAAGATAATCTTTATTTAATTATGTTTTATTGGACCAGAGGTTCTCTGCCTGGGCTGCAGGGTAGAAACACCTGGGGAGCTTTTAAAAATCCAATGGTTCATGCCACACCCAGATTAATTAAGTCAAGATTCTCTGGGGTTTAGAACCAGGTATCAGAATTTTCTAAATCTCCCCAGCTGATTCCAGCTTGCAACGAGGTTTGCCATCCAGCACTTAGGGTGGGAAGCCTGTCTGCTCTGAGCCACTAACATGTTCCTAAAAGATTTTGCTCAGGTACCACGCCCATCTTGTGTGTTCCTGCCTCTACAGTGCATCTCAGAGCAATAATAGCCAGATACAATTCAGAAGGAATGCATGCATTTTACAATTAATATTAGAAAATTTCTCCCCTTATGGCAACATGGGAAATGCCAAAATTTGTGTCTTAGTTGTAACTGATTGCATTTGAAGTTTATTGTAAGTGCTGTTGTGAAATACCCAAGTAAGCATCCCCTGCTGACTCTACTGTTTAAATGTGTGTGAAGCCACGGGGAAGGCATACAGATGGGAAATATGTACATGCATCTGTGTAAATATGTTTGTGTGTGTATATGTGTATATATATATATAGAGAGAGAGAGAGAGAGAGATTACGATCTGCCTTCATGCAGAAGAATCAGTTTGGTTTGGTGTTAGAATTTCTCAGTTTGGAAGCAGGAGCCTGAACTTTCTCCTCTGCTGTGTATCAGTTTCTGTGAAAATGCTGTCATTTTTATTGTGTAGACAGTTAAAAATGTAAAATCAAATGAGATTGATATCTCTTCTTTTTACCACCCACATTTTTTTAAAGTTCAGAATCTTGGGATAAATATCCTTAAGTAAAAAATAAGTTTAAGTGTCTATTCTGACAGTTACAAATAATTTTGTATAGCAGTCAGACAGACAAATTGTGCTGATTGTCTGTATTTCTTTAAAAAGAAAAAAGAGAGTGAGCTAGAGAGAAAGTCTGGCCCGGAGACTAGAGTAAATCACAAAAGTGATCTCAAGTGAACAGAGATGGATTTCTGGAATATGGTGTGCAATGAAAGCACTGACCTCTTATACACGGGTTCATGTCTCTTTCTATAGAAACAGATGGGTAATAGCATAATGCCGAAATCATGCTCTACATAATATGGACCTGGTGATTGCAGACCTGATTGCTTGCCATATGGTTGCTGAAGGGTTGAAGAGAAAATGGGATGATATACAAACCCTTAAAAGCAACATTTTTATTGAATGGCCATTACATTAAAAACCCAAACTCTGCAAATGAAGACAAGAACTGTGGTGAATAATGATGAAATAACAAAGCAATAAAAGCAGCAGCAGCATATTATGTATTTTGTTTTTGATATGCAAACTAAGGGCAGACATTTGTTTCTCTATACCTAACATTATATCAGGGATAAAGTGGTGGCACGTAAATGCCTTTGGGACAGAAATACTGCCCCTGTAGAACACTGCTGCATTCACCAGATCAGAGAGAGAAAAATCACTGTCCACAGGAACTGAATCTGACTCAGAAGCTACTTGCATCATGTGACTAACCAACCTCTGCGAAATTCAGTTTAGCAGCGAGAAGCCTGTAGTAAAAACCTGTTTGAGAGTCTAGTAGGACAATGCAGAATGAAAATGCTTGTTTACTTTTGCTTGAGTTTCTTCACACAGATTTTGCCTCTGCCTCTGTTGGCAAACAGGTGTAAGGGATAAGGTGGACGCTGTTTCTCAGACTCTAGCACAGTTTTGTGGAACAGCTGTGATCTGTTTGTCTTGGAGTTTTGTGTTAGTTTGTACCATGAATAATGTTTTAGATTTTCTTTTCTAGTGTTTAAAGAACTTTTTATATTAGCTTGCTTCAAATTTGCATACACTTCATATCCTGTCTCTTTAATGAATATCTTTCAATCGTGCAAAATCATAAGTTTGTGCTTTCAGAAATGGAGCTCAAATACATTAAACTAAACCAACTCAGAGTGTATGGAGGGTAGTGAGGTGAGAGGTAAAAATCCAGCCCACCAGGGAGAACTCTGAAGCATCTAATTTTATCCTAACACGTGGGAGCTAGTGAGCAAGACCAAATATCCAAATTGAGAAGGTATTAGTATGCCAGCAAAGCTCTGGGGGTTTGAGGAGTTTATGTTCCCTAGTGCCTAGCCATGAAGTTTCATTCTTCAAGATATGCATTTAAAAGAAAAGCCCACATTGGCGCCTTCGTGAGTGCCTCCTCATTAAAGTCTGATATTTTCAATTTCTAATGTTTAAAGCTATGTGATTACTGGGTAGTGTGTGCAATTTGCTTTTGTTTTCTTCATGTCTTATTTCACCTAAATATATTTGCTTTGTTAATTCATAGTCCCAGAGAAGTCCCCTGAAAGCTTTTAATAATGACTAGATTCAAGTTGCTTAGAGCTTTGGGCTCCTTATATAAGCACTGTATTTGCCCATTACCCCAGCCCTGGCTCCCATCCCCAAGATTTATTTGAAAGTCAGAGAGAAAAGAGAATGAGAGCAAAAGCGAGTGTGAGAGAAATTGTCTTCTGTTCTTTGGTTCATTCCACAGATGACCACAATGGCCAGACTGAAGCTACAAGCTTGCAGCTTCATCTAGTTTCCCCATGTGGGTTCAGAAGCCCAAACATTTAAGCCATTTTCCTCTGCCTTCCCAGACATGTTATCAGGAAGTTGGATTAGAAACAGAGCAGCTGGGACTGACCTGGCCCTCACTTGGGATACTAGTGTTGGAGACTGCAGCTTAACTCACTGGAACATGTTAGTCCCAACTTGCCTATTTTATAGGAAAAACACAATTGATATCCTGGCTAGGTCTAGGTTCTTGTCTCTTCACAGTGAGGAATTTAAGGACAAAACGTAGATAAAGCTGAACAAGCATAGTGCCAGGAATGAATGCAGGCAAGCTCCAGAGACAGTACACCTACCATAGCTTGGGGCTAACATTTTATGTGCTATAGAGGCATTGGACCTGAAGCTGAGATAATGCTTAATTGACTATTTAAACAAGCTGAAGTTTGGGACTGGCCTTTAGTACCTACATTTCCTTGTTTATTATTGGTAAGTCTTTGTGATGTCTTCATATCAAGTGCATGATGGGAGTGGGAGTGCGAGCTTTGGTCATTTTATTATAATGAACTATAGATCATCATAGGACACAGCTGGCAGCTGATTTGAATTTTTTTTTTTAATAGCTTGCTTGGGTTCTTAAGCCTCAAAGTCTGGCAGCTGTGGTCTGCACAGAAGGAGGTGGGGTTTAGGTGGTGCATAATGAGCTGCCTTTATGGTAAATATGTGGCATAAGGGTTGGTGATCCTCAGCTTCTCTGTGCAAGTAACTTCTCTGCTTACATCAGTATGAGGTTCGAGGTGGTTCTTTCTTTTACGTTGACCCTGGTCTTTCTAATTGTATGTTTTTAATATATATTTTTAAAAAGTTACTTAAAAGAGAGAGCTCCCATCCTTTGGTCCACTTCCCAAATGCCTGCAGAGGTCAGCACTGAGGGATTTTGAAGCCGGTAGCCAGGAACTCAGTCCAGCTACTTGAGCTATCATTGCCGCCTTCCTGAGACAGAGTCAGGAACAGAGCTAGGTCTTGAAATGAGACACTCTGATATAAAATGTACAGCAGTCCCAACAGGCATCTTCCCTGGGAGACCAAATACCTGCTGTCTCTAGTTATTCAGGACAATTAAGCATTATTTTGTTAAGTGGAAACTGTTATGTCCACCTTTAAGCTAAGTGACTGAGAGCTCAGAGATTTTCCAACTGGAGGGCCAGTGAGAGCACACATTGCTGTGTTCACTTCCAGCGTTTCTGATTTAGTGGCTCACAAGGGAGTTAGAATTTGCATTTCTAACCATTTTCTAGTTAATGTTGTTAGTCCCAGGTATCATACTTGACAATCATGGACATGCTTTTGGTGCTGAGTGATGCAGCAGTCGCTTTAGCACCATAACCTGTTGTTGATCAGAGCATTACAGAGAGTATAGGGAGCCTTTGACTTAACCTGGTGTCTTAAAAATGGTGACTTGACAACCAGAGCTGCTAGGAAAGCAACATTAAACTAGAGCAAACAGCTTTGTTCCAAGCAAGGGTGGAGCTAGAAATAGAAGCTCACTTCATCACTGATGAAATAGAACTTCTTGTGTTCCACCACTCCTGAAATTGGTAAAATCTGCATCCCTTGGGAAAAAAAAAACTCTTTGATTTGGCTGATGAGACCTAGACAACTTTGAAATTTCATTTGCTTTTGGTGGAGAAATAAGAATTTCTATAGCAGTGTCCAGGCAACTGCTATCTACTTAAATGAATCCCAGAATTGTTAGGCATTTCATTAGTCCCATTCCTTTTCTTTCTGTAGCCTAAAGACATTTGATAAGTTTAGTATATCAATTTAGACATTTTGTGTATGACAAAGTCTCCGCAGCCCCACCTCCAGTGATGAGGAAGATTTTCTTCCTGCCTAGAAAGCTGATTTTTACAGAGCTTGTCTAGTGACATATCTCCTATGTGGCAGAAATAAGTTTTGCATAACTTTTAAGCACCCAGGCTGACCTATTTAACAGATACACAGTGCTACATAATGTATTTAGGTCAAGTATTGTGTTTGAGCTTCTCATCACTCTTGTACTAGTCTTGCTTTCTGTGAAAACCTCAGGTATATGATGGATACAAAGATGTTGCCTGATATTAAAATGTGATAAGTCTCTTTATAACATAATTATCATGTCACCCAGTTGTAACACTGGAGCTAAGCAGTAACCTAAGATTTTGATGAAATATTCTGCCTTACTGATTTCACTTTAAGGTCTTTGCAATGCTGGCATTAACTCTTACAATCAGAAGAGTAGAGGAATTAAAAACAGTTTCGACTGCTGGAGCTATTTGGAATATTTTCTTTAAAAATTAAAGAAAAAATTATAGCCTGCTATCATTTTTAGATAACTTTTACTGACACAATCAGATGATTGAATTTTGACGCTTGCCTTTCAGGGTTGTTTTTTTTCCCTAGCAGATATTTTTTAGGTAAAGGTTAGAGCTTCAATATGGCTAGTGTTATTTTCCCAATGCATTGATAGATAAATCCATCCATTCGATAATGATACTTGATTGATATTGAAATCTTTAAATTGTGAATTTGAAATGAAATTCAAAATTGATTTAAACCAGCCCATAGCATTATTTTTCCAACACCTTTATGCTTTCTCTCTTTTTTAAAAGAATTAGTGCTAATAATACCTCATATTTTTGTGCTTGTGGCCCATTTAGCCTCTGTCAACATCCCAAAATAAGTGTGTGAGCTTCAGGTCAACCCAAAGCTGGAAAGGGCAAGGAAAAAGCTTCCCATTTAGTGCGTTAGCCTCGGCATCCAATACACTGGTCTTCCCATTTTATTGCTTACAACACTAAGATCCGCTTGCCTGACTGCACACATGTAGAGGATTCTGGATTCTGATAAGAAATCAGCTCTCCTGCCCTGTGGTACAGCCATGGAACCCAGGCTGTAAAATCAGCGGGTCTCAACCCTGGCTGCTCATTAGAGTCACCTAGGGAGCTTTAGAAAAAGTCCTGGTGCCTGGGCCCCACCCCAGCCCATTAAGTCAGCATCTCTGGGGAGGAGGCCCAGGCCAGAACTGCTTTTAAAAGCTCCCCAGGTAATTCTAATTGTGCAGCTAAGGTGGAGAGCCACGGTTTTAAATTTAACAACATACTTGTTAGTCCTTATTCTATAAGAAGTCACTGTTTCAGTGTTCACAGCTCTAGTCACAGATTATGAAATGAGAATGAATTATACACATGAAAGGAAAACACTTCCCGGTGATGAGACCGAAGAACAGAAGCTGGGACTGAGGGCTGTGAATGTGGACACAGTGTTGTCCCCATGACTTCCCTCTGCATGTGAGTTTTGAACAGGAGCTGGGGAGACAGGGAGTAAACACACAAAGCCAGGTGAGGCACTCGGTCTGTCCCTTGCTCCTCATCTACCGAGCAGGGACAGGAAGATGGCTGAGAGAAAGAAATGAAAATGATGACATGCATGACACCCTAAAGGTCCCAGTGTTTTAGAACCATGGTTCTTGTTTTAGGACAGATAACAAAGCAAATAGTGTGTCTCTCACGATTTTTGTTTACATTGACTTGATAGATTAAAATGCCTGTTATGTAGCACGCTTCTTAAAATCCCTCAATGATCTTTAAATGAGTCTGTCAGACTCTATGTTCCCTGATACTGCAGAAACGTAGGATTCCTTCTTGCCTCTGCTTCTTGTATTCTGGATGAATAGGACGTTAATACAGCCTGTGAGTCAGCTTTCGCAGTTATGGCTGAAGTCGTTTTTGTGACAGATACCCCAGAACTTCACCTTGTGCAGAGTGGGCATACCTCCAACAGCCCAGCAAGCTGCTTTGACTCCTTTCAGTTTTGTTTTGCATATTAACTCTATGTAATTTTTCTTTACGAATTTTTGTTATTTTAAGTGTTTGGAAATACCATTTATCAACACTAACTGCTAACAATTTATCACTTGCATGTTTTACTTAACTAGTAATTTGTCATGTTTTATTTTTAAGGTACTACTAAATATCTCAATTCTTTCACGATAAGGGAAATCTTGTGAATTTTGTTGACTTTATTTGGTTGTTATTTTGGGCTGTGTGTGTACTTCAACTTTGACAATGGTCTAAATTTAATATCTTAGCTTAAAGCCCGATACTAAATTGATAGATTTATTGTTTTTAAACATTAAAATGACAAAAAGTTTTCTTAAAAAGACATTTAATTTTCTTTTATAGGCACAGGCTTTTTACAAATAGAGATACCTTAAATCATCCAATTTGGATAATTTATGGTAATGTTCCTCATCTTTATACTTATTATTTAGAGGAAATTTTCATTTAAGTGAAAGGGTTACTCTACTTGTTGACTAATCTTTTCATTCAGGAGCAGTTCTTATGTATGGAGCTTGCTTTTTGTGTTTATGTAGTAGTGGTAATGATCCAAGTCTGAAAATCTATACGTTAATTACATGACACTACTGCGTTAAACTTTATCCACCTTAAAAAAGTACACAAAACATAAAAACAAACAAACAAAGCAAGCCTCCTTTGGAGAAGGGAAAGTATTTCATGTAGTGCTCCTTCATCGCCATCCCTTTCTCCTGTCCCCAAGACTACATCTTGAAGTCATCCTTTTGATTAACAGGAAGTGGGAGGGAGAGACCAGGAGACTAAACTCCCTTTGAAGTGTGTGCTAAATGATTCACAACAGTGTGAATGAATCAATTTCTGCAAGCATTCCCAACCTTTTAAATACATGGTCTGCCAAATCTTCATTCGATTATCTTCAATTAAAAGAAAGCATCTTTGTCCAGTATACCTCCCTCCACTCAATCTGCAATCCCAAAGCCATTTTGTAGTTCAGCTTCATTATGCTTGCCCCAGCAGTAATGTTTTTAGGATAAATATTGAATATTAATTTTTCTTTATTATTTAAATGCATTAACACTGCCTCTCTTATTGTCATCATATCCGTGAATATCAGAGTTCATTTTGATAATTATAGTCATTCACTTTAACAAACTCTGAAATAAATAGAGCTGGGTTTTTGCTTACCTCTTGTGATATACAATTGCAAATCCTGCATGTTTCTGAAGAGGGATTATCTTATAACAAATGTAAGTAGAAAGGTCTTTTTATGAGTATTTTTTCATACCTTAGGAGAAACTAATAACATGGCAACAGATTTGAGTCTTTTAGCTAATTATGCATTTAGGCAAAGTTATTCAGTTTTTAGATTAATCGCTGAACATGATGAGAACCAATTCTCAAAATGATCCGACCACCAAGTCTGTTCTCAGATGGTATGATCGGATTTACTTAAAGTTTAAATCACTGAGTAAGGGATGGGGAGAGAATGTCAAGAGTGCTTCCATCCTCTGTTTTATTCCATAAAAACTAGCATTGGCCTGGCCTTCCCTAAACCCAGAGTCAGAAGTCAGTCCCAAGTGACTGGGTCATCACTGCTGCCTCAGCAAGTCTTCGACGATGGGAAGCTGGAATCGGAACGGTAACCCAGCTTCTCAGATGTGAGGTGTGGTGTTCTCAACCACCAAGCTAAATTCCCTCTCCCTGTACAACTTAATGAATAGGCCAGTGCTGGTGATGTCCTCCCTTCATATGGAAGTCTATTGATTTTGTTTAGCAAAAGGAATTTAGCGATTCTTTGTGCCTAATTTGGGAACAGCTGCCCCTACCCTACCTGAAACTATAAATGTCCATGCTGAGATTCATTATCTGCATTTTCCTTTCTTCTGTTGAACAAACCTCATTTTCCTTTTTAGTTTCTTGTATTAGCACCATCTCTGGATTCCATTCATCTAGGCTGAGAACTGTAGCCAAAGGGGGACAAGAATCATTAGGAAGGGAGTGAAAGAGCTAGTGTGAGTTTGTTAGAGCGTTGGATTTTAAGATCTGGTCTGCAGACACCTGTATCAGAATCACACATGGTACTTGTTAAGATGAGAGATTTGTGCTTACTAGTAATACATGTAGGAGCCTGGACTGGGAATGCCTCAAAGTTTTTTTAGGGGGATTCCCCTGAACAAAATGGAGGAATCAAAGCATTAATCAAAAAAAGATGGAAAATGGAGTAGATGAATCAACCACCTCAGCTTTATGCTTGCAGCGGAAAACTGGACAAGGGGAAACCCTAAGACGGACTATGTCAATCAGTGGACTCTGCACCAGCCTCATCATACCTGGACTGTTGCTGATGATATGTTGGTGCTTCTAATTGATCGAGGTGATGCTCTGCTGGCTCTGCCTACAAACCTGAGAGGGCCTCCCTAAGAGGCGGTTGAACTTGAACTGGACAAGTGGGATGCTGGACTCTGTATAGTGTAAACTTTTAATTAGGGAATCTCAACGGAACTTGAGCTGTGGTTATGCATCAAGGTGAAGGAATTCATGATGGGGGAAGGGTTTGGGGTGAAGGGGGGGGAATCCCAGTACCTATGAAATTGTGTCATGTAATGCAATGTAATTAATGAATAAATGAATATTTAAAAAAAAAAAAAAAAAAAAAGATGAGAGATTTGTGGAATTTCCTGAGATCTGAATCTATGATGCTGGAGATGGGGCCCAAAAATCTGCTCAGCAGGTTGCCCAGTTTAAACTTGTTTAGGTTTGAGAATAACGTCATAGAGTTTAGAATTACTCTTTGACGTTTCATTTTTACAAATAACTAGTCTCACTGTGCATGCTGGATATTCGTTCTGCACACGGCTTGTTACCAAAGTGTACAGCAGGAGGATAAGATTGACCTTCAGATAGTTAATGGGGGAGGGGAAATATCGGATGCGACATGCAAATTGTTTTTAGGGAATTTCCTCAGCAAGCAAGCAGCATGACATAGTATGCTGAACCTCCACCTGCAGTGCTGGTATTACATATGCGTGCCAGTTCAAGTCCTGGTTGCACTTCTTCCCAGCAAACTCGCTGCTTATTACCTGAGAAAGCATCAGAGGATGGCTGCTCATAGGTCCTGGCACCCATGTGGAAAATGCAAAATGAGTTCCTGGCTTCAGATCAGCCTGATTCTCATTGTTGCAGCCATTTGGGGAGTGAACCACAATTGGAGGATCTTTCTTTCTCCCTCCCCCCTCCAGGTCTCTGTAATGTTGATTTTCAAATTTAAAAGAAGCTTTAAATAGATTAGCCTAAAAGGAATAAAATCTTGCAAAAAAGATTTCTCCCAGAAACTAAAGGATCTCATAAAGGAGGATAGCTTAAGCCATATGAGTTCATGAGTAGGGGCAGTACATTCTCATGTTTTGCCATGTCACCTCTATCTGTCTTCTCTCTCTTTCCTTCATTTCCTTACTATAAGGTTTTTAACAGGTATCTTAGACTTTTCACTATAAAAGTTAATTTAATACATATCTTTTCTGTTTATGACAAATAATCTTATTTGTAAACAGCACCAGGAGTTTTCAGATAGAAGAATCAGGAAATACGACTTAAGACAAAAGTAACATTTAGTGTTCTTCTAGCCTATCACTGAGGACATCAATATATGGCATAAGGATGTAAGATACTGTGGTATTTAGGTTGCTACATTAGGAAAATCCAATGATTTTGTGTAAAAAGCTTGTTTACGTGTTTTCCTCAGTACTTTAAAATATTTTTCCTTGTCACTTCACAGTTACATAGAAAAATATGTAAATTTAAAATTTGTTTTCTACTCAGGCATAGCATAGATATTTCCCATGGGGTGATATGAGAGGTAATGGAGTTGAGATATAGAGAAACCCAGAGGTTCTGCTCAGTTAACCTTATGAGTATTCTTATAACTTTCTATGTCCACCTGCAAGGGAGGCTTCCTGCAACTCCTGTGCCCAACAGAATGGTGGAATTGAATTCCATTTCTTGAGCATTTCAAGACAAAAAGATCAGAAAATCACAGTCGTGTCTACATGATCTTCATGCATGACCTGATTGCTTTTCGTTGCTCTGGTTATCTTCTATATGTGTTAAGTAACTGGTCAGTAGGTTGTTCTTCCTCCAAATGGGAGGAAGACAGGTCACTGTCTCAGACTTTCTTGGGGATACACTGAATAGAACAAAGGAGTGAGGACTCAGGACAGGGCACATGTATACCTCCGGAAATTGATGCCCCAAACATGAAACCAAGAAGCTTTTTGTTGCTTCCCCCTTGCTCACATGTCAGGCAACCCTTGTATAGGTTGCTGGAGTGAAGCAGATCCTGAAAAAAGAGCAGCAGGGAGCCTGTAGCAGCCATTGCCCCAGTGAAGAGTCTGGGTGGAACACCAGTAGCTCCCCCTTTGCCAGTTGCTTCTCATCTTTGCACTCCATGCTTCCTTTTGATTTACCCTGCCACTGTCCTGTTCAGAAGCTGGGGACAACTGCTCAGTGCCCAGAGAACAGCTCCCCAGTTACCCACGGCTCCCATCCTTATTTCCCGTCTTCCTCTCATTGCCTTCACTATTGTCCTTAGGGAAACAGTTCACCCTACTCTTGACTCCTGTTGCATCAGTCTGTAGGTTCCCTGTGCCCCTGACTTACTATCCTCATGCTTCCTTCATCTCAGATGCTTCCTTCTTCTTGCCTCGAAGTTAAGGTTCAACAAAACCACCAATAGAGTCTAATTGCAATGTATTTGTGGTTGGGTAAATAATTTAACCTGTTTGACTCTTCACCTATGGAAGGCACTCCTTAGCTCATAAGTCCAACTGAGAAGTTTCATTTTAAAGCTTTGTAAATTCCACTTCATAGTACCTACAACATTGTGGTGTTCCCTTCAGTCCGTGGATGTTTTTTTATTCCTTGCATCAGCTGTCAGGTGTATTCATAAGTGCACTGGAGGTTTGAGACAACGTAACTTCTGATTGCACAGTCTTCCTAATGAGATTATAAACTTTCCAAGAAGAAGTCTCCCTGTTCACCCAGTGTCCATAATGGTTAATATCGAAGTTCTTCCTTGGAGTTTAATTAACATGTAAATAAAGCATTCAGCAGCTTCTTGGATGTGAACTATAAAGTAGGAAAGATGAATTTAAAGCCTGGATGATTAAAGTTGGACAACTCAGTAAGTTTAAGTTTACAGTTTACACAGCTGTTTAGAAGCCTGCAGTGATGTGTAAAGAACAATAACCAAAATAGGAACTTGTTAATCTAAATCTATACAGGAAATTAATGAATCTGGTTTCCAATGTACTGGCCACAGGGTTTCAAAAAAGTCATTTCCCACTAGTTGCATTTTTGCATATTCATTAAATTATAGAGAAATAAAATACATTTTTCAAAAATAGTTTCAATTGAAAGTTTGAGTTTGTTCTCAATATCCTCTCTCATAACTGGACTTTTTAGAGACCTATATGTCAAAATGATTAGATAAAAAGCAATGTTATTAGAAGTTATTATGTCATTTATTATTAGAATTTTCTTTTTAAATATATTCCATCATGGCCTCCCTGGGAAATTTATAGACCCAGTTTCAAAATAAGTCTGGTTTCCATGATTAACTCTGTGTAACAGGCTTATACAAGTGGCCACTGAACACTGGTCAAGTTGATTTACATTTTATCCTAAGATAGAAAGCTTCTTTCAGTTTGGTTCTATTCTGAAATAACCATTTTCTGCTACCAGTTGAATATCAGTAAAATATAAAGTGGTAAGAATCCATTGAGCACTTCAGATGAGTCATTCAGAACTGTTTACAAATCTGAGACCGGAGATTGTGTTGAAAACTTAGCTGGTGAAGTCTTCGCAATAAACCAAGGTTGTTTTTCTTTTTCACTGCTCATCTTCAACCCTAAATGCAGAGATGGGAAAGGGAAAGAACTTGTGAGAGACTCAGAGGAAATTCTGATGAATTTCATTGTTTCTAGTATAGTTAGCATTTCTCTTCTTTTAATACCTGGTGTTTTTTGCATTTTTCCCAACTAGAATTTAGGAGACAAGAAAATATAAGATATTTGGAATGTCAGATATGGGGAAAACATTGCTGTCAAGCAGATTATTGAAACTGCAACAAAATGAAATTGAAGCAAAGAACACCTGCTACTTTAACTCATTTAAAACAACATAATATTCTTTACTTGCTGACTGGAAATACTGTGTTTTCAGAAAAGATAATACTAATCTAAATGGGAGAAAATATAATGATTCACTGTGCAATGATATGAAGTCAGAAATATTTTAAATTGGGTATTTCAGTTGGTCGTGGGATAGATGTTTTTTATGAAATGGTTTTTGCTCATCAGGTGGTGTTTTCTATTGCAGTAAAGAAAACAAAACTGGCTTGTCACTGAAGTTTATTATTATTATTATTATTGACATCTTCAGCTTATCTTCATGCCAGTAATTAAATTGCTAATTATGTGTTTCTGTTACTGTGGTCATGCTTCTATTACATAATTGCTTCAAGTTTAACTCAAAGCACTAACAATATATTTAGTCTTTTTGGGCATTAGATAGATTTTAATATGTAAAATCTTCGGTACAAGTTCATTGACTGTTTTGATTAGCAAAATCAAAGAAATTTTATAACCTACCTTATTGTCATATGTATTGTTGGTCATGTTTTTAATGAGATTTATAATCATTGTTAATTCAAGCAATAGCAGTCATTGAAAGACCAATTGAAAGAGAAGAGGAAAAAAATACAAAGGCAAATTTTCAAAACCTCCTGTCCAATACAGAAAAATAAAATTATCTTGCTTGAGGTGATTGGAAATACACGTTGGTAATTCAATCCTTAATACATGACCCTGCTTTTGAAAAAATAAATTAAATTATGAATGACTTGGTTACCATACTCCACCCTTCTTCCCCCGGCTCCTTGCTTGAACATTGGCATAATTTTTGTCAGTGTTTCAATATATTCATGAGTTTTTTCTCATTTGTTTATTTTATGCAAACCATAAGAGACATTTTTCTCAGTGAAGATTGCCTCTTTATTTTATTTTGAAATATTTGTATATTTATTTCATTAAATGAGATAATGCTTTTTCTTATTAACATAATTTCCAGTACATTAAACATATTTCTCCACAGACAGAAGAGAGGAATCAAATTAAATGACAGCTAAATCACTTGCAGCAATTTCAACTGTTAAAAGAAATAAGTGTCTCTATGTTCTTTGTGATCACAAGAAGTGCTGTAAAGGGAAATGAAATACTAAAGAAAGAAGGGACAACATAAAGAAATAATGACTGACTTATTGCAGTAATACCATTGAGAGAAGAAAAATTCACTATGAATAAAAGGAAAAATAATACAGTGGATTTGAAAGTTACCAAAATTCATTTCTTATTGATGAGATCAGTGGAAGTCTAATACTAAGTAAACTGATGAAAAAAATCAATGCAATAAACTATGAGTGATGAAAGTTGAAATAAATACTTTGTGTTGAGAGAACCATTATTCTAAATGTCTAATTTTTTTAAATAATTCATGTTTTACATTTATAAAGAAAGGAATTATTGCTCGATGGGCTCAAAAAGCTTGTAAAAGCATCTAATAGAATCCCATCTTTAGAACTAGTTGCAATGATCTTGGTGCCCTTTTGTTTTTACCACAATGTCTTGACTTCGACCTAGGTGCATTAGGGGTTGGTGAACTTGACTTTTAAAATGATACTGAGAAAGGGTGCTAGTATAATTTTATAGTGTTTTTTTTTTATTGAGGACAGAATCTTCTCCAAAATGACAAGTTATTTTTGGAGCATGAAATGAACCAGTCACAGTATTCCTTATATGTATATATGTGACATTCTTGTGAATATGCTAGGGGACAGTGGTGGTACTTATTGAGAAAACCAATATGAGCATACATGTGTGTGTGTGTGTGTGTGTGTGTGTGTGTGTGTGTGTGCGCGTTTATGTGGATCTCAGTATTTGTAGGCAGGCTTATCTACTCGTTTTCTCTTTTCCAACATCATCTAAAAAAGGAGAAAAAAAAAACTAAGTGGTTAATTCAATCAATTCAATCAGAAGGCAGTCAATTCAGTAGGGGGGGAAAATCATTCCAGCCATTTTTACTGAATTGATTCTGACTGAATTAACCTTCTACTATGGTTGATCTTGCAGCCCTCTTTTCACAACTGCTTAAACTTATTCTTCCCTTCCTCACCCTCGAACCCGTCCCTCTTTCAATTTTCCTATTCCTTCGTCACCTCCTCACTCTTTGCTTGGTGTTCTCTTTTTCAAAGATTTATTTTATTTTCAATGGAAAGTCAGATATTCAGAGAGAAGAGACAGAGAGGAAGATCTTCCATCCATTGGTTTTATTCCTCAGGCGGCTGCAACAGCTAGAGCTCTGCCGATCTGAAGCCAGGAGCCCAGAGCCTCTTCCAGGTCTCCCACTTGGGTACAGGGTCCGAAGGCTTTGGGCCATCCTCAACTGCTTTCACAGGCCACAAGCAGGCAGCTGGATGGGAAGTAGAGCTTCTGGGGCATAAACTGGAGCCCCTATACGACCCTGGCACATTCAAGGCAAGGATTTTAGCCATTAGGCTACCTGTGCCGAGCACCTGGTGTCCTAACGTTTCTTCTTACTGCCCACATTGTAAGAAACCTTTTCCATGGCTCCTGTCTGCCTACTCACCCTCTTTTCCTCACTTCTACCGCATGTGTACCTTCCTTTCTCCAACTGGATAAATAAGTTCTTACTTCACTTTTTGTCTTTTTAAATTACAGATATTTGAAACAATTGCTTTACGGAAGCCATCTGACTGCTGGTCTACAATGTGATGCTCAAGGTAATAATTGTGATTTTTCTGCTACTGGAAATCTTTTCACCCTGAAAGTTCATGAATCCTCAGTTCAAACTTTCGAGCCATCTCGGGGGCTGGTTTCTTTCAATATGGAACCTTTGAGAAGAGTGTGGGAGTGAGCAGAAGGCAAGCAATTTTTCCAAGAGGTGGAGGAGGACCGGAGTTGGGGGTGGGGGAGGATGTTAATGTACAGAAGTCCTTCCATGTGCTCACTTTAGAAATACTAGCTCTTATCTTTCATTCAGAATGCTGAGGATAAGGCAAAAGTGCTGGCCACATGTGAGAGATTTTGAATTATGCATTAAGCTGATAATGCCCGAGAATGCAAGCTTATGTCAATAAATAACTAGGCTGGCAGGAGGAAGGCAGTGACCTTACCAATGTGGAGGGAACTACATAGGGAGAGAACTAGGGGAAGACTAGGTGACTGGTGAAAGGGGGCTCGCATCCTTTTAGTTGCTCTGATGGAACAGCAAGAAGTGCAAGTTAATATTGAGATTATTGTCTAATGCCTATTTGCTTTTAAACTGATTTAGCCAAGATACTGAGACTATCACCAGGGTTGGCCCCAGTGTTTGCAAGTTCATAATTGTGGGGGTGGTAACCCCTCTCTGGAACCATATGTAAAGAAATTCTGTCTGGGGGAAAAATTTGACTCCTTTAATGAGGCGTGAAAGCTATTTCAGAAGATATGATTTCTCCTGGTAAAATTGGGGAAGATACTTCATAGGACTCCCATGATTTTGTTTCACCAAATCCTCTTTCCTGATTAGTACACAGGAGAAAATCAGTGGAAGTTAAGTAAATGGAGGAAGCAAAAAGATGAAAGGGAAACTATTAATTCTCTCCCTGGCCCTATGTCATAACACTATGAAATGCAGATGAGGACTAGTTATTTAGTTAATGCATTGCTTCTCCAGCATGAGTAAAACTCATCAATGAATGTGACCATCTTCCACTGTGAGACATGAACAATGGTGTTCATGCACACATATGCAATTAAAAAATATTTAGCTATATTTGTTGAAAAAATGGAAAATATTCAAGGATGCTGAAAAATTGACACTTGAGTCTTCACTTGTTTTTCCTCATGCCAAAAGAGAAGCAATTGGTAAAATTGATAGCCCCTGGTTCTGCTGTGTGATGCTTTTGCTTAGACTCTGAAGCAGGGAATGCGTAAGTGAATGGGTTCTCCATGCACAAATGCAGGTACATACCACCAAACTAAAAATGGATATGGGAAAACAGCAAAATATTTTCTCAGAGTCCTATCAAGCACCATTTAAATTAAATAATCTGCAGAGTGTGGGGAATAAATCTTTTGTATAGTTTCTGGATGCTATCTTCCCTCAGGAAATTCCTACCATGTAATAAAATCTGGCACAAGTCAAACACACACACACACACACACACACCCTGGTAAGTAGAATTTACCACTTAATTATACTTATTTCTTTGTGTTATATGTCATTTTGTGCTTATGCTGAAGAAAGAAAGCAAAGAGGAGGACCTCTTGTGAAAGGTAGAGGCCATTAAGATCCAATTGAAAGAGAGGAGATGTGGTGACTGATCAGGTATGCAGGAAGGTTGATTTCTCTGGCATGAAACCAGTCGCCCTACAAATCCTCTGAGGGGCAGAACTGTGATTAGGAGAATATCAATGCAAAGGCCATTGATTGATTTTGCTCCAAGTACTTTCATTGATTGATGGCCAAAGAGGAGCCATTGCTTTGCTACGGTAACATGAGTGGGTGAGCCATAGATACCTACACTCAATTGATTGAATATTGCTTTTCCTGCATAGCCATTATGTTATCTGAATATTAAGGAGTAGTTTTCTGGTTAGAATAACATGCCATGTCTCTGATTACTGTTTCTCTGTTGATGAATGTGTTCTTGGCACACTTGCCCACCTGTGGAGAGAACACACCCATCGCAGGAATAGGAGTGAATGAAATGTTTAAGAAGAGGTGATGAGAAAGAATGGGAAGGAGGTGAAGGGGAGATAAAGAATGTGAATATGTTACTATATAAAGGGCTTTAAAAAGTCTTGGTTTTGAAAATTGGGATAATGTGCATGTTTACACATTCCTACGATTATTTTTCCACTGTTTAGAGTGTATTGCTGCTTCTTAATTTAAAAAAAGTTTTTACATGTTAGTAATATTCAGCCAGTACAGGTGCTATAGATTACTCAAGAATAAATCTCATGTTCTAGCTTCCCAGTCTGTAACAAAATATTGGTCTACATATTTGCTGTGACGCCCTACACAAAGGACTGCAGACCTGGTAGCCTCAGTAAGAGATCTACTTTCTTACTCGGGCTGACAGTCTGAAACCAAGAGATTGACAGGATTTGTTCCCTTCAAGATCCCTCTCCTGGCCTTGTAAATGGTCTCCCTCCTGCTGGGTACTCACATGATCATTCCTGCTTGTGCAGAAAGGATATAAATCATAGTGGATTAGGACCTACTCTGTCGATGACATTTTAACTTTAGCATATCTTTAAAGATCTCTCCAAATAGGATCACATTCTGAGGTACCAGGATTTAGGATTCAGCATATAAAATTTTGGGTCAAGGAACTCAGCTTTTTAACAAATAGACTTTTAGAACATAGGGTAAGAGAGTTTTTTGTCATTCTTTTTTGTTATTTTTTTTATTAATTACATTGCATTATGTGACATAGTTTTATAAGTACTGGGATTCCCCTCACCCCTCTCCAAACCCTCCCCCCACGGTAGATTCCTCCACCTTGTTGCATTACCACAGTTCAAGTTCAGTTGAGATTCTTTCATTGCAAGCATATACCAAGCATAGAGTCCAGCATCTTATTGTCCAGATAAGTCCAACATCTTGTTGGGGAGAACATCTCTGGTTTGAAGGTAGAGCCGGCAGAATATCGTCCTGATCGATTAAAAGTCCCAACATAACATCAGCAACAATTTATAACTTTATGGAATTAAATGACGTAGTATTGAGTAACCAATATGTTAAAAAAAAATGCAAGTTCTTAACCACATCCTGTGACTTCTTCATTGACATTTCAATTTTAGTTTATATACAGTCGGGTTCTATACACCTTAAAATGGCTATAGATAGCTATTCAGCTGTCTCGTGTCTATTTTCTTTCTTTTTTTTTTTAAAGATTTATTTATTTTATTACAAAGTCAGATATACAGAGAGGAGGAGAGACAGAGAGGAAGATCTTCCGTCTGATGTTTCATTCCCCAAGTGAGCCGCAGCGGGCCGGTGTGCGCCTATCCGATGCCGGGAACCTGGAACCTCTTCCAGGTCTCCCACGCAGGTGCAGGGTCCCAATGCATTGGGCTGTCCTCGACTGCCTTCCCAGGCCACAAGCAGGGAGCTGGATGGGAAGTGGAGCTGCCGGGATTAGAACCAGCACCCATATGGGATCCCGGGGCATTCAAGGCGAGGACTTTAGCCACTAGGCCATGCCGCCGGGCCCTATTTTCATTATAGTATTTAGCATTTTGTAGTATTGAAGCACAATTTTGTTGAACCTGGCTTTTTTTGGGGGGTAGTATATACTGGCTTATAACTCTAACAAGATATTTGTCAACAGTTTAGGTACAGATCAGTTTTAGGAGGGGTGTGCAGAGGAATCTTTAATACCCTAGTGAGGAGTAGCTAATCTTTGTGTCCCACCTACTAAGGTATAAGTGTATCCACGCTGACTGTTTCCTGTCTGATTCTAAGCTTTCCTTGTTGTTCTCTATCTATTCTAGATTGTTTGTTTGTTTGTTTGTTTGTTTTGAGGGAATTCCGGAGCAATCCTGATGGTCATTGCCAGAGAGGGTGGGGACCCAAAGTTGGAACCAGGCAAGGACCAGAGAAAGCTCCCCTCCCTAGTCCTGAAGGAAGTTTGCTGTTCTTCTGTTTCTGCGGACTGCTCAGGGCTCCTGGCTGTTGTTCTGATGCCCTTGGATCCTGTGAGGAAGGATTTGGACTTCTTCCATCCCATGTGGTAGATCCAAGCGGGAGTGGATGACCTCAGAGTTCATGGCCTCCGAAGGTACTCCCAATTCCCCGTGATCTCCTTGGCACTTGGGATGTAGACCTTGGTGCTGGTATTGATAATCCTTGGTGAGGATCCAGGAGTCTTCAGGGTTGGGATACAAGCCTCCTCCTGTCCGCCTGCTCCACCCTGGGGTCCCCCCCACTCCGTGCATATGAACTCCTGTTAAGAGGTTGTCAGGATCGCTCTTGATTCCCGCTATATGTCTTTGTAGTTTAACTATTGTGTAATGCAGATTCGAGTCTGTTGTCTATGAGTTACCAGTTATGAACCTGGTAGGTTATATATTTGCTTTAATTTAAGATGAAATGATGTCAATATGAAAAATAGTACCTGTAAAATGTAATATTATCTCAACCTCAAACAGCCCATCTCACATGCAATAAGATATTGTGAAGTAACCAATGTACCAACAATCAATGTGAGTCAGATTGCTATATGATTTACATCAAAGAACTGTAAAACCTAATATACTTTTAATACCCTATGTTATTCCGTAATGAGGCAGGAGAGCAGGGAAATCTTTCATTTCCCTAGAATGTGTGAGGAAGTCATTCATTTTTGATAGTTTATTTGGAGGGTTATTGCCTTAATCTTCTTTGTCTTCTGCATTTTTATTAATAACAGAAACTACTATTTTACTGATTTAAAAAGGAGGATTTAGAGAGAAAGACAAATGTCTATTAAAAAGCCCAATCCACAGGCTGGTATTGTGGCTGTACGGGTTAAGCTACCACTTGCGATGCTTGTATCCCATTTCAGCTCTCACTGAAGTCTTGCCTGGTTCTGGAGCAACTTCCTGCTAATGTATCTGGGTAAGCAGAAGATGGCCCAAGCCCTTGGTCCACTGCATATACAGAGAAGCCCTAATTGCAGTTCCAGACACGTTGCTTTGGTCTGACCCAGCCCTGTAAGTTGCAATCATTTGTGGAATGAACTAGCAGATGGAGGCATGCTCTCTTTCTCTCTCTCTTTCTGCTTCTTCTTCTCTTGGTGTCATTTGTTTTCCAAAGAAATACAAATAAATATCAAAAAGATCCTCCCTCAAAGTCTTGACAGTAAGAAGGTCACATCTTTTATTAATGAGCATGGACATGCTTTGCACCATCTTATAAGGGCTACAGGAACAGAGTTTCTGGTCAGTTCCACCATGCTCTAAATCTGACTTTGGGCAATTTGCTCCATTTCATTGTGCCACTGGTACCTCCTTTGTACATGTGGATAATAAAGTGGACTTTATCAAAGGATTGCTTGGAGGATTAATTGAGATAATAAATGTAAAGTAGTTTGTGTAATGTCTGGTTCGCAGTAAAGGTTTAATAAATACTACTTCTTAAGTAACAGTAATAACAACCGACACTCCTGTTGTTTCGGTATTGAGATACAACATAATACCTTCCAGAATTTCATTAGATTTTGGACTTATTCCTGCTTTTAGAAGTGAAGCTAGGAGCAGATTTTTCTTATTATTATTCTTATTTTTATTCTTCTTATTATCGTAAGCACAACTGCATAGAGCTAGGATTCACAAAGTGTGGATAAGGCTGAAGTGGACGTTAATACCATTGTCCCTCTTCCTTAAAAGCAAAGGTACTTGATTGAAAAGCAGAGTGTAGAGTTACAGAGTGGTGATGAAGACTGGCCAAAATCTTCTGGTAGCCTGTGGTCCCTGAAGCCAGCCTGTTTTCTCTGGAGAATGTCAATGCATGCAGCAGGAGTGGGCAGACCCAGCATGTACCCTGTGGGTTTGCAGAGGGGCCACCTTTCTGGTTTGAGGCAGGGATCCATTATGGGCCACAGGATATTGAGGGCTGGGCAGTCAGAGTTCCTTTGAAAAGGTACAGTTAGAAGCTGAACACATTCTTTGATTAGGCAGTGTAGGCAGTAAGACTAAAACAAACAAACAAACAAAAAAACAGTGTGCACTAGAAGACCCTGAGGACTCAGTTCCATTACAAACAGCCTGGCGACCAAGAAATAAAGGTTATGTATCCTTTATAAGTGGCATTTCATTAAAAAGCCACTGATTCTATAAAATCTCCTGAAAAATCTTCACAGAGAACCTTTTCTTTGAATTCTGAGAGAATTTGTGGAAGTAGAAATACTTTGAGTTAAATACAGAATGATTAAGTTGTATGAAAATAACAATACTGGGCATAAGTCGGCTCACGGATGAAGATGCCTATATCACTTAACCCGTTGTTAGAATGCCTGGGTTCCAGTCCTAGCTCTGCTGCTGATTCCATAATCTTGTTATTTCATACTCTGGGAGATAGCAGGTGATGGCTTACTAATCTGGGTTACTTGATACCCGCCTGGGAGACACAGATTGAGTTCAAAATTTTGCTTGGCTCAGTCCTGTTTCAGAGAAGTGGTCAGGTGAATGGAAGATCTCTATCTTCAACTTTCAATAAAATTAATATAAATGAAAGTAAAAAACAATAATGCTAATGATACTAACAGTTGATACATATTGTGCATTTTCTCCATGAGAGACACTTTGCCTGGTTCTTTATTTTTTTTTATCTTATTTAAGATTCTCTGTAATCTATGAGAAAGCTGTTACCTTTTTAAAAGATTTATTTATTTATTTTTATTGGAAAGTCAGATCCACAGAGAGGAGAGACAGAGAGAAATATCTTCTATCTGCTGTTCCAATCCTCAAGCAGCCGCAAAGGCTGGAGTTGAGCCGATTTAAATCGAGGTCTCCCATGTGGGTGCAGGGTCCCAAGACTTTGGGTCGAATTCTACTGCTTTCCCAGGCCATAAGCAGAGAGCCAGCACCTAGGACATGATGTACTTATATGGGATTCCGACACATGCAAGTCAAGGGCCTTAGCCACTAGGCTACCGCACTGGGTTCAAGATATCTTAAGTTTAGAGACAACCTATGAAATAAAAAGATTGCCGGAATTCAAGCTCTAGATATGTATATGTAGCAGTGGGTATTCTGTTTGGATAGCAGTACGAACCACCTGGAAGATACTTTTAAATAAATGTATTCATACTGTACATACTTGAAGATTCCAGAAATATTAAAAGTCTAATCAGTTAAAATGAAAGATAAAAATGTAAGAATGATTTTTTTGTAGTTATCATTTGACAAAAAACACTTTATATTATATGCAGTATGCCCAGTGTCATAGCCTAGTGGCTAAAGTTCTTGCTTCATATGTGCAAGGATTCCATATGGGTGCCGATTTGTGTTCCAGCAGCCCCACTTCCGATCCAACTCCCTGATTGTGGCCTGGGAAACAGTTGAGGACATCCCAAAGCCTTGGGACCCTGCATCCAAGTAGGAGGTCAGGATGAGGCCCCTGGATCCAGGTTTTGGATTGGCTCAGCTCCAGCCATTGGGGTCACTTGGAGAGTGAATCAACGGATGGAAGATCTTCCTCTCTATCGCTGTCCTCCTCTTTGTATATCTGACTTTCCATAAATAAATCAATCTTAAAGAAGATAGAGTAAACTAAGGTAAAGATTAAAACAATTATCACTTATTTGTACCATGGAATATTACAAAGTCATTAGAAATAGAAAAAATAGGTGTAGATAGAGCTAGTTATATTCATTGTAAAATGAAGTGAAAAGTGAAAAGAAAAATTCATCGAGCATATGTCAAGGTTATCTTTGATCATGTAAACACACGCAAATTAGAAATCAATGCATAGGATGTATTGCAAGGAGCCATCTACATTCAGCGTAATGGAGTCTGCAAGGTACATCTGTTGAGAGATGGCTTGAGTGTTCTTTTGCGTTTTTACTTCCATTGATTTGTCTTGTAGTTACTTTTAACCATGAGCATATAACATTTTTGTTAAAAAAATTTTAAAGTGACACTCCCTTCAGGTGTCACTGAGCAGTTTCATTTTATGCTGAGTTGCCCCTATTTTAAAGGGTGAAAAGTGGATAGAGGGAAAAGCAAGCAAGCACACAAGCTTGCATTTAGTGATTCTCTGCCCATGATGCCTGTGATAGCAGAGCTGGGCCAGCCTGGAATCAGGAGTCAGAGACTGAAACTCCACTGGTGGCAGGGACCATGTGTTTGAGCCATTGTCTGCTGCCTCCCAGGCATGTTAGCAGTGAACTGGATTGGAAGTGGAAGTGCTAGAATTCCAACCAGTGTGATGTGGATGTCCCATTTGAGGGCCCAATACTTGTCCCCAAAACATATTGACTTTCGAAATTTTCTAATTAAGGTTTATGCTGGCAGAAATAAAAGAGTCTTTCCTAGAAGGTAAATATAGGGTTTAGTCAGGGTAGCAATAAGTGACGGAGATCCCAGGGATATAAACGAATTGATTTTTCACAAGTCTTTAGAGTTGTTCCAAAGTGGTCAGATTGTCAGAATTTGTGTATCATATGAAAATGAATCTACCTTTATCATTACATGTGAGTATACATTGGCTTGGCCTGAAAAGGTAGACTTTAGCAAACTGAGAAGCAGGGTATGGAGCTTAATTTCTCACACATTGCAGGTCACTTTCTTTAGAATACAACTGGTTTAGAATAACAGGGAATTGCCTCTAAAAAGAGGTTGTGGATTAATTTTAGGGACATTCTTGGAAATAGATGAGGAATATGCTGATAGAGAATAAAACATTGCTCAAGGTTGCTCTAGATGCACCCTATGTGTATATCATCCAAATCCCGTTGACCTGATAAGTGAGGTTGATAGCTTAATTTGGACCTTCTTCTGGTAGGTTTCAGTACATATTTCTCTTGAATGTTTTTTTCTTTTGCATATAGATAGGCTTTTCCCCTCTCATACATTTATATTTACAAGATGCAAATGTTTGGTCTTACAGTTAGCATGCTGCTTGGGTTATTTACTTCTTATGCTGAAGTAGCTGGGTTCAATTTTCAGCTCTGTCCCCAGTTCTAGATTCCTGTCAGTGCACACCTTGCGAAGCAGCAGGTAGTGGTTCAAGGAATTGAGACCTGTGGCTGGTTATGTGGTACACATTAGCCTGCTGCCTGAGTTGCTGGAATCCCAAAGGAGTAGCCATTCAAGTCCCAGCTGCCCTGCCCTGGTACCTTCTCCTTGCTAATGCTTTGGGAGAGCATTGGAATATGGCCCAAGTACTGGGATCCCCAAATCTATGTGAGAGACCTGGGTGGAGTTCCTGGCACCTGGCTTCAGCCTATCCCAGCCCTGGACATTGTGACCATGTAGGGAGTGAAACAGTGGATGGAAGATCTCTTTCAGTATCTCCCTCCTTCTCTGTATCTATCCCTCTGACTCCACCTTTCAAATGAAAAAAATAAATAAATATACAAGATGTTGTTGGGTTCTTGCAAAATTCACATGGGGGAACTGGATTGAGTTTTCAGCTCCTAACTTTAGGCTTCCCAAACTCAGACCATTGCAGGCGTATAGGGAGTGAATTAGCAGATGGAGTACTCTCTGCATGTATGCATGTGCTCTCTGTCTTTATGCATATCAAATAAATAAGTATCTTAAAGAATTTTTAAAAAACATACATGGATAAAAATATTTTAAATGAAATTTTGTGTCAATATGTGCATGGAAGCTTTATAAATGATAGTTTCCTTCTATTTTTCATATTTTACTTGTCAGATGTTACTAATGAGTACTCTATATTCCTTTCCAATATATTGAATATGAAGCTACTGAGAAATTCTAGAACTTGGTTGGATTTGAGAGTAATTATGACGTGTGACATATCCCTTAAGGCAACATGAACCATAGAATTTTCTGTGCCTAGGAAGAATAGTTTCAAAAAGATGCTACCTGAAGTTAAATTTTAGAGAGCATGATTTTTTTGTTTCATGAGCACTGGTTCAGCACTCTGTCTTGGTTTCCAGATTTTCAGTTTGCCACAGTGTACTATTACTTTGGTAAGTTTTCCATGCTTATTGCCCTGGACCTTCCACTGCTGTTTATGTCAGCTGTGTTTGGTTAATGCTCTGAAAATACATTTAGTTGTTTCTGAAATGACCAATGACCAATGGGTAGTTTTAGAAAATTCATGATGGATTCTTTGGCCTTTTTTATTCTGTTTTCTTTTTGTTGGTGACATGGCAGAGAGCTTTCTTATTATCAAACTGTTAGAAAAGAGACATGGTTACATTTCATATGTGAGTGCTCTCCTTTCCTATGTCTATCATTGGAAGGAAGGGCCAGATGTGTGTATTTTTTTTTAAAGAACCTGCCTTAATCTACATAACTTTGAACAACCATGTCTGCCTGCTAGGATATCTTTCTGACATGTCAATATGTACACCAACTGTTTACCCACTTAACAATGAGACACCTATTTTTGTATTCCCAGATCTATTGGTATTTGCTTAGATGCAGTTTTTTTCCTGCATGAACTATGGAATAGCATCCATTTCCTTTATCTGCTCAATAGTGTGGTTCTGTTTCATTCTTCCTCCTGTGCATTTTTTTTTTTTTTTTGCTTTGGAGGTCTAATTAGGAGAAAATGTGAAATTCTCCCATGATTGCTACAGCACTATTCTTTAGAGAAAAAAATGTACATCTCTATCTTGTCTACATCTTAAGAGTATTCTTTCCATTCTGCATTTCCAAACCTCAGTGAAGGTGATTTTCCTGACTCTCTGAACACAGGAAATACCTCTGGTTAAAGCTTACTTGCTTTACTACTAGAATGAGAATTGTTATAAAGGGGGAAAGCTCTTCAATAATTAGGATTCATCTACAATGAAAGCATTTTATTAATTACACATTGTAATCACATGGATAGTCACAAAACCAATCGTGCAAGTCTGTATTTAGAGATTTGTCGACAGAAGACTTAACGTAAACATAGAACTGTTAAACCTACTCAGCTGTAACCTGCAAAGAAGATAACAAGGAGGATTCTGTTCTCTGTATGATTTGTGAACAATGCTAAGTAAATATTCATCATTAATATATAATAACTGTTGCTTTTGGCAGTTCACTTTTCATTTAATTTGATAATGTGTCCAGCAAATGAAGTGGTACAGGCTACAGTGTTTTACCAACACAATTGCATATTTTCAATCATTGTTAAATGAAGGCAGCTCAAGGCAAAGCTTTAACCCCCACTAGTTTTGTGTGTGATAAAAAGAGAAGGCGCTATCAATCTTTATTGTCTGTCTCGCTTACTGTAATTGCATTCAATAGTCCACTGATTCTGTTGTCTGTGCTAATGTCAGGAACAGAGGAGAGCCAGATGCTCAGACTTGATCATATGCATCCAGTGGCCACTTTGATAAGTTGGCAGCAAGTCGCTGGGTTTGATGATAAATTGTTAACGCTATAGATTATGAGCAGCTGAACACTGGAAGTGTACATGGAGGAAACTTCTTACCTTGTTTTAAATCTGGCTTCATGATGCTAGCTAAAGGGCATGTCATGTATTATTCAAATGCATCTTGCACTGGAAATGTGCCAATGACTCATTGTATCCCCATGAATAGTAAAAGCAACAACAATAACAAAAATCCACAGTGATTTGAGCATGACATTAATGGTCCCAGGATTATGAAAGGCGTTTTTGAAATACTGTTTAATAGTTTTGATTATCTAATTCAGCAAGAAGAAATGCTCCGAATTGTATTCATGTTTAATCCATATTAAAATGTGCATTTCCTGGTCATTTTTGTGAGATTAGCCAGCAATGCAAATGTTTTCTAAAAACTAACCAGCTTTTCATTAGTTAAAACCTATGCTGTTTTCTTGGGAAGGAACATTTACTGGAGTGGGGGTTGGGAGGGCAAGCCGGGTACTGAGATTTTTGCCAAGACCTTGTGTCATATAAATGCTGCTACCTCAGAGAGCACTGTGATACAGGCCATTTGTAAGAATACACAACAGGACTTATTTCTGCTGAGCCCTGTAGCAGTTGTAAAAGTTCAAGGTCATGATTCTAAAGTTATTATACCTGTAATAAAGTTGCTTTAAAAAGCTGAGATAACAGGGAACTGAATAGCAGTTTTGTTCTAGAGAATGCTGAGCTGTTGACCACATTTTAAATGGAAAATCCTAAATGCAACCAGATGAAAAATATTTCTTTCTGGCTGGAAAAGTTGCTCTTGAAGTTTCTGATCATTATATGGTTAGATTTTCCTAAAATAAACACATATCAATGATACCACTATAACTATAGATTTTAACAATTAATTTTCAGAGATGATTGGTAAGATTTTTTTTCCCAATACATTGGGTATACTTTTGGCTTGTGATGCCAGGAAATTAAAAACTCAGTCACAATCATGTTTGCATATGAATTGTCAGCTGTAATGTCTTCTTCTGTCATTCTTATTACTTGCTTTTCTTGCCTCTTCCCCTCTCATTGGCAGGGTGGATTTATAAAGAAAGGCAATGGCTGTGAAAGAAGGAAGGTGGTAACATATTGGCATGAGATTTTAAGGGCATAGCCCTGAGCTATTTGTCACCAAAGCAAACACTAATGTGTGTAGCTTGGACCAATGTGGAACTGATTCTACCTGGCATTAGCAGTTACTTAAACATCTCTCAGAATCATTTCTTTAATCCTAATACACACACACACACACACACACACGAAATAAACGTTTAGAAAATGTTAACAGCTTTGGTGTTGGCAATATTTTATATATGCTCTGGAATGTGAAAATATTTGAGTTGACATCTGAAGTCAGACCCCACCCTTAAAATAACCTCCTCATGATTGGATATGCTGCAAATATCTTGCTTTAAGCAAGCTAATTCATGAGACTCTTGGTTTAGACGTTTGGGATGCAGTTTGAATTTTACTAGAGGCATTTAACTTGATAAAAGTCTTCATTGAAGCATCTTTTGTAATATCAAAGTCTTCTGTAAGAATGAGCTATTAAAATTTACATGTATATAAGATTTGCAAAGAGCATGTTGTTGTTCTAAAGTAAGATAAAGCATTGCGTGCTTTAAAGAGTTCAGCCCAGACCAACACACTCTCCTTCTGGATTTGTAACATTGTTTTGCAGCTCCTGGTGTCCTTAGGCTCAATGCCTGCTTCTTTCTAGTCTTCTGCACTTGGTATTCATCTCCATCAGATTCTACCTCAGCATGCCCAAGCCCCTGGTGTTGGGTTCCCTACTTGCTCCCATGTAAACTACCCCTGCTGTCTTCTTTCAGGTTCCAAGGCTTGTGAATGCCACTCATTCCCTGATGGCTGTTACGTTTCAGTCCCCAGTATGAACCCTCTCATAGTACTTCAGATCCACATACCCAGTTACCTACTTGATGTCCCAGCTTTCATGCATAAAAAGCATCTAACTCCTACCTTAATTTCCCCCACCCCACCATTGTTTATTAAAATCATCCATATTTCCAAGGTATTACCATTACCATTACCTACAGATGTTTAAGACAAAAGCATTTATCACTCCAATCCTCTGGAAACACCTGCAGAGTGTATCTCTTGAATATTTCTGAATCTGTCTGTTTCTATCCGTCTTTTCCTTCACCTCAGTGTCTACAATTGCTGTTATTTTGGTACCTTGCAGTGCCTTACTCCCTAACTGGCTGGAATGGCTAGGGCTGAGCAAGGCCAAAACCAGGACCCAGGTATTATATGTGTGGCAGGGGCCCAAGCACTTGGGCTGTGTCCCACTGTTTTTTTCCAGCCACCAACAAGAAGCTGAATTGGAACTGAAATAACTGGGACAGAAAGCAGAGCTTATATGGGGTGCTGGCATACACAGGCAGTGGCTTTACTAGTTTAACCACGATGCCAAATTTATAAGGATTTTTAAAAACACATGTAAGTCACGGTACTTAAATCTTCCCAAATCCTTTCAGTGTCTTGCCATCATACCTAAGAAAAAGGCCGATGTTTCTGATATTGTGGAGTCCTGCTTTCCAAAGATATTTCAGAGTCATTAACTTTCCTATATTTCAGTCATAAACATTGCTCTCACTTGGGGATCTTGTATAGATACTTGATTTGTTTGGAACACTCTTTCTCAGATTTTTATATTCTAGCTGATTCTTATCATTCGAGTTACAGCATACACATCACATAGGCCTTCCCTACATGCATCCACATTGTTTTTCTTATGACTATTTGATTTTATTCAAAGCTTATCATAGTCATTGTTCCTTTCTTTGTTCATTTTTGTCCTCTGCTATTACCATGTATGCTCCATGAGAACAAAACCATTTTTATCTCATTTAACCCCGAGCATTGTCTTCTAAAGACTGCCTAAGTGTGTAGACTCTGGGATCAGGTTTATCACGTTTGAATGGTACCACTGGTATACCCACCACTGTATCACTTCACACCAGTTGCTCAGGGTGGCACAGCTTTCTCTTATGAAAATGGAGACTATGTTAGTCTGTCCATTTTGCTTTTTGTGGCAGAATAAAGGATAGATTGCATAGGGAAGCAGTTGCAGTAATCTGGAACTCATTAAGCGTTTGACTATTTTCTTCCTTACTTTGAGCTAAAGCCTCTTATAGTTTTTCATAAAATATTGTATGAAAAATAACAATATTTTAATATTTTGCTGATGATTTTTTACTATGACCTGGCATTGGTTTATGGGAAGATCTTATAATAAACTTTTGACATTAGAAGAGTAACGTATTTATAATGTTCAGTTCAGTGACTTATTAATAACCATGTTGTCATTTGATTTTCTAAAGTTGATTTTATGGCATTTTGATGCATTATTTAATGATTTTTGACAAATTATCCCAGTCATTAAAAATGGTAAAATCACTTGACTATTTTTAAAATATAATTTTGAAGGATAATCGTTTGATGGTTGCTTTGGGAAATAATACCAGGGAGATCATTAATATTGCTATTATGGGTCAGGTGTTTGACCTAATGGTTAAAAAAACCAGACCAACTGGAATATCCTCATCGTGGAACTGTATGATGAAATGATAATAATAAAAAGAAGTAAAAAAAAAAAGGCAACAGAAGGATGGCCTGAGTTATTGGTGGGAGACTTGGGTGCGGTTCCTGATTTGGCCTGGTTGGTGTCTCTCTATCTGCAACTCTGCCTTTCAAATAAGTAAGCATTTTTGTAAAGTTTCATCTTCATTCCTTATTTGTTTCTATCTAATTATTTACTTATTTAAAAAGAATTACAGAGTTTGAGAGTGAGAGAGACATAGATCTTTCACTTTCTGGTTTACTACCCGTATGGCCATACTGGCCAGTACTGACCCAGGCATAAGAGAAGAGGTAGGGGCTTAGAGTCTCCCATGTGGGTGGCAGGAGCACGAGAATTTTGGATCATCCTTGGCTGTCCTCCCAGACCATTAGCAGGGAACCAGATTGGAGTGGAGCAGCTGAACATAAACCAGAACTTGTATGTGATGCTGGTGTAGGTAGCAGCTTTGCCGACTCTATGACTATGTTGACCTTGAGGTTTTAGTATTTTATTTTTAAAATTTTCTCAAGGTTATTCTAGAAGTTAAAATATGAGGCAGGATTTGGCATTCAGAAATAAGTATTTTCCTTCAACACACAAAGTAATGTGGCTGAATAGACTTATTGAATAAAAGAATGGCAAGATTCGCGTTATTCTGCCTTTGGATTTTTATCTGTTTCTAATATTGATTTGGGAAAAATTAACAGTTTTCAACTTGAAATGATTAATTCAGCCATTGCTAGTATTGGTTCAAATAAATTGCCAAAAATCTTGTTGACATTTAAATTTTTTAAATTGATACATCAGATCTTGGCAAGTTAGTCATTAAATTCAAGCGATCATCAGATTCATCCTAAATGGTAAAACTACTATTTCTCTTTATGGAATTTTTAATCACCTAAGGCTTTGTTCTAATGATATAAATAAAATTTGTATTCAGTTACTATTAGTTGCTTCAATCATTTGAAGCTCTTGAAAGCTAATACTGCTTTTAGTTCTATCTATTGAGTTTTTAGTTGTGTCCGAACTTTTGTGTTCTTATATCTTTTGCAAGGACAAATTATGAGATCTCATCTTTAGTGTAACACAGTCTTGGAAATCTTTTGTGATATGGGTTAAGAATGTTTCTTCTATTAAGTATCTCAAGGCAGTGTCTGATCTGCAAACAGTGTCTTTAATGCCAGCTTCATGGCTTAAGAATTCTGAAATTGAAAAGCTGAAAGAAAACACATTTTCTCTTCTCTCCACTTCTCCTTGCCATATGCATGCAGACAGGATTTTTAAAGTCCTCTATCCAGTTTAGAAAGACAGAAGCTTGTGTGTCATCTCCTTCTGCTAGTTGGTGTATTCTTTCCATTTAACAAGGATATACTAGAAGATAATGTATGTGTAGGGATTGGCTCTGTCCCGTCTCTCTGTTCACAAGTTTTTTTTTTTTAAATTTCTTTTTTTTTTTTTTAAAGATTTATTCATTTTATTACAGCCAGATATACACAGAGGAGGAGAGACAGAGAGGAAGATCTTCCGTCCGATGATTCACTCCCCAAGTGAGCCGCAACGGGCCGATGCGCGCCGATCCGATGCCGGGAACCTGGAACCTCTTCCGGGTCTCCCACGTGGGTGCAGTGTCCCAAAGCCTTGGGCCGTCCTCCACTGCTTTCCCAGGCCACAAGCAGGGAGCTGGATGGGAAGTGGAGCTGCCGGGATTAGAACCGGCGCCCATATGGGATCCCGGGGCTTTCAAGGCGAGGACTTTAGCCGCTAGACCACGCCGCCGGGCCCTCTGTTCACAAGTTTTGAATTCTGTCTCCTGATCTCTGGATATGTGTCCTAAAACCATGGCCTAGAATTACCAGAACAGAGTCCTATGCTTGCCTCTCTAGAACTTTTCCCAGGGAAGTGCATGAGTATTTTCCTCTGGTTTTCCGCTTTCTCTTCAAATCTTGCCCTGGGGATTTAGTTAACCTTCTTGCTCAATTGATTATTTGTTCAAACACATATGTTTCATCTAGCACTAACAAATATTTTTGTCACTATGGACTTTCAAGTCACCTTACCAGCTAGACTGATGAAATTGAAAGTGTTACTGTGGATTTTATTGCATATTCATATATTTTTTAACATTAGAGTCCAACTTCTTAAATTTTAAAAATAAATGTAAAGACTATGACTATTATTCAAATCTTGAGATAATGGAAGTTATAGTGAATCTTTCATGAGCTATGTTAATTTTTTGTGTAGAAATACTTACTTTATAAATAAATAAATATGGAACCACTGGGAAAAGTGAAAGAAAAGTTGGCATCGATTGTGTGAATGATTAGATACATTGCATCATGGCTTTCAGAGCTAAAAATAGGAAAGAATTCTCTAGACTGTTGAAAATCTTTTGTGAACCTGGACTTCTTTGCTTTCATTATATGTGTAATTAAAAGTATGTTTTCTAGTTATAGTGCTGTGTGTTGAAGTCACACCTTTGGGGAACAGAATAGCTGCATATGAAACAATTTTGTTCTAGAATAGTAAGGCAGAAAAAAATGGAATATGTTTAAATGAAATCAGCATTGACTTAAGTATCTGGACTTACTTACAAATTGAGTCATAGAACTGAATTATGATTAAAATGCTGATTTGCTAATTTGCTAATCATTCTTTTAACTTTAGATATAATCATAGAAGTATGGATGTTTCACTCCAGGTAGAATCTCAGAGACTAAGTTGTTTTTGAAGATTAGATCTCCTCTACAATATTGCTGAAAGGTCCTTCTCCATTTGATGTGTGTTGTATAGCTGTAACATAGTGGTTAAAGCTCACCAAATCACCAGATACCCTACCCCCATCTTTGATGGGTTACATTATTTTGCTCTATCTGAATCTGAATACTCCCGACTTTAAGTTATTGATTACCCCATGAGCCATAAGACAGTGAGAACCAAAGCCCAGAGATACACAAGTCCACCAGCTTTAGGCATTTATACAGTTTGTGAGGTACCTACCTACCTCATTTGAGGAAGAGACAACTTTCATTCAGACAACTTCTATTCACACTTAATATCGTCTTTGTCTCTAATTCTGTCTCAGTTTTTTCCAAGATTACGTTACATTCTGAAAGAAATTTTGGTAGGTAGTTTCTTCTTTCATCACAGAGAACAATTATCCTTTAAATATTTTAAAGTACATGTTCTCCCATACATGTATGCTGCACATCTTGCCAGTTATCAATAGTTTTCTAATTTGAATGTCTTTTAAATTTGTGATGAGAACGGATGCATAATTTAACTAATCAGAAAGCTGGGAATGCGGAGTGAATTAGGCATGGAGGAGATTACACATGTGAATAGCCATTGCAGGAAGGGTCAGCTTGACAGAAGACAATAATTTATGTGCTGGTTAAGGGATTATGAACTTATTGTAAAGCAAAACTCTTGAATTATATGGAGTCAGTAGCTAAAAACATGTTGGCAGATACCTGTCCATTGAAATGTTGCTTATTTTGTGTACAAAGGGTCTTTACAAAGTTCATGCAAATATGTTTTGTGTGAAAAACTATGCAGAGATTTTTTTTAAATGCACCACAATGAGCTTATATTTTAATTGCATTTTCACAAAATTTTTGGAGTGTCCTTCTGTGTGACTGCTCTGTATTGAGCACATCCTCCCTATAAATGAAAGCTCTCATAATGCCCCCAGGAGAGTGTCAACATTAAATGAGTGACTACTGTGAGTTAAGCACTATCCTGGCAGCATGGCTGCTGCTGCTGTGGCTTTAAAAATGCTTAGGAAACTGATCTGTAACTGAGGCATAGCTCTGCCCTTTTTAAGGCACAGAGACAACAGACTGACATCTTACGGAAACATTAAATTTGACTCATTTCTGAATTACTGTAAATCTATCATTAAGTCTTACTCCTGTGATGATTATTTTCATTCAGTAGGGTAAAAAATTGTTAGCATTTGTCCCTTAAGTAAAGGAGGCGCTTAGTTTTGTTTAATCTATTGGCAGTGTTTCCGTCCCCACTTATCTGTGCATCCATTCTTTTCAGCTATCCTTCCTCTCATTTTTCAGTGAGCTTGACAAAGATACTTCCAACTGTCACTTAAAAAAATAGAGTGTGTTTACCAATTAATAAGTTATAAGCAAGAACTGACTTGCCAATTGTTCTCGGGGCTCAGAGCCTAGGAATTTTGTGTGCCTATTTTACCACTCCTCCATGGCAAGGTCTTTATGGTCTTTTTTTTAATAACTAATACATTGTTCTGGAGCCACATTCTCTCCAAATACTGGGAACTATTGCAGGGAGGGAGAGAGGAGTGGGGAGAGAAGAGAGAGTAGGAGAGAGAGAAATAAATAAACCTGGAATGACTGCCATGGCTGTGACAATTAAGTTTTTATAATGAAATTGATGAGGTATTAGGATGGTATGTTTTTAAAAGGGAAAAATAATTTTGAGATACGTATTCTTTTAGATATTGCAAAAATTACTGAGATAGTTTTACGCAGCTGTGTATACTTGGTGAGGGAGGTTTGGGAATGGTTTTACTATATGTGCAATGTTGTCATAAGTGAATTGCCCTAGCCTTGTTCACAGAGTATGCAATAGATGTTACCTGTGTTCACATATGTGTCCCTGTACATGTTGTTAATGGAAAACAATCCTATCATAAAATACTTGTCTACTCTGCTAAATCAGAGTGTATTTGTAGCCATGGGAATCATTTAATGTTTGATAATCTTTTGTTTTGTTTATACTGAAAAATCATTAACTAAGAAGAAAAGAAAAAAAGTGGTTTGTTAAATTCATATTACCTACTGTTCTTTCTTTTTTCTGTATTTTCTTCAAATTAATCAATTAAATGCACAGATGTTCAATTAAAACTATAAAAATTTTCCATGGCTACAGCTGTTTTGAAGCAGCATTGTTGAAAATTTAACATATCTGGTAATGATTCCCTCTCAGAAGAAATTAAATTAATGACTCTGTGCTAGATTATTTTCCATTTGATAAATTAAACAAAATTAGAAAAAACTCCAAGATTTACTCTGCCTGCCACACTTATTAATTAGCATGATAGACTAGCAGATATTAATATGAAAAGGCAACAAAATGGGAAATGTTTCT
Source organism: Ochotona princeps (assembly GCF_030435755.1). Taxonomy (NCBI): domain Eukaryota; kingdom Metazoa; phylum Chordata; class Mammalia; order Lagomorpha; family Ochotonidae; genus Ochotona; species Ochotona princeps. The sequence goes on from NC_080839.1 coordinate 34,811,421, forward strand.
TATTTTTCAAGTGAAAATACCTTCAGGACTGCAGTTTATCTTATCAGCAAATGGTAACATGTTATAAATTATTAAAATTTCACCTGTAAGTAGCAGGCAAGTGACAAATTTCGTCATCTCACATAATAGAAATGGCAGAGATGTGATTATGCAGGACTGATAGAACATTTTGCTTCACGTTTTTGTCTACCTTGCACTTGATAGCCAGTGACCCTTAAACAGTAAATAGAGAAGCAGGATCTTCTATTTCTCATTCAGGATGCTTCATCGCTGGAGGAATTTGGTATATTTTTCATATACCTAATATATTGTTAAGTTTTTAAGATATTCCTACTTATTTTTCTCTTATTCTGAAAATAGTAGATGCTCATGATAGTGTTTAGAGACATAAATTAAAGAACTGTCACCAATGTTAAGCTTAGCTATTTCAAATTTTGTGGTAAGTAGAGAGAGGGTAAAGGGAAATCTAGAAAGAGATTCCAATAGATGGAAAGATCTCTCATTTACCGGTTTACTCACTAAATCCCCCAAATGCTGAGGCTGCACAGTATGAAACTGGAAACTGGCAACTGGGAGCTCACATGAAGTCTCTCACAGGGGTGAGAGAGAAATGACCGGTTGAGCCATCACCAACGCCTCCCAAGGTTCACCTTAGTGGGTAGAAACTGGACTCAGGAATAGCACTGGAACTCAAACCTAGGAACTCTGCTATGACACATAGCCCAAGCAGTGTACCATATTTCCACCAGCACTGTGGCATAGTTGGTAGAGCCACTGCTGTTTTCCACATCCTACCTGGGTGCCTGTTCGAGTTACAGCTGCTCCACTTCTAGTTCATCTCTCTATTGATGGCCTCAGAAAGTAATGGGAAATAATCCAAGTGCTTGGAGCCCTGCACCCAGGTGAGAGACCAGGGAGATGCTCATGGCTCTTGGCCTCCTTGCAGCCATCTGGGAAGTAAACCAGCAAATGGAAGCTCTCTGTCTTCTTTGTAACTGATTTTCAATTAAAATAAATGGATCTTTATGCATATATGTATGTATTTGCAAGAATCATAAAGAAAGAGAAGGAGTTAGCCAAGGGAGGAAGAGGAAAAAGGCAAGTGTCTCCCATCTGCATTTTCACTACCCAAATGGTTGCAAAGTCTAGGACTGGTCCAGGGTGTACCCAGGAGCCCAGAGATCTATCTGGGTTTACCACATGGTTGGCAGGGGCCCCAGTGCATGTACTATCTTCTGCTGCTTTCCCAGATGGTTTAGCAGGGAGCTGGATTGAAAGTGCAGCTGCCACAACTTCAGCTGGTCCTGGTCATATGTGTTGGTGACTTAGCTTATGTGCTACTACTCTAGCCCAACTTTGAAATGTGTAGGGTATGCTAGCAGCCTGGAAGCTCAGAGAGAAGTTGAAATTTTATTTACCAGAATCTACAGGGTAGGCCAGTCTGAAAATTCAAGCATGATTTCTATTGTATATCTTGAAGCAGAATTCCTTCTTCCAGGGGGAGTCTCAGTTTTTATTCTTATTCTTTGAACTGATTGGATTAGTTTTCTCTGCTTTATTTAAAGACTGCTGATCATCAATGTTAGTCTGTTCCTCCATTTAATGATTAACTTGATTAATTTTCATTGGATACCAGAGCTTAGCCAATCTGAAGCCAGGAGCCAGGAGCTTTTTCCGTCCCCAGGTGCTGGGGCCTGAGGATTTGAGTCATCCTCTGCTGCTTTCCTAGATCATAAACAGGAGGCTGGATTGGAAGTGGAGCAGCTAGGACACGAACTGGTGCCCATATGGGCTGCTGGCAATGCAGGCTGAGGATTAGTGTGCTGCACCACTGCACCAGCCCCAAGCACTGGTATTTTAAAAACTAGTATAATCAAATCTGTTCAAAAGACCTTTGCTAATGTTTCAAGGTAGATACAATCCTAGAGTCTTATGCCTATGCTTATGTCTTTTTCTACAATTCAGAGTAATTGTACTGTTTCACAAATGTATTCATTCAAGGGTAAACACATCTCATTTCATTAAAATCATTTTGTAACTCATATTTGATAACTGCAATATGACCCGTTTTTTAATTTTTAATTTTTATTTTTGATGATTTTTACATAGTTGATTAGAGTGATTAGGGTCAAGGGCTAAAGGAAGGCAGGTGAGATCACAGTTTCTATGTCCTCTTTTTTTCCTTCCCGTATCTGGGGGAAGGTGGGTGGAGACAAGGAGAGAAGCCACACCCAACCTCCCAAACACCTCTGCACCCCGGATAGAGGATGGCCACCTGACACCACCCCAACGTCCCTGATGTGGGGCATGCGCTGAGAGTCCTGCTCATGAGGTTTCGACAGTTCAAGAGTTCTGAATTACTGCTGATCTCACCACCAGAATCCACTGATTGACAAAGTCCACCTTAGAGTCTCCGTTTGCCTAGGAAATTCACTGCCAACACTTGGCTGTGGTTAATAGATTTGTTCTGTTTTCCTTCCTGTTATGGTACCAGAGGTCCTCCACAGACTCCAATGTACTGCCGTATCCTCCATGTGCACCTGGATATGCTGTGCACTGCTCCATCTAAGCCACTGAGGAGGCCCAGCTCTGACATATGCACTCCATGGTCAGACCATGGGACCTGCAATTCTCTCCAGTAATAACTCCATTTCTGAGTCCAGAAATTTCTGAGTCCAACAATTCAGTTGGGGGAATTCCCATAGAAACTTCATCTGAGGTGATCCCAGTCCTGGTTCTTGTGTGTGCTTGCCAGTACAGAGTCCAGCACAATCTGTTGCCCCAGTCATCTTATGCAAATGCTCGTGGTTGCAATTACTGAGTCAGTTCTGTCTCCAGCCCTGTCTTCTACATAAACCAATGAGTGTTGTAGCCCAGCCCAATCCTGCCCACCACACACTTGGCCTTCATGGACACTAATGGGAGCTGCAGCCCAGTTGGAGTGGCCCGCAATAACCCCACCAGACCTGCCCCCTTCCCTGATTCCCATGCTGTCCCACATCCCATTCAGCTCTCATACATGTCAATGGGCATGGTGACCTAGTTCAACCCAACCAGTCCCACTATCCAGCCAACACACCTGCTGGTGGGTGCCACTCCTTATCTGACCATGCCTGCCCCAGTCCTGATTCTTAAGCTCACCAGTCAAAGTAGTAACCCAAGAGGGAGGTGCCCACTTTTTCCCACTTCTTAGCTCACCAGCAAGTGCAGAACCCAGGCTGGAATGCACTAGGCAAGGCTGTCATACCTGCCAGTTTTCATGAGTCAGGGACGGGAGCAGACCGAGCAGGGCCAGGTTCCAGCACCTGCCAGCAAGAGTTGGGACTGGGGGCCGGTTGGGTCAAGACAGTCTACAGCATCTAAGGCAAGGGCCAAGACAGGTGAGGGGACTATAATCAGTTTTTTTAAAAAAGTTAGATCCTCAGGTGTTTAATGTTTATGGACACCACACCTTTTCACACTTGTTTGTCTGTTTTCGTTATTTTTTAGATTTTACTTTATTTGCGTTTGAAAGGCAGAGTTACAGAAAGAAGGAGAGATAGAAATCTTTGATCTGCTGGTTTACTCCCTAAGTTGCCTGTCTGAAACCAGAGGCCTAGACCTTCTACCAGGTCTTCTACATGGGTATCAGGGCCCAAAGACTTAAGCCATCCTCTGTTGCTTTCCCAGGCCTAAGTAGGGAACTGAATGGAAAGCAGAGCAGGTGGGACACAAACCAGCGCCGCTATGGGATTATAGTGCCACAAGTGGAAGCTTAGCTCCCACAGCACTGGACCTCACTCTTGTGTTTCAAGTATGTTATTATAATGCATTTGCTCGTTTAGAATATACACATCTTAAAACATTTAAAATTGCTAAATTAGCTTCCCGAAATTCAAATTGCCAAATTAGCTTCAGCTTACATTTTCAGTAACAATATTCCAGAGGCCTGTTTCCCTTCCTCTATTTCAGTATAGATATTGGAATAAATAATATTTCAACTGGAAAGACTGAAATAAAACCTTTCATTGGTGTTTTAATTTGAATTTTATTTCTGAATGATTTTACTGATAAATGTAGTTCTTTGTGAATTGCCTACCTTGCCCACGTTTTAATAAGATGCTTGACTTTTACTTAAAACTGTGCATGTGTGTGTGCATATATATATTTATATATATTCAGAGGTTTAACATTGACCTTTTAATTTTTAAAATAATTTTCATTTATTTTAAATATTTTTATTTAATAATTATAGACTTTAAGGAAATTTATACTTTATTTAGAACCTTTTTAAAAAAAACATTTGTTTTAATTGAAAGGAGAACAAAGAGGAAGGTTGAGAAAGAGATTGATCATCCATCAGCAGGTTCAATTTGCCAATATCTGCCATACCAAGGTCAGGGCCAGCCTGAAGCCATGAACTCAGTCCTGTTCTCTTGCACGGATGGGACTCAGGTGCTTGGGCCATCTTCCACTGCCTTTGCAGTCATATTAGCAGAGATCTGGGTATGAAAGAGAGTAACCAGAATAAGCACTCCCATATGGCATGGTGGCATCATGAGTGATGAGTTAACTTGCTGCACAACATTAGCAGTGAACATTGTTATTTTGATTTTATTTTTTCAACTGAAGGGGAGAGAAAACTTGCAAGCTTCCTCTTTTGGTGCTGGTGCTGTGGCTCAACAGGCTAATCCTCCACATTCAAGCTCCAGCATCCCATTTGGATGCTATTCCCTGTCCTTGCTGCTCAACTTCCAATCCAACTGGGAAAGCAGCAGAGGATGACCCAAGTTCTTGGATCCCTGCACCCATATGGAAGAGCTGGAAGAAACTCCTGGCTCCTGGCTTTTGATCAGCTCAGCTCCAGCCATTGTGACCATCTGGGGACTGAACCAGTGTATAGAAGATCTCTCTCTTTCTCTCTCTCCTTCTCTCTCTCCTTCTCTCTGTAAATTTGCTTTTCAAATAAAAATAGTAAATAATTCTTTAAATATGCATTTATTTGAAAGGCAGGAAGAGAAAGTGGGAGAAAGAGAGCGAGAGACAGAGACACCAATACCAAGACTGAGACCTTCCATCCTTTGATTACCTATTTAAATAGTTAACAGCTGGGCTCACATGAAACCAGTAGCCAAAAACTGCATCAGGTGCCAGGGACCCAAATACTTGGCTGTCATCTGATGCCTTTCCTGGTGTAAATAGTTTAGTACTTTTGTTTTTAAAGGCAGAGCCAAGGAGGGAGGGAGGGGGAGGGATGAGAGAGAGAGAGAGAGAGAGAGAGAGAGAGAGAGAAATTGAGACTTTCCTGTCTTCTGTTCATTCTTCAAATGCCTGTGATACAAAGGGTTTCGCCAGACCAAAAGCAGAGGTTTGAAGCTCAGTCAGGTTTCCTATATGTTAGAGGGTTCCAACACTCAATCCATCCCTTGCTAACTCCCAAAATGTGCAATTGCAGAAAGCTGGAATGGAAAGCAAAGCCAAGACTTGAATCTGATTCCTTATTATGGATTGTGTGCCCCAAGTCATGGCTTAATTACTCTGCCAAAAACTTGTCCTTAATATTTTTTTAATATTCTCAAGTTTTAAATCCTTACTTTTAAATAAGAGAACCCTTTTTCTGTGAAGTTATGCTTTCAATTTAGCTTTTTAAATCATAGTGTTATATACTTGATATTGACATTGTGATTTCTTCTTTTTTAAAGCTTGGAAATTAAATTCAATATGTGGTGTGAGGTAGGGATTATTTTTAAGTTTACCACTGTGTTTGAAATTGAACTCTTCTGTCTACTCCTGTAACCGAGGGAGATAGTATGCAAAAGACTGAAAATTGTAAACAGAAGCAACTTCTGAATTTTATATTTGATAAGAACATAATGATCACAGTAGTTCTTTAGCATTGTCATCCTGTTAAAAAATAAGATTAAGTGCAACTACAGTTAACTGAGGCTTCTGTATGTGTGAAGGTGTGTGTTTGCTCATGTGACTGTATATGGGAATAAAAGAGAGCATGCCTATGAGATGACAATCAGGATTCTGGGAACAATATCCAACATGACATTATGATCTTATTAACTATATTATCTTCATAGACTTGAACCTTATTCTTCATTGATAATGCCTTCATTTTCCCTCAGTAATCAAGCACACCTAGATGTTCATTGCTTAACTGTAGGTTATGATTTTTCAGTCTTAGCCATGGATATGTTCTGTGAGTTACCAAATCTAAGACAAGTCAGAAAGATTATGAGACTACTTTCTAGCACAGTTCTGTCTTTGGTCTTATTTTAATTCTAAGTGTATGTTTTTTGGACTCCTATAGGTAGTATTGTCCTTTTATTTTTTTGCAAAGTGGTAAATTATTGTGTTAGTTGTCGATGAGAAAGTACACCAAGAAGTATCTTACCGTATATATTTTCCCCCATTTTAAAAGCATTTATAATTCACATAATCAGTATTCACCCTTAACTTTGGCACAGGAAGCTACAATAAGAAATTTTAAATGAGCCACATTAAGAGTTACAAGTTTTGTCTATTTCTAAGGAAACTTGCATTAAAAGCGTGTATTTCACAGTGTATACTTTGTATTGCTAATCTTTATGAGCTTAACATTTAGGTGACAGTGCTTATTGACTTTTCAGTGTGAACAGCTCATCATTCTGCTAAAGATTCAATATTCAGAATATTTTAGGAACATAAATATCCACAAGTCGTACTTGTATTAGCTAACAGAATTGTCATATATTTACACAGCTGTTAAATGCTTGTCTTAAATTCTTTTAAAATAGTTCAGGTGCATGGAATTGTTCAAATTATGTAAATGTTAAGAAGTTTATACCAAAATAAGAAGATGCCACCTTGTGGTATCAAAAAATAGGATTTTTTTTTTTTTGTGTATAACATGTGGTTAACAAATCTTTTGAGTAGTATGTGGTTGACAAACTTATTTGAATAAGTAAGAAAAGCAGCTAAAATGCTCATGCTCATATCCAAGTGTTTTAATTCAGAAAGTATGCCACAAATAAAAAGATAACATAGAGAAAATTATGTACAAGTTTGTTGTTTTATGAAGGTAGGGGCTATTCAGCATTTATAGTAGCCACAAAGAATTGAAAGGGAGCATTTTGATGTTGTTTACCATAAAATACTAAACTCAGAACACATATTTTAAAATTAAGAGTGTACTAGATTTTTAAAGAACAGTGCTAAGTTTGTTTAGATTAGATGCAAGATTTTTATTATCATTTAAGGAGCTTATAATAATCTTATCTGAGTAATGTTTATGTATGTGCATTTTATCTGAGTAATGTTTATTTGCATTAAGTTTTTAAAAGAATGATTGCTTGAAATGAAGTATGACCCATGGCATATTCCTGGAAAATGAGTGGGTTATTTCAAAATAACCATTAGGTCATTTTAGAACTGAGGATGGCACCATATTTTAGTCTAGTAATCTCTTTGGGGGGTTTATGAACTGAAGCCTAGAGACAGAAAATCACTTGCTGAGGCCCCTCCCCTGTAGCATGTGGCCTGCTTTGTCCTGTACACTTCTACCTCCATACTGCACTTCTTTTGTACTCAGTACTTTTGTACGGAGTAGCTTTATTTCTCACAAGAATGGAAAAGAACACATTTCTTCCCTCTGAACCTTTCATTAAATGTTTTTTTTCTGTTGCATTTCTGCATGAGCCTTTTTATATTGCCATTTTCTTCTCTTATTAGAATACTTAATGTAGTTCCAAATAGTACATAATTGAAAACAGTTTATCATATCTATTTTTATTTGTTAGTATAATAGTATCCCCGCGATCTGGTGGCAGGAAAATACTGCACTATTTTATTGTAATTTATCCGATTTTAAATGTTCATTTGGGTCTATGAAATTGCATAATACTTTTTAGAAATACACTTTTAGAGTATGCATGGGAAAAATCCTAAAATATCACAAATGGTTTAGAAATTATAGAAAGAATATTGTGGAATATTACAAATACAAATCTAAGTGGATTAATTAGCCATCATTTGCAAATTTTTTCAAGTACATAGACATGTGTATATACGTCCTCTAAAGAATGTTCATAGACATGCGCCCATGACAAAGGAGAATCTTGCCAACTCATTTAGCTAAAGAAAGAGCAAGAAAGTACTGTGAGTGGGCTTATCAAGAAAAATACCACAGACAGAGTTATATCTAAATGGGATCTTGAGGAATATGAGGAATGTAGATTAATAGTTGTGTTGGGGGTGGCATTCTAGGTAGAGACAAGATGACACATGTATATTTCTCCCTGGGACACCATGATTAGAAATTTGTGAACAGTGGGCTTTATATAAGGGTAAGATGACTGACAATACTAAATATTGAACTAAAAATTCATTCTTTTATAAATATAACAGAAAGCAGTGGGTGACTTTAATTTAAGAAATAATATGACTGGCATTATGGATGAAGATTATATGGGAACGTATTTTTGTAAAAATAAAATATGTGCATGCTGATTTGATTAGTTGAACACTTTGCATTCTCAGGTGTACTTTGATTTGCAAATATTAGAGAATCAAATATTTCTGTTGTATTTTATTGGGTAAGTTGACTTTCTTTACTATATTGATCAGAAACAGTGAACAGAAATAGTGTTCAGAAATAGTGCAATGTAAAATCCATGCTCCCTTAGCAACAATTCAACTTTTCATCAACACCAACCTAGACAACAGTTCTCTTTTCCATGCAGAATTCTGAGAAAACAGAAACCTAGTGATGGCCACACATTAATGTGATGGCGGACATACTTTCTTTTATATGCTTTGCAGTTGGTGTGTAGTGAAGTGATCTAACAAACTAGGGTACTGCAAACAGCCTCAAGAAACTAAAGAATTACTTTTTTGGAAATGTCTCCAGGGTAGGCAAAATTATGGCCTTCTCAAAGATTTTCATGGTCCAATCCCAAAAATTTATGATTATATTGGGTCATATGGCAAGAGAGCATTGGGTTTACAGAGAGAATTAAGGTTGTGATTTAGTGGCACTGAAAATTGGGAGATTATTGTAGAATCAAATATGTTAGCTCTAGTTTATCTGTGTGAGTCCGGTATAATCACATGAGTCCTTGGAAGTGGAAGAGGGAGACAGGAGAAGAGGATGGATAAAATGTGAGGGCTCAGCCCATCACTGTTGGTTTTGAATGTGGAAAGCAGAGTGGGGTTGGACATGAGTCACAATACAGGGGACAGGTGGACTATGTAAAGTGACTGCTCTCTGAGAAGCTTCTAAAAAGGTTGTAGCTCTCTAGCCAGCTAAATTCTGGACCAATGAGATAAGCATCATATTTATGGCCCACAAAAGTAAAAGATGATACCTTTGTGTTGTTTTAAGCCACTAAGTATGTGGTAAATTTGTGACAAATAGAAATACAGAACCAATCAAAAGGAAATAAAAAAAGCGTTATGTAAACTCTGTGGAGTGTATACCCGCTGTAGAGTGGTGAGGAGGAGCTAAGGATGTTGTTTCTGAAATCAGAACTTATGGTTTGAATTCTGGCTTCATATCTCACTGGTTAGACTGGTGCTTGAGACATTATAAATCCCCCATAGGTTTTGGCTTATATTTTGATTAAATGTTGCTATTCTACCATGACGACACCATGTTAGTAATTAATGTCATAGGAAGGTGTATGTTAAAGAGACTACATCCATCTTATTGAACTTCACTATAAACAATAAACCTTTCAAACTTCATTTTATCCTTGAATTTGGCTTTTGGAATTTGTTCAAATACCTTTTTACTTCGTTAAGCAGTCAACTTAAAACTCATTAATTCTGTTTCCTTGGCATGGTCTTTATTTCCAAAGACTACAGTTTAGTCTGTCCACCCCTGGTCATTGCTGAGCAATATGTTGAAATAATTTTTTATGATCTTAGTCTTTTGACTGGCCCTTCCTTTGTACAAAGAACTCTTCCTTTTGGGCCATTCTTGGACTTCGGAGGATGGGCATCTGACTGAAAAAAAAATACAGCCCTTTGAGTGTGACAGTGCTTCTATTCTGCCACTGTCAGTAGGTGGTAATGAGGTTTCTTTGCACGCCTGGACCTCTTGGACACCTTGCCTCTTGTCTTAAAGGCTCAGTGCAACTGCTGTTCAACCAATCCTCAAGCAGATCAGAAAATGAGTACCACACTGCAAAATTTTCACCAAGAGATCATGAGGTCTCTGGATCTGCACAGTACTATTTTGGTCATCCAAAATGATATGTTCTCTGACTGTCCCTGGTTATGGCAAAGTTATCAGTCATCTTTAGCTCAAGACCAGGGCTTCAGTAAGTGTATGTGGGAGCCAGTCCCAGCATAAGTTGAAGTAGAGGGTCAGCAGGTTTCTAGCAATGGGGACCATCAGAAACCATTCTCTTCCATCAGTGTTCTGGCCTTCCTTTGCTCTTCAACTCCTTTGGCATCCATAACACTGTTTTTGTCTATTCTACTTTCAAGTAACATTCTTGGTTTTCTTCATGGACTTTACTTTTGTGGACTTGCCATTAAATACAAACTTCTACTCACTATTTTTGTCGCATCCTCTTTTCTTGGGTGCTTTTACTCTCATGGCAACAATTGTCACCACTGTATCATCTCACTAGCTTTCCTCACCTTCAGCTATATAAATTCATGTGCCTATCTCTGGAGGTTAAGAGAATCTGGAGAATGGCAAGTTTGATGTGTCTCTTATTTGTGACACCATTATTTCCCTGCTCTCACATAAATATAAACTGTTTTAAAGTATTTCTTGAATTTTCTTTCCTCTCTATCTTCATTACTGTTTTCTTAACTTAAGCTCTTTTTTTTTTAAAGATTTATTTTATTACAAAGTCAGATATACAGAGAGGAGGAGAGACAGAGAGGAAGATCTTCCGTCCGATGATTCATTCCCCAAGTGAGCTGCAACGGGCCAGTGCACGCCGATCCGAAGCCAGGTACCAGGAACCTCTTCCAGGTCTCCCAAGCGGGTGCAGGGTCCCAAAGCTTTGGGCCGTCCTCAACTGCTTTCCCAGGCCACAAGCAGGGAGGTGGATGGGAAGTGGAGCCGCCGGGATTAGAACCGGCGCCCATATGGGATCCCGGGACGTTCAAGGCGAGGACTTTAGCCGCTAGGCCACGCCGCCGGGCCCAACTTAAGCTCTTATATTTGCCATCTGATTAATTTTTTTCCTCATTTTAATGTGTACTTGTAAATTCTATTGTTAAATACATCCATCAAGTTTTATTTTTTCAATGTCCTATACTGCAGTAATGATCAGGTTGTGTTATGATGAGACTTTTCATATAGATGTATTTCCGTGTTTTGGGGTTACTCTTATTTTTAATTGTTTGTGACTATCTTTTTAATGTTAAATGTCTTCTCTAATTATTACTAATTTAGGTTTTAGAGACTTTCATATTCTTTCTTGATTGAGATTAATGAATGTTAACCATAATTTTTTTTTTTACAAAATCAGGTTCTTGTAATTATTTATTTTAGTATATTTTTATGTCTAAGACATTTTTACTTATTTCAACACTCATCTTTAAAATTTCTTCTATTTTTATTTGTTTTGTTTTGAATTTGCCTCCAGGTCACATTTTTTTGAAGATTTATGTGTATTTATTGCAAAGTCAGATGTATAGAGAGAGGAGGAGAGACAGAGAGAAACATCTTCAGTCCGATGATTCGCTCCCCAAGTGATCACAATGGCTGGCTGGAGCTGAACCAATCCGGAGCCAGGAGCCAGGAGCTCTTCCGGGTCTCCCCCATGGTGCAGGGTCCCAAGTCTTTGAGCTGTCCTCAACTGCTTTCCCAGGCCACAGGCAGAGAGCTGGATGGGAAGTGGAGCTGCCGGGATTAGAAGTGGCACCCATATGGGATCCTGGTGCATTCCAGACAAGAATTTTAGCTGCTAGGTCACGGCACTGGGCCCAGGTCACAGTGTTTAGACTCTTAAGTTGTATGTGGTGCTTTTAAAAATGTTTATGTTATTTATAAACTCACGCGTAAGCAGTGTAAAGAAGATGGTTTAATAAACCGCCAGATTCCCATAACCCAGCTTCAGTAATTGTAAACAGTTTGTAACACTTGTTTCCCCCCAACACCACCTCCCAATTACTTCCTTCAGTTTTTTTTTTTTTAAGATGTATTTGAAAGGATGGGGAGAGAATCTTTCATATTCTGGTTTATTCTACTAAGTACAACAGCCAGAGTTGGGCCATGTTGACACCAGGAACCAGGAGCATCCATCAGAGGCTGAGCCACGGTGTTACCTTCTGTGTAATATTTTAAAGCAAATTGTAGACCTCATGAAATTGTAAAATAGACTGCTAGGTTGAATTTTGAGTTTTGGTATTAACCTTTGTTTTTAATTTTTTTCATTGTAAAATATTTAGGATATATATATATACACACACACACACACACACACACACATGTATGGGGTATATGTGTGAATGTGTAAAGATACCCCCCACACACAAACACATACTTAGATTTTCAAGTGGTTAAGAATTTTTTAGGATGGATTGCAAAGCATGTAGTGAGATATTTTGGTTTGTATTATTCCTGCTCCTGTAATACACTTGGCTTCTCCCATGGGCTGGCATCCTAACATTTTTTAAAAACATCATGCATGGATTCTTCAAATTAAGGAAAAATCTGCTTTTAGATTTTGTAGCTCAACTCATATTTTTACTATGTTAACCAAATTCTTGTGTTACTTCTATTTTAATTATATAATTTAAGTTTCTTTGTTTTCAAATTTTTCATGATCTGTCAATGGCTAGGAAAGTTGCATTAAAATTTATCATGATAATTTTGTTTCTATTTTTCTTGTTATCTTCCTGCCAATTTTGGCTTCTTAGATTCGAATGCTGTATTATTTGTATTATTTGATTCATAAAGGTTCATGGCAGCTATGTATTTATTATCACAAATTTTAATCAATAACTTTTATCAAATTTAATAATTTTATCTTAAATACTACTTGTTCAAAGTTAATATTGCATGTCCACTTATATTAAATTTTCATTTTCTTTAGAAATCCCTACTCATTGTTTTATTTTGAATGGTTACATCCACTTTCAAATTAAAGATAGCAGGACAGTTTATTTACTTTTTTTTAACTTGATGGAGTAGTCTTCCAGCTATTTCTGATTTTTCAAGCCTTTTAAATTTTTTCCTTTTTTTTTTAACTGATTATCTTTTTTGTGTGTTTTGTTCCATTTCCTTCACTTTCGTGTTTCCTTTGTGCTTTGCTCTCTTTGTTTTGATTGCCATTGTTATTTTAATGGGCTATGTTTTATTTTTTTTAGTGGTTAGGAAAATGGATATCTGGATATTTACTCCACTCGGTTTCCAAATTTTCAAATTTCTGTTTCCTGTATTAAAGTCAAGAAAGAAACATGCCTTTTTTATCTTCCAAAGAGATGTTTTTACATATTCTTCGCACTGTTCCCTTCATCCAGCAGGTACATGGGTTCATATGTTTTGGGATGCCTGTATCAGAAGTGCTTTGAGTCCTGACTGCATGGCTTCTGACCAGCCTCTTGTTCATGAGGCCAGGCAGCAGCAGATGGTGCCCCCTCTTCTGTGCTGGCTCAGCTCTGGCTGTCTTCCTCCTTTGGGGAGTGACCCAGCAAGAGGGAGGATATCTCTTGTTCTGCACCTCTCACTCACTATTTCTCGTTCTCTCCGTGCCACTTTGATGTGTGCATAAATAAGTATTTTTTCAAAAGAGTAGGAACTAAACTGAGACTGATGTCATTAAATTATGTTTGCTATTCTTTATAGAAGTTATGTCTTGCATTTGCATTAGGATTTGAAAATGCAGTTATTGCTTCTGACGAGGGCTACCACTTATATTTAGCTAATTCAGGTTTCACCACTAGGTTTTTTTATATCAACATATAATAATTCAAATTTTAAAATTATATTTGTGACATTATTTTCAGTTGCATTGCAGTATTTTTTTCAATGTATTTTGTTTTTGTTTCATCCCAGTGTGTCCGGTTTTATGGACCAGTTAAACTATTAAACTGTTTTCTAAATTTTTCACCTTGATTCTCTGAGAATGAGAAGCATTTAAAGGTTTCTGAATGATATGCTCTTTGCTTGTTTTATAATATCTAATATAAATTTTCTTGCTGCTTTATTTACAGCCAATCAAATAAGAACTTTTTCCAGAATCATTGTTTTTTATTTTTCCTCCTTGTATCTTTCTTCAAATACAAAGTTGATGTGTTCATTTTCCTTCTTAATTTCCAGGGATCAGTGGATATTCATGTAGAGTGATCTTCCTTTATGAACATCGCATATTCTGCCATTTCCACTAACCACAAAATATGATGGAATTAACTGAAACTACAACCTCTGTTATGTTTTCAAAGCAGTCCCCTTCCTGTTTTTCATCCATATTTCACTGTGTGTACAGTATCTCTAAGAAACCATGCACTGTAATTATGCTCCTACCCCTCTTGTCCTCAACAGTGCTTTTTTGAGAGTGTTCTCTGAGTAGCGTAGAAATGGAAGTGGATGGAGGAGGCATAACATTCAGCCTGTCTGAAAATCAGCACACATTTTGACAGAATATGGCTGCTCAGTTTCATGTATAGTAAAGTGTCCAAGCTTCTGAGCTGAGTTGCCCAACAGACAATGCAGGAAAAACCCTGCTCTTTCAAGGTTGATTTCTCTGTTTCCTAAGGTGGTTCCTTGATAGGCTACCAAGTCTTCCCACTTGCCTCATCAGTGTGTAATCATTCTAAATTTCTTCCAGATTTCTGGCCCTGGGTTTTCTGTCAGTCTTGGTATTCTGTGGAAGAGTTTTCCATTTGCAGATGTATCCTATTGATGATTTGGAGAGACAGTGCTCGGGTATGGTGGCCAGATGCCATCTTAAATCAAAAACTCGTGTTATCTACATTGAGTGGCTATAAATAACAAATGTATTTGTTGGTAGTACTTTCACGTACCATCTCAACAATCCGAAAGACCAGTTTTCCCAGGGATCAATTAACTTCAACACCTATTATGCAGAAGATATTGTAAAAATGTTTTTCTTACTAATTCATGATTCCTGTGCCTGAATTTATGATTGATAAGGCTGCAATAGACTGGATGAAGGGTCTATGGTACACTGGACTCAGAACTGTATGTCTCCTTCGGAAAATGGAAAAGTTAGGCAAAGAACATGGAACCTAAGTTAATCTTGGGTGTTGAAAAATAATACAGAGACAGAATTGAGAGATCAAGGCATTCGTGGCAGAAGTAAAATCCCAGTGACAATAAGTGAGTGCATCATGAGATCAGGAAGTGGTTATGGGAAGTGATCAATTAAGTTAAAGAGTTTAATAAGTTTTGCCCTCATGTGGATAATGGACTTGAGTGGGGAAATTTGGCTGGCAGGGTGATCAGATACCAGAATGGTTAAAACCATCTATTGAGTGTTAATATTGGAATGGACTCACACAGCAGTAGAAATGGAGAGAATGATAGGCTTAGGAATCTGAAGTGGAAAGATACGATGAGGGAGGAAAAATGAGCAATTTTGTCACTGGTTTTTAATCTATCAGTGATATTCAGGTATATGGGTTAAACAATGGTCAAAGCAGTTGATGTGGAAAAATGAACCATTTCTGTTTTCAGAATTTGTAAATGAATCTTTTGCTCAAAGCTTACATTCATTCATACTTCTGAGTTGTGATTAAATAAATTTGTTCATTTTAACACACTGTTTTTGCATTGCTGCTAATATCTTGTGATGATCAGTCACATTTCTGTTGTGGAGAAAACTAATGCATAAATGAACTGGCATAAATCTTGAGAAATTCCTGAGCAACTTAGTTGAGTAATGAATCCTATTTTAAAAAGGATATTTATTTTAAAAGTTTTCATAGCTTTTAGTTTTTTGTGGATGTTCCATTTTTAAAAAATTACTTATCTGAGAGGGAGAAACAGAGAGAGGGTTGGGGGAGAAAAGAGAGAGAAAACAAAAGGTCCTATTTGTTAGTTTACTTTCCAAATATTGGAGGCATAGAGTAGGCCAGTGTGGAGCCAGGTGTTCAAGCTGGGCCTCCCACGCAGGAGTCAGGAAGCATCCTGAGTATTTGAACCATCCCTGATGCATTAGAAGGAAGCTGAAGTCACTCAGATATGGAACACAGGCATCTTAATTACTAGGATCAATGTCTGCTTCCTGAATTCTGTTTTGATTTCCAACTAAACACTTTCATTAGAATTGTCTAATTTTGCTGAAGAAAATCATGTAACTATTGGAAAGCTTATGATATTATTCTATGACAATCTATAAGTTAAAATGCAAGCCATTTGTTCACCTTGGTTATACTAGTTAAAGGTTTTGGTTTCAATGGATAAATTTCACATACGTATGTGTGTGTGTGTAATTCTATCTATCTATCTATATCTTATCAGTGTGATTAAAATAAATCATAAGCAAGACAAAGTCGAATTATTTCCCTGAAGTTTGGGGGAAGCTAATATTCTATTCAGAGAACAAAATGAATCTAAATGAAAATAGTATTTATCGCCCAAAGGAATTTTTATTTATTACTCACAATTCTGTTAGATAGATTTGTTTCTCATGTTTGAGTTTTTTCCCTCAAATCATTTATCTTTTATTCTAGTGAAGCAATATTCCTAAGGTTGTATTATTGAAAAGTTTTCCACTAATGGGAGAATAAACAGTAAGACAAAAAATATCCTTAATACACTCTTGAATTGCTTGAACAACTTAAAGTACCATCTTATAAACTCATAGTACATTTACAGGCATCTGAGACTCAGAAAGAAATCTCCATTTGCTCTAGTCAAATAATTTTTAGAGAGGTGCTAGAAATAATGTATGTGTATGTTTATATAAGTATATATATATAAAGCCAGCTTCAATAAATTGATGATGTGCATTTTAAGAAGAGACGTTCTTCTCTTATTCTGAATATAGGAGTAATGATTTTTAGAAATACTTAAGGGTGAAGTAAGATATTCATTCCAGAAATTTATGCTAAACTGCTTAGTGATACACTTGTATTAATTTAAAAACATAACTTGTTAACTATTATATGGTATTTGTTTTCAAACATTTGAAAACTCTAATAAAGATTCTAGCACAATTGTAATCAGCCACAATCAATATGCACAGACTGGCTTTCCTTCTCCACTTGGCACTGAGAGGCAGTTCTTCAAGTACTGAAGACCAAGCTGTACTTGAAAATGGCTGAGATTTGCTTGTGCTCAGATCTCTTATGTTCCTCCTCAACTTTCAAGACATGCTTTCATTTGTAAAGAATGCTTTGGAATCTAAATTTTAACATGTGGCTGTGTGCATTTTAGCATGCAAGTATGTACTCTGTATACTATTTTGCTTTTACAGTAATTATTTTCATTTATGAAATCCTAAATTCAGTGTTAAATATTGAATATTTTGGTGAAGTGACAGCTTGTGCTAGCTTTAGGATATTCCTGCCTGATAATTATTCATGAGAAGAACAGCTGAAAACAAACTAGTTATACACCTTGGCAAATTACTGTGTTTGTAATTCTGTGAAATTTCCCCATGGCCATGTGACTTTATTATAAGTGCTCGAACAGTACAGATGTCCAGGTTGTTGTTGTTGTTGTTGCAAACGTTATTCCTTTATTCAAAGTTTTTTGAATTACTCTTTACTGCTTCTGAGCAGACCTGACAAAGACAATGAGACTTGCGATACTGCTGGTGGGACAGTTACAGCTCTTTTTAGTGTCTGGCCTCCCTTGGCTGAGGACTTACAAACCACATTCTTGTAAAATAAAGAAACAGTGGCATTTTGTGGAAATCTAGATACAGTGACAACATTTCCTATTAAATGTTAAGAAAAAGGAAAAATAGCCCAATGTATCATCCTTCAAAAAAAAATTCAGCTGAAAATCAAATGTTATTTCCCTACTTTGCTCCCTTTCACTTCCTTCCCCATATGGTTCCTGAAATGTTCCTCCATTTAAATGGATTTTAAAGCTCATTCCTTATAGTTCCTAGAGTATTCATTGCTTTTGAGAAAAAAAAAAAAGAAAAACATTTTAGCATGTGCTATTTTTGTTATTCTAATTAGCAAAAACAGCTGGTCCTGTGCAGCTCAGACTGTAGTCTTTTTCAACACATTGTTCAGATTTTTTTTTTCTTCTTCTGTCAAGCTACAGGCTACCACCTCTCTTCTTCCCACACAAATCAACCCCCAAAACACCTGCACACACAACCTTAAATATCACCTACATCTTCTATGAAAGCAAAAGGGAAGCTGCATCTCCTGCCTGGTGAAGGGCAGAGGTGCTGCATTCTACAGAAGGTCATTCCCAAGGTTCTCACCACCTCACCTGCATTCCATTCATCAGGCATTTCACTCGGTTGCAAAAGTGCAGCTATCTTTTAGTTTTTGTTGTTGTTGTTGTTGTTTTATTTCCTTTCCTCCTGCCTCTTCTCCACATCTTCTGGAAAATAGGGATAGCCTCTTGTAGCCTCTTGTAGAATGAAGGAATGAAAAAAATGGATAATCAAACCTTCCTCACAATTTGGTATCTGTCAAAGACATGTGACTGCCAATGATCATTGGAGCCGATCAAAGTCACACTGTTGCCGTGGCAACGAATCCCCATCTTGTTTAGATGGAGGGGTACGCACCACAGGAGAATAATGTTGAATCGAATTAAATTTGTGTTGTTGAAAAATTAACATGTTGGATATTTAGGAGTGAGTTGAGTGGGTGTTTATTAGTGTGATTTTGTTTTAAAGGGAGAGGATGAGGGAAAAAAACACTCAGAGAGGGTAACATTAGGGCAGAATCCAGGAAAACATTGACATGTTTCAAAAAGTGCATTTCTTAGATGGAGTCTAGATATGAAGTGGTTATCTTTATGTGACTTTGTCCCTGAC
This sequence comes from Ochotona princeps, assembly GCF_030435755.1. NCBI lineage: Eukaryota > Metazoa > Chordata > Mammalia > Lagomorpha > Ochotonidae > Ochotona > Ochotona princeps. The sequence goes on from NC_080839.1 coordinate 34,830,329, forward strand.
TTATTTTATGAAATTAAGTTTCATGCAATTCTTTACCTCTTTTTCTCTCTGCAGACTTAAAAATGATGATGATAGTCATATATCTTTTAAGTTTTACATTTGTTTACCCATTGATCTGAACACAAATTCTTAACACCATGAAATTGCTAAGGAAAATAGAGGATCATTAGTGTAATTTAATTTTCAGTTATTTGAGACTTCTCAGAAAATTGTAAAGTTGTTTGAAGCTATTTGTGTGTTTGGTTTACAGGGTATCATGTGATAGAGTTAATTATGAAAATGTATCATAAATGGAGATAGTTATGAAAATGCTTTCCCATGCTTTTTTGGTACTCCTTGCTATTCTACATTTTTCTGAAGCAATCAGAATCTCTTCAATGGAAACACAGTGTAGCTGTATAGTTTCACCTTCACTTGCATTTAAACCCTCGCTTTCACTGGCACCTCATCCATTCTTTCTCCAGGCACATTTTTGTCGTTCTCAAGCTTTGCCTCTCTCCAGCTTCCATGTCAAATGCTTGTACCATCCTCTTCCTACAACATGGAACCATTGTATCACTCTTCCCAGCAGTCATCAGGAATCATATTTTTCTGAACTCGACAAGACTATCACATGTCCAAATAGCAGGTTTTTCTTTACATCTACTTGTTAATTTGGCCTTCTACCTCTTTAGACTTCTCTCAGTATTATTCAAAATACGAATTCCTTGAATGTTTGCAGCAACTGCCACTTTCAAGGCTGTGTTGTCAGGTAAGATGTAATCCCAGTATGGGAGTTTCGAATCTTTTTAGGAGAAAAGGAAACAAAATGATGTTCACTGATAGTCTGCTATGTGTCAGTGTCCCTACTCAGCACTTGATGTGTTTATACTGTGTTGAATCTTTATTCACACAGGGGAGGTGAGTATTGCTCTCATTACTCAAAGGAGAAAACTGAGTCATGAAGAGGTTAGTGCACCTGCTTAAGGACATTCAGTGGCAGACCGTTATTACTGTTTGGCATGCTTTACTCTAAGACCCTGTTTGTTTTTGTGTTCCAGTACTGGTTGGGTGAATAAAACAGGCACACACACACACACTTGAATATGAAGCAAAATGTTATGAAATGAGCTCAATCTGAGTTTTAATGGCAGGACCCATGTCAGAAGTGAAAGTGAAGGAAAAGGTGTCATGTAACCAGAATTGTCAGCAATAAGGACTGAGGAAGACCATAGGATTTGGCCATGACCCTGAGAGTTGCAAGATTGACTTGGTGAAGGTAGAGCACCATGTAAAAGCTGAACTGATTTCCCTGAATCATCTGTGTTTATTGGGGCTTGAGTGAAATAGGAAGCATGCTCAGAGCAACAGAGATGAATCTTCATGTTTTGGTTTTTGTGATTCTGTATGCTTCTTCCAGTAAGGTGATTGAATGACAATTTTTCTAAAAAAAGGACTTGAACTTCTTACCAAACATACATTTGCTAGAATGAGTTGCAGTAAATGATATAGTCCAATTTATAAGATCCTTGGAACTTAGAACCTTTGTGAAATTAAATCTGTAAAGAACAAGTAAAGACAATTGTATACAATTCTCTGTTCTATGTGCTAATCAAGGACACTGGTAACTTCAGATAGAACCCATTAACCACTTCAGTGCTGTTTAATTCAACTCTTCTACCAAATTTGGATGTAATAACATTACAGAGAGCCTTTTTTTTTCTGGTTGCAGGATTTATTAAAAATGAGGAAAAAGAAGAGTCAGGAAATAAAAACATGCTGGGTTGTCTATGAGAGAGGACTGAGTCAGGAGTTGCAGGCAATAGGTTTCTCTGCTAATGGTTTAAATGTGTTCCTTGAGTAAGGCAACGGATTTCTACTCCTTCAGTTGCTCATCTCTGTAATAAGAATGATAGTTTTTTCCTCACCAGAGTTCTTGGCAAAGAATTGGAATCCTTCCTGTAACATTTTTTTTTTTACCATGTACATATTCACTACAGGAGCTTTAGGGAGAAGTTCCTGTTTGTAACAAAATGATGTGCCCCTTCTCCCTTGCCTGAGAGCTCTTATATGTGTTCCTCCCCTTAGGAAAGCAAAAGGCTGCACTTTCTGTCACCCTCTCCATTCAGCTGTCCAGCAAGGCCTCCTGGGCAGAGCTCCATGGCTTTGTCACCTCCCTGTCATCATGATGGGAGCCTGTAAGCAGGGCAACATCTCCACACTGACCCTTGATCCCACAGGGAGTCTTCTAGCCCAAGACTTCAAAAAGAGACGTTTGGAATCTTTTTTTTTAAGTGTGTCTTTAGTGGCTTCTTTTTCTCCATCCCACTTTCCTATGAAAATGGAAAGTTGCCGAACTTAAGGAACGACATTGTTTCACCAAAATGCATGAAATAATGTTATAGTGTATTGGCTGAATATTTTTAACCACTTATTTTTGGTTAACAGGAAAAGACAATTTCATCATTGCCTTCTAGGAAGTGGATCAATCAGCAGGCAAACGATGCCTATGCTGTTCTAATGACGGACATGGTATTGAACAATAGGCAAAAGTTTAACACCCAATTGCTTGCTACCACCTGAGCATTTTCAGGCTTTTTGACCTTGTCTAAAGAGACTAGAAATATGGATCCAGTGACTTCAGTTTACAGTTTGATGCACACATTGGGGAATTTTGAAAGCATTCCCAACCAAATCGACAGGAGGTTGTTGCCAGGGTGAATTATGTAGAGCTCGTGACTGTAGGGTAACGATTTAGCTCCATTCACATCCAGTAGCCCATCCTCCTGCACTGAGAGAACTTTATAGACTTTGGAGGTTTCAGAATGACCTCAGGATGAATGACAAGTTGCGGGAGGATGCAGGAGCAGGCAGCTCTAGTTCAGCCTTCTTGTGTAATATTTGGCCTGTGGCGTATGCAGGGGGTTAATGATAAAGTCGTGAACTTAGCATACATCTTTGGCTCTGGATCGCTTCTTTCCACAGTGGGTCGTCTAATTAACAAGGGCATCAGGTCCTTCTCTCATACTAGGAGATCTGCCACAAATTTCAGCTTAATCAACTTTCACTCACTTGGTGCACATCCAAAGAGTATTGGGCTTCAGTAATTGCTCCATTGTTAAGGAGTTGTTAAATAGGTTTTGTGTGGAAATGAAGTTTCTTGGAATACATTTGCATCCTCAGAAACTACGCTTCTGTTCCTGGGCAATTCTGTCATCTCTTAAGTTTCTGAGTGGCTTTTTCACCCGGTGCTATTTTTAACCAGCACAGAGGAACAAATTCATAAAAGAAATCTCAGTTTGTTAAAGCCCGATATTATGCATGTAATGACTGGATTCGGCAATGAACTGACTTTGGAGTTTTAGTGAGTGGTAAATGAACGGATTGGAAACCACTGCTTGCAGAAATGGGCTCCTTCTGTTCCCTTGTTCTAAATTTCATACTGAAAGGAAGTTATTTTACAGGTATAGTCCTCTTGCCTGGAGGTTGATTTTAATTTATATGAATTGGTAGCTTCTCTTCCCTCTTACCATTAAAGCTTTCTTTCTGTTCAAATCTAGACCGTCGAAAAATTGGAGCAAGTATTTAGATCTTTTGTGATTTACAGGTTTTATGTATGTATTCAACTAGTAGTAAGCCAGAAAATACTTCCCTTCCTGAATATGGAGAAAATGTTTAAAAGTACATGAAAATGTCAGTATGAGTTTAATGAATTTCATGAGGTCTTGAGAAAATGAGACAACAAATGGTTTTTCTTTCTATTCCTCCCTTCCGCTTCACTACCTCCTCTCGTCTCCTTCTCCACCCCTCTTTTTAGTTCTAGAAACTAGATAAAGGTGTATCAGGGTTTAGAATAGATTATTCTTGTTTAATTAATCACAATAACAAGGTAAAGAGAGGCAAGAGTTGGTGCAGGTGGGTGGAAGACAAAAAAAAAAATAACGATCATTTTTTAAGATTAATCACCTTTATTGAAAAGGCAGATTTACAGAGAGAGAGGGAGAAAGGTCTTTCATCTGCGGGTTCACTCCTCAAGTAGCCGCAAAGGCTATAGCTGAGCTGATCCGAAGCCAGGAGCCAGGAGCTTCTTCCAGATTTTCCATGCAGGTGCAGGGTCCCAAGACCTTGGGCCATCCTCTGTTGCTTTCCCAGGCCACAAGCAGGGAGCTGGATGGGAAGTGCAGCAGCCAGAATATGAACTGGTGGCCATATGGGATCCCGGGTGTGAAAGGCGAGGACTTTAGCCAATAGGCTATTGCACCATGCCAGACCCACCACAGCCATTTTTTTTAAAAAGATTTATTTATTTTTATTGGGAAGGCAGATATACAGAGAGGAGGAGAAACAGAGAAATATCTTCTGTCCGATGATTCACTCCCCAAGTGACCACAATGGGCTGATGCTGGTCCAATCCGAAGCCAGGAGCTCTTCCTGGTCTCCCACGTGGGTGCAGGGCCCCAAGACTCTGGGCCATCCTCGACTGCTTTCCCAGACCACAAGCAGGGAGTTGGATGGAAAGTGGAGCTGCTGGGATTAGAACTGGTGCCCATATGGGATCCTGGCGCATTCAAGGCGAGGATTTTAGCTGCTAGGCCACAGCGCCAAGCCTCACCATAATCATTTTTAACCCAATTCCTTTAAGAATCTTGAGATACCATGCTCCATTGGTCCTCTGAGAGCTGAGAATGAGAGATTAACTTCTTCCATCCCCCCCCACACCCCTCCTTTTTTTGTTTTCCAAATAACAGTTGCCTCTTTGCTAGTTTCCTAGCTGCAAATTTGTGGGATGGAGTGACATTGCACATATCTTGAGTGCAGGAAAGGTATGCCTTAACAGTGTTACTTGATTTCTCATTAGATGGTGCTTTAGCTGAAAGACTGGAAAACTTGGTACTATAATCATTCGAAATTTGTTCAGTGTCATTTCTGGTGGTTGATGCTGTTGCTGGCTGTTGACCAAAACTCAACTGGGACTATTGACCAGAACACCTTATAGAGGACCTTTCCATGTGGTGATAGTGAAGTGGGAAAAAACTGTATTCCTTTTACTCTGGCTGTCATGTAACGTGATGTCCACTCACTCAGTTGATCTGAACATAAACCTTCTGAGTACATGGGAAGGAGAAATAAACTCTGCTCTATACTAGGACGGAGAAGATTCTGAAGCAGCAGTAGGACTTTAATAATGCAACATTCACTTCTGGAAAATTTAATCTGCCATAGTTAACCTTCCCACAGCACTGAACATTTGCAGAATATGTGCACAGCAAAGTAAATATCCAAAGCAAAAACACAAAATGAAGCAAAAACTCTTGCCAGTTGGGTGCATTACTTCTTTTCATGGGTGGGAAGGAGGTATGTCTCTTTTTTTTTTATTTATTTTAAATTAATATTTAGCATTATGTGACAGTTTCATAGGCTTTGGGAATCCCCCTCCCCCTCCCTCTCCCCTCCCCCCTGGTGGATTCCTCCACCTTGATGCAGCATTACAGTTCAAATTCAATCAAGATTCTTTCCTTGCAAACATATATTAAGCATGGAGTCCAGCTACTTATTGTCCGGATGGGTTGAACAGTTTCTTGGGGAGACCATTTCTGGTCCGAAGTCAGAGCTGGTATAGTATCATCACAGTCAATTAAGAGTCCCAATATAACATCAACAGCAATTTGCAATATTATGGAATTGACATAGTTTTGAGTAACCAGTATGTTAAAAAACAACAACAACAACAACAAAAAAAAAAAACAAAAAGAACAAAATAACAAAAAACAAGTCCTAACCACAACCTATGATTAGCTCATTGACATCTCAATTTTAGTTTATATACAGGACCGGACCGGCTGCTATATACCTTGAAAAGGCTATAGGGTACCATTCAGCTGTCTCATATCTATTTCATTTTAGTATTTAGCCATTTGTTGTGTTGAAGTATAATTTTGTTGATCTTGGCAGATGTTGGGATAATCTAGACTGGCTTGTAACTCTAACAAGATATTTGTCGACATTTAATGTGCAGAACATTTTTTTTGGGGGGGGGGGTGCAGGAAAATCCTCAACACCATGGTGAGGAGTGACTAATCTTTGTGTCCCACCCAGCAAGGCATGAGCCAATCCATGCCAGCTCTTTCCTGTCAGATTTCAAGCTCTACTTTCTGTTGTTTGTCTAGGTATGTCTCTTTATAGGAAAGTTAAAGGAAATAGTTGCAGGCAAAAATTTGTCTAATAATTTAACTTCATGTTTGTTAATTCTCAAATAATAAGTTATTTGATAATTAAATACAAATAATAAGTTATTTGAGAATACAAATACAAATAGCAAAATCACAGTGTAACATAGTAGTTAAATATTCACGGATGGATTGTTCTTTTGGATTATTCAGGACCCAAGCTTGAAGATTGGACATGGTATTCTGATTGCTGATTTCGCTTCTAGTTCCACAGGGTAAAAGATTGTGATAGTGGTGGTACTTGGAAAAGAAAGGAATGTTGTGGCCACATCCCACCTTTCCTCAGGCTTGGAACCATCAGCTGACTCCTAGGAGAGTAGACAAGAAGCTTAAAAATAATCTTTAGGCCATTGATGTACTCATTAATTCTTTCATCCAATACACATTTGCTCAATACTATGTATTGAGGCAAGCTAATTGTTATTTACTCTGTCAAATGCACAAAAATTAACAGTATACATTATCTACTTTCAATAGTAATAAAAGCCATCACTCAGTGAGCTTTTAGTAAATGCCTGGCATTCTAGCACTTTACATATAGTGTTCACCTAATAGCATGAATCAGGGCAGATGTTATTACTCAGTCTACAATGAGGAGGAAACAGTTTGGGAAAGCTGATTAAGTACTTGCTTAAGTTTGTACAGATAGTTGGTAAACAGTGGTATCAGTAGTAACTGAGATGACTATATTTTTCCCACAAGGCTAAGCTGCTTCTTTTATGAACTAGTCCTTTTGGGGAGAAAAGAGAGATTAAATGCATTTATAAACAATTGTAGCCTAGGGTAAATTTGGTGAGCACCACTTAAAAAGCTATGGGAGATTGGAGAGCCTACTTCTTTGTGGCCTGGGTTAGGGGAGAGGATCATGGAAATGGTGGATTTGAATTAGGACTTGATGAACCTGTAGAATTTTAATACAGGGCTTCTGGGGGATAAAGATAATCTACATGGGGGAAAATGTAACTGGAATAGGAAAAGCTTAAACATTTGGGGATAGCAAACCATTTGCATTAGAATGATCCATATGTGAAGGAAGGGAATTAATGGATTGAGTCTTTTTCAGGAAAGAGCATGTGTGCTACCCAATGGGAGGAGTTGGAACTACTTGAGCGGGGGAGTGACATGAACAGAGTAAGCCAGTGCTCACAGAGCTGGGATATGCAGGATGGACTGAAAGTTTTTGGAGACAGTTTGGCTGATGAGAGCAGAGATGTGACTGGTGAGAGAGAGACAGATAGAGTGAGAAGTGTTGACGTGTCTATAAGAAGAGCCGTTTGTTATTATCGGATTCTCACCAACTGACCAGTTGCTCAATTCTAGTACATTTGCCTTGTCCCTTGAATTATCTTCTTTTACTTTATTAAGTCATGCTCTCCAAGGACCCCGCTGAGCACCTGCTTCCAATTTGGAAATGTGTTGTCATGGTTCCTGTTGAGATTGTTCTGCATTTGGAAGCTCATTTTCTATTCTGTTTATTTCGATTAATGCTTTGCTATTAGGCTTCTTACAAGTCATACCCCTTGAATACGAAGTCAAAAAATAATATGAACAGTCCTGAAAGTGCTGAATTGCTGGTCAGTGCTGCTCAGAGCAAGAGGCAGAAAGGGATAACAGTACATGTTGTAAGCAATTTTGTAGAAGAGGTTTATGCAATTTTTGCTTCTGAAATAGTGCAGCTTTTTTTTTTTTAAGAAATGATGTGTCTGGTTCATTCCGTTAACATTTCCCTGTCCCTATGCCCCTCAAGGTAGGTCTGTGCACATGGAGAGGTTAATATTAATATTGCCTTTTTACAGCTAAATTATCTGGCTCTAGAACCATTCACAGATTCTATTAAAGACCCCTATGGAGGATTGCTTCTTCAAATAGGCATTTTAATTCACCCGGGTACAATAAGGTGTTACCTTCCTTTCATTAATAAAATGGGAACTCATAAAGAAAACCAGATTATCTTGAATTTATGATCAAGTAATTTTGTTTCCCTTAGCCTGGATAATAATTGTGAAACATCATTTTCCCCTTCTTTCCTTTTCCCTTCATATGCTTCGACATTCTTAATTTCTCATGTTTATTTATCTTTTCTATTTTAATTTGACACAGAAAGCTATCTAAGACCCCAGGAGGCAAACACTGTGACTCAAGAATTGGTCCTTTCCATCTTCAATTTAATGAAATAATAAGCTAGTAATTGATTTATATTTATATTTACATTTGCCTTACAAATTCTGGGGTTTTTGTCACCTTTATCGTAATTCAGTAAGTAGTCACTAAATTGCTTCCAGGACACTCTGTTTTCCCCTCACCTACTCGCTGATGGAAGCCTTTTATTTTAGTCTAGGGACTTTGTTCCTCTCTCCAGTGTCTCACGTCATTTTTCCATATGTCAAATTTTAGTCTTCATTGCACATTGTTATTGAATTTCTTTTTCGCCCTCAAACTCTTTGTCCCTTTATTAGTAGATAATTTGCTTAAAACAATCTGGGTTTGTGTCCATCCACTTTATACACAGTCGTGTCTCAGGTACTCTGAGGATGACAGGCTTGTGGTGTTAGCAGCAATTTAGGACACTTCTCAGAATTAGTAAGAAAGCAAACTAGACTTCAGAACACTTCACGAAAGTCTGCCACCCATGCCATGATCTTCCCTTGGCTCCCTTCATACACTTGTTGTTCTCATGTTTACTAACGAGTTTTTGCATTAGACACTCAGTGTGGCTTATTAGAAGACGAATTGAAAGAAGAATCTGTTACAGGCAGGTAAATGACACCAGACAAGACAGTTAAAAGCCTAATAGTTAGAGAAAATTAGCCTTTGAAATTTTGTATTGGTAACTGCATTAATATTGGTGAATAGGAATCTCTGGTATATTTAGTGTTTCCAATATGTCCTGGATTTCTGCAATTTAACTAGCACTGTTCCTGTTGAATTTTTATTGTTAATTTACTGGAAAGGCAGACAGACAGATTTTCCATCCCCTGGGTTACTACCGAAATGCCAACAACAGCCATGGCCGGGGCAGACCAAAACTGGAATCCCAGAGCTCAATCTAGGCCTTCCACATGGGTGGCAGGATCCTAACCACTCAAGCCATCATCACCGCCTCTTGGGACTAGTACCTGAAACAGGCAGGTGGCTCCCCTTTTTTTGGTCAAAGTTAGTGGATACTTGTAGCATCATTTGTGGGACACACAAAATCAGCAACTTAAAATACTGCCCTGCATAGATGAAATAAATTTCTGGTTCTACCTGTGATTGCCTTGGTCAGGACAGACCAAATGATTTCATAAGATTGTCTTCCCGACCCTTGTTTCCCCAGTGGCTTCCTAACTGGTCAGTTGAATTGCACCCCCAGTGTTCCCACTTTGCAGATGAGCACATTTAGGCTGAAGTGTAAATTGCCAAACCACCACAGCACAGTCATGCTCCCTGATCTGACTCCCATGACCATGGTGTGATTCTGTTTCACCAGCTGCCTCAATGTGCTGCATGCTGTTCAGGAGCTCAAGTTTGCCAAGAAAAAATTAAATTCTCTGGTTTCCAAGAAGTAGGAAAGCAATGAGTCTTGAAGGAATTCCATAGAAATTAGAAATATATATTCTTTGATATTAAGACATTAACACTCTAACCATTTGATAAACTAGTAATGTGGAACACTTGAATCCACCATGAGGTGAAATAAATTATTTCAATATAGACATTGGAGTTTCAGGAAATTTAATTGCTGGATTAAGTTTTCCTCAGATTAAATAAATAAAAGCAAGCAATTTCAGAATCCATTCATTCATTCACTCACTTCATTTAACCAACAATTGAATGAATATTGTGTATTCAAATACTGGAGAATTCTATAATATCAATAACAAAAAATTAAATACAAAAAACCCTTTAGAGCTTTATGCAATAGCCTAGTGGCTAAAGTCTTCGCCTTGCAAGCGTCAGGATCTCATGTGGGCTATGGTTTGTGTCCTGGCTGCTCTACTTCCCTTCCAGCTCTCTGCTTGTGCCTGGAAAAGTAGTTGAGGATGGCCCAAAGCCTTGGGACCCTGCACCCACGTGAGAGACCTGAAAGAATATGCTGGCTCCTGGCTTCAGATCAGCTAATCTCTGGGACATTGAAGCCACTTGGAGAATGAACCAGTGAATGGAAAATCTTTTTCTGTGTCTCTCTTTCTGTAAAATCTGCCTTTCCAATAAAAATAAATAAACCTTTTTTAAAAAGCTTTAGAAGTTTCACTTCTGTACAGTTTGAATAAATGTTGCTACAATACCCCTCTTCTTGTTAGCCATTATCAAGGTTTATTTATTTATTCATTTATTTATTTTCGAATACTCTGATCTGATGGTGTCGTATGTCCTGGTGCCAAAGCCTTTCCAGCCACTCATTCTTGTTAACTCCTGGTCCTTCCAATTTGGTTGGCAGTTTGCCTTTTCTGTCTCCTGCTGGAACTCCTCTCCACCAGAGGTCAACCATCCTGTTTTGCTCTGTCCCATCAAATGGCAGGCACCCCACCTCTACATGCACTCCACACATCTCAGCTCCTGCACTCTGCTACTTCCTCATCAATTACAAAGGAACTCCTCTGTCCATCCTTCAGAACCCAACTCCAATGCTTTCCCCCTCCGCTGCTTTTCCTGACAACTTCCAAGCAGGAAAGACACTAATAAATCAGCTTCCCATAGTACTTCATCTTACAGCATTTTATATTATGAAAATACATTAAAACTATTTTTATGTAATGATTTCTGATTTACAAACCCCTTCTAAAACATGATTTTTTTTTTTTTACCCATTTTCCTATCCTTGGTACCAGGGCTCTGTCATTTACATGGCCAGCCGTAAGGGTTGAATGAATAGAACAGAGCAGAATGGGTTATGTGGGTAAATGCTATGGTTAGACTAATTACAGGAGTGATTGGTGGAGGCCTCTCAGAACAGACTGCATAGGTGTTGGGTTTAATGAATAGGTAGAAGCTTAGCTGACATGCGTGCCAGGTCAGTACCAGAGCTCAGGATAGGCACAGAGAAGACATTGCAAATGTAGAACTGTGTGTAGGAAGGCTGGGTAGGGACATGGCCTGATGGGAAAGTGCAGACCAGCTCATGGCTTTAGAGTTTAGCACACATGACAGTGGAGATGCAGACTTGAATGTGAGTGGCTCCATGCTGGGGCAGGGACAGCTACGGGAATCTCACTGTCTTGTGCAGATGTTTGGGGGAAACCACTGGCCATAGATTATTGTCCAGGTGGATAAGATAATGTACAGAATTTATGCTGAATTTGTTTAAGATAATAATAGAAGCTTGTCTAAGGTGTTTTGTTCTCTACAGCATGGCGGAAGTGACAGTTGTGCCTGGAATAAATTTGGTGCTTAGCACTACATGTTTTATCATTTTTATAAAGGATTTCATTCATCAGTGCTCTTGATTGGACTGATTTTACCAGTGTTAGCACTGATTAGTAGTTTCTGAGCCATCATTTTCCAAAAGTTTTTATCAAAGAGCTTAGAAAATAAGTAATATCTGGATGGTATTCTGCTATATTGGAAGGGATTAAAGAGATGTCTTTATGGTGCTTGGTAAAGAAATGAGTTAGTGTTTTTTTTTTGTTTAGTTGTAATAAGACAAATGAAAAATTGATGAAAATATTTGCGGTTTTCATAAGAGTTTCAAATAAAAATTCAGTGTTTTTACAAGAATATTGTAGCCATCATTGCACTTACAACCCAGATACAGCTTGTTTGCCAGAGGCCGGCGGGTGTTGGTTCCCCATTGCCCTCCTCCATTCCATATGGGTTTGGGATTTTGTCTTGGGCCGGAAATTGCTGTGTGGTGTTCCTAGCTGCATGCATGCTTTCCTGTTGTACATGTGATCTGGTCCATTCCAGCAGGCAGGGCTGTTAGCTGGAGCACGGCCCTTGCTAAGATAATAGGGATACTGAATGTGAATTGTCCGCCCTCGCCAGCATGATAAAATAGTAAGTAATGTTGTGAAAGTTTGGCGTGTTGGAGGCCTCCTTGCTTAACCGCAGCTGAGCAGCACCATCTGCTAGGGAACAGCCAATTTGTTGTTTGTTTTACACTGAGTTTATTAAAGTTACCCAAGGGAGAGTAGGAGGGGCCTTATTTGGAAGCTTGTTTCCCTGAAAACCCACATGATTCAGTGAAAAGAATACTAGAAAAATGTCCCTATGACTTAGGTTCTAATCCTCTCCAGGACCCAAGTTTTACCATATGTGGAGCTCTGGGCTTTGGTGACTTCAGTTACAGAATGAGAATAATGCTTTTCCAATTTGTCTCACAGCTATTGTGAGCATAATCCTCTGGCTGACTGTAAATACCCACCATGTAACTTAACATGTTAAGTAAGTGCATCATAGACTTCAGTGTGTTAAATGATAGTAACATTAATGACTTAATATGTTAGGTATTGTTAATACTAGCTTTGAGCTGTTTAAACGTTTCCAGGTCGAACTCTCCTGTCTTCCTATCTGCAGAAATCTGCTGAGTAAAGATGAGATTTCCCATTACAGACCCTCCCATTCGGGTTGTTGCCAGGAAAATGCGTATGTAAGTGCATACCAACAGTCAGCCTCTAGCAGCACCAGTCTACCTCTCCTTTTCTAGAAGCCTCAAAAGCCACTGCTTCTTTTTCCCATTAAAAACGAAAAACCCAAGAGTAAGAAGCTTGTTTCTATTTAAAATGTAACAGTTTATTTAGTTATGTACTCTTACATTCAACTTATTGACATCAAGACTTGTCCTCAACTATCGAAACAAAGATGTAGTTACATAAAGATGAGTGAAAAATACTCAAAGGTTGTCAGTCCCTTACTGAAACTATTTGCACATATTTTTTTCTTCTGAGTACTTAGAATATGTAGTTCATATCATTTCATTCTCTTGCTCTCAATTCTGGACATAAGTGGAAACCTGCTTTGCTAGTTTCTCTTCTTAACCTTCTAAACTTTTCTAAAGGTGACTTCATCATATTTAGTGGCATTCTCTTTAGCTCAATTCTCAAGGGGAAGACATTATGGTCCAGTTACTACTCACAAAACACTCAGCTTTAGTTCTTGGATATCTTTATCTTTTCTTAGCATTAAGCAGCAAAATATACTATCTTTTCTTGGCATTGTAATGCTAATTAGTTTCAGTATTTTTTTAATGTTGTATTGTTTGCTTTGTTTGCTACATTTAAAACTATTTTTTAAAGTTTTACTTTCATTTATTTGAAAGGCAGAAATAGAAAGATGTTCCTTCTACTGGCTCACTTCCCTCAATGAATGTAAAAACCAAGGCAGGACAAGACTGAATCCAGGAGCCAGGAACTTCATCCCAGTCTGCCATGTGGGGTGCAAGATCTACCATGTGCTGCTTCTCCAGGCACACTATTAGGGGACTGAATATGGAGAGCAAGATTTTGAACTTTTTTTTTAAAGATTTATTTATTTTTATTACAAAGTCAGATATATAGAGAGGAGGAGATACAGAGAGGAAGATCTTCTGTCCGATGATTCACTCCCCAAGTGACCGCAACGGCTGGTTCTGTGCCGATCCGAAGCCGGGAACCAGGAACTCTTCTGGGTCTCCCACACAGGCGCAGGGTCCGAAAGCATTGGGCCGTCCTGACTGCTTTCCCAGGCCACAAGCGGGGAGCTGGATGGGAAGTGGAGCTGCCGGGATTAGAACTGGTGCCCGTATGGGATCCCAGGGCGTTCAAGGCGAGGACTTTAGCCGCTAGGCCATGCTTCCGGGCCCAAGATTTTGAACTTGTACCCATATGGAATGGCAACACTGCAATCAGCAGCTTAACCTGAACCGCCCCCGATTGCTACATTTTTTTTTTTCATGTGAAAATGTACCTGCATTCTTCATGAACATTTTTGCTCTTTGTATCTCAGTAAAAGCTTAGTTTCTTGTACCAACTGCACAGGCCTTGGGGAAGGAAAGAATTTTTAAAATATTAAGTTGTTCACTTTTTTGACACAAACATTTCCAATTTACTGTTTTGAGTATCAGGTAAGGAGTATAAGAGATATTATAGAAAATATTACTTTTAAGAGAAAGTTCCTGTTTTGGTGCCACAGACTGAAAATCAGATTTTTCATATGATTTTGCAGCATATGGAAATTGACATCCCTTGAAATTTGGAAACACTAAAATAGAAAGTAAGGCCAGATTTATTTTCACTTTTAGTAATCTTGCTCTCTTACTTTGAATAAACTAGTCTTTAGAGAGTTATTTTTTCTTATTAAAAGGTAAAATACATTATAGAAAATGCAGAAAATCCATGACGGTGTAAATTAGAAAATAAAACATAATCAGTAATTGTGTGTTGACATAAATATATTTTAAAATATTCCTTGGGGTTAGCACCATGGTGTCCACAGTAGTTTAAGCCTCTGCCTGTGGTGCCAGCATCCCATGTGGGTGCTGGTTCCAGTCCTGGCTGCTCTGCTTCTGATCAAGCTGCCTGCTGTTGTACCTGGGAAAGCAGCAGAGAGTGGCCCACTTGCGTGGGCCCCGGCATCCACTTGGGAAACTTGGAAGAAGCTTCTGGCTCCTGGCTTCAGATCAGCCTAGTCCCAGACATTGCAGCCTGTTGAGATTCAATCAGCAGATGGAAAACTTGTATCTCTCTGTCTTACCCTCTATAATTCTGCCTTTCCAGTAAAATGAGATAAAATTTAAAAATATATTTGTTGTTTTTTTGTGTGCTTCCAAAATCAGTGTATCAAAAGAAGCAAATTAGAGATTAGCTTATATACATGCTCTTACATTTTGCTTTTCCTCTTACTATTATGCCTATTATTGATTGAATAAAGAGCATAAACATTCCTAAATATTCAGTAGTACTTAAAAGGCTATATGTTTATGAAGATATGATATGGTTAATTATTTGTTCTATTAGCATTAGAGCATACTTTTTACTACTAGTAACTAGTAAATGAACATTCTCACATGCAATTTACTTTTATTTCTAATTGTTTCCATGGAACCATCAAAGACTTCCTGTGTTTCTCCTATTAATTTGAATCTTTTTCTATATCATAGATGCTAATCTTTATCATGGCAAGTTTTCACTCATTATTTAGCAACACTAGCTTTATTTTAGATATGTAGATATTAATTATAATAGTTACAAAAATTGTCTTAGGGATTCTTTTGTTCAATGTTTATGGGATGTCCTTTTTGGAATAAGATAGATGCATTTGTCCTACCACAGCATGCAGCTTAACAGTAGGGAAGGTCACATTTCTTCACTTTTAAATGTTTTATTTATTTGAAAGATTTATTAATTTGAGATGAAGAATGAAAAGACAAGAGAGAAGCAAATTGTCCATCTTCTGATTCACTCCCTCCATTGGCTGCTATGGCCCAGGCTGCGCCAGGCTAAAGCCAGGATACCAACACTCAATCCAGGTCTCTCAAGTGGGTGGCAGTGCCTCAAGTATTCGAGCCCTAGCTGTTAGCAGAAAGCTCTGAAGTGGAGTGAAGGACTCTAACCAACCGCCCCAATATGGTATGTGACATACCATACAGTGGCTTAACGCACTGCATCATACATAATTTTCCCTTACAAATCTTTTTTTCTTTTCTTTTCTTTTTTCCTTTTAAAGGTTATTTTATTTATTTAAAAGGCAGAGTTAGAGAGAATCTTTCATCCACTGGTTTACTCCTGAAATGTCTGCAACTGCAAGGGCTGGGCCAGTCTGAAGCCAAGAGCCAGGAATTTCATTTAGGTCTCCCACATCTGTTCAGAGGCCAAAGAAATTTGCAGATGCATTATCAGGAAGCTAGTTCAAAAGTGCCTGTATGGGATGCTGTCATTGCAACTAGCAACGTAGCTTGCTATGCCATATCACAGATCCCCAAGGGGTTTTCTTAAACTGAAATTTTTTTATAACTATACCATGTTAAGAAAAAATGCAGGGGTTAATATCACTAAACTCATAAAATAAACAAGAACTGACTTTCTTACAAAATTTGCATTCTGTTCTGGGGCCAAAAGGTCATTTCATATATTTTTTTTTTTGACAGATTCTCAGTAAAGATCTATGGGATCCACTTCTTCCTTTTACTTTTGAAATTACAGTTTTCTGTGGATAATTCCTGTCTTTCCTGTACATAGAGAAACATCTTTAATTTCTTTCTCTCTCTTTTTTTTTTGTATTTTGTTCTTATAGATATGGAAGAGAAACTCTTCAAGTTTGTATACGAAGCTAGTGTTTGACTGCTTTCTGGATCTCTGGCCTTATTTTGTCTGACACAGATCCTACCTCATAGTGCAGTTTTGGGACCACAAGCTATGTGAAGTTAGGCAAGATGTGCAAGTCTTGGTCTCTGTGTCTCAGCCGAGCATGAGATGGATAATAAACTCATGTAATAGGGTTATTAAGGTTTAAGGAGGCAGCCTGGCATGATGTCTCAGTGGCTAAATCCACGTACTGCATGCAATGGGATCCCATATGGGCATCAGTTCATGTTCCGGCTGCTCTGCTTCCCTTCCAACTCCCTGCATGCAGCCCAGCAAGGCAGTGAAGGAAGTCCCAAAGCCTTGGGACCCTGCATCCACAAGGGAGACCTGGAAGAAGCTCTTGGCTCCTAGCTTCTGGCTTTGTATCAGCTCAGTTCTGGCCACTGCAGCCTTTGGGAGAGTGAATCAGTGGACAGATCTTTTTCTCTGTGTAAATATGATTTTCCAATAAATAATAAATACATCTTTTTAAAAAATTTAAAAATAAAAAGATTTAAAGGACCTGATTGTGTGGCATCACAGGTTAGACTGCCTACAGCAAATCAAACAGCCCATATGAGAACCTGCTCAAGCTGCAGTCACTCTCTGTCCAGTCCAGCTTCCTGCTGATGCATCTGGGGAAACAGCAGAAGATGGCCAGAGTGCTCCAGGCCCTGCCACCCACACAGGAGACCTGGATGGCGTTTCAGGTCCTGAGTTGGGTGTGGCCCAGCCCTGGCTAATGCAGCCATTCGGGATGAGAACTAGCAAGTAGATTGAAGATGTCTCTGTCCCCTTCTTTGTCTCTTTTTCCCCCTTCTCTCTCTCTCTCTCTCTCTCTCTCTCTCTCTCTCTCTCTCTCAGTATAAAGCTCTGTCTTTCAAACAATAAATAAATAGATATGTTTAAATATTTGTTTAATACTTGTTAGGGAACTCATGCAAATGTCTGGCACACAGTAAGGATTCGATAAATGATAAATTGCTCTTGCTATTTCCTTCAATTCTAGAAGTCATTTACTTGGTTTCAATTTAGCCTATTGTCTCCTGCTGTAATTAAGGCTTTTTTTTTTTTAAAAAAAAATAAGCTTACCATATTTTTTCTGAGCATAGATTTTGTTGAAATAGTTATTACATAGTTGATTTTATCTACTACCATATTTTTTTATTTTTTGTATCCCTTTTAATTATCTTAGAATATTATGTATTTGAAAGGCAGAGTGACAAAAATAAAGAGGGAGAGGCGGACAGAAGATATTGTGTATCTGCCTGCTCAGTCCTAAGTGGTCACAATGGCCAGTCACAGCTGGGCCAGGCTGAGGCCAGAAGCCTGGAACTTCGTATGATCTCCCATGTGGGTGGTAGGAGTCTAGCTCATTGCTTTTGCAGGCATGTTAGCAGGAGCTAGATCAGAAGGGGAGCCGTCAGGGCTCCCAGTGGTGTTCAAGAGATGTCCGTGTCCCAGGCAGGGGCTTAACTGCAATACTATGACAGCATGGTCCTTGCTCCTTTTAATTTATTTTTCAAATTCTAATTCTCTTCTGTTGAATATTTTCATTGAAACCCATGCTTAGTTTTTATTGTGGTTGTGTAATATTGAAGGATGTCTACTTTTTAATTAATGTGTCCATTTGTGTTAGCTGCAGTTCTGTTAGTAGCGTACATTCAAAATTATGTGTCTTAATTGCAAAACTTCAGGGTGTTTTTCAAACTAGTACTGTGTATTTGTATTCTCATGCCATAATAAATATATTTAATATTATTTGCTGTATTTATTTGGAATGTGTTTATTCCTCCTCATTTCTTTTTTTTTTCTGTTGCTATAGGAATTATTTTCATTTGTTGCTTCCTTTCTTCCTCTCCCTGAAAAAGATATTTATAAGGTATATACTTGCTTTTGGTATTAATAACCACATTCACATTAGAACAAAAATTCTGAAGCCTGTATTTCTTTAATTACCAACATCGGAAAAAAGCTGTATTTGATTAACTACTGTTTAACATAGAAAATTACCTCCCTTCACTAATTTTTTTTTTCTTATAATCGCTTGCTAGCTGGTGTTAGTATAGTCTGGGTTATTAGATTCAGATAATAAAAGTTAAATAGTAATTTTTAATAGCATCATGATTCTCTTACAAGAACTATTTTAAAGTATGTTCATTATCTTCATAATCATATTTGAAAATTTTTAGATTTTAAATCATTTGACTATCACTTAACAGCATACTTTATTCAGTTTGCATTTGAGTATTTTCTGCTACTTTCAAGTAAGTTCGAAAGAGTTGGAACACCTGTATGCACTTGGACCCCTTGTATGTTTAAGGGTGTGTTTTTGTTGTCTCTGTATATATGCTTCAGTTACGTGTAGAATTCTTGCGTCACAATCCCTTCCCTCAGATTGTGTAGACATGGTTTCATGGTATTCTGGTATTTAATAAAGCCCTACAGACGTGTAAGACCAGCCTGGCTGTTTTACATCTTTATAAATAGCCTAAATCTCCTTTCATGTGCGTGTAGGATAGTGTTATATTTTTATCCCTTTGCTCTCCTTTTATTTTTGCCACCATTGCCCTTGAGCCATATGGCCTAAGTCATATGATCAGTTTCTGTTGTATTTTTTCTCTCCCCTCTGCAGGCTTACCTTTTATTGTCTTCTGTGTCTTTGGCTGAATTATTTTAGCACAGTGTCTGTATTACTGCCTTAATGTGGATTCATTTAAAATAATAGAATTCTAGGTTCTTTTCGATTTTTTAAAAAGATTTGTTTATTTTTATTACAAAGTCAGATACATAGACAGGAGGAGAGACAGAGAGGAAGATCTTCCATCCGATGATTCACTCCCCAAGTGACCACAATGGCCGGTGCTGTGCTGATCTGAAGCCAGGAGCCAGGAACTTCCTCCAGGTCCCCCACGCAGGTGCAGGGTCCGAAAGCATTGGGCCGCCCTCGACTGCTTTCCCAGGCCACAAGCGGGGAGCTGGATGGGAATTGGAGCTGCTGGGATTAGAACTGGTGTCCGTATGGGATCCTGGTGTGTTCTAGGTGAGGACATTAGCCGCTAGGCCACGCCTCTGGGCCCTCTTTTCAATTTTTTTAATGCTTTTAATTTTTTTTTTCACCACACATACATTGCAACTGTCTTTGTAGAACCAGTCTGTTTGCTGGTAAGTTTATCATTTATCTCCTGCTTTTGAGGCCAAACTTATTAAATTTTATTTTGAACATTAAGAAGATACCCCCTTTTTTGTTTTTTCCTTGTGAGCTGTGTTTGTGTCATTGAGTCCTGCTTTTATTTTAAATCATCTCTTGAAGCTTTTCATTGGATGTTGATTCTGGAATGAGGCATAATCTATCTAAGCCAGGCTTTGTGAACATAAAATGTGTGGGTGGTAGATCCTTCTGGGAACACTTTGCTATTTTCATGGTTGTTAGACTCCTCCTCCAAAATCTTGAGATGATGGTCAATTAGGTATGCTTTTGAACTGGGGAGGGGGCAAGTTTTCTGTTTCTGTCATCTGTCCTTTGATTGGTGTTTCTCTGGAGCTTATCCTTCCGGAATATGTGAAACCTATGGTGTCCGGATTATCTCTTCCAGATACCTTCTTGATTCACATCTTCTTTCTCACATCGCTGTGTCACTGTTTGTTCTACCCATACCTATAGGTCTTCACTAAAATGATGATAGGGGAATGCGATAACAGGGAATGAGATTGGGATGGCACAGTGATGATGATGAATTAGCTCTTACTACCTCATTTAAAGCAGTTTTTGCTCACATGATGATGAATTAGCTCTTACTACCTCATTTAAAGCAGTTTTTGCTCACATGCAGGTTCTATGGTCAGCAGAGCCACCATATTGTTGGGAAGGAGTAAAAAGCAGAGGTTCTTGGAGGCATCTAACCTTCCTTTCCCCTAAACTTTTGTCTTGTCTCACTTGATGATTCATTACGTGAAACTACACCAGAAGTATATCAGGTTGTCTAGTAGCTTGTCTAGTTTCTAGTGCTGAGTGACCCTGATAATGTCACAGAAGGCTGATTTGATGCATTCCAGAGGCTGAGGGCAAAATGGTCAGCAGTAATGTAGTTAATAGAGGATCAAAATGAAGGCTTCTGTTTTGATTCAAGTGTGGGAGTGTCACTTTCATTCATGTTGAGAATATTGGATACAATAACCATGTTCATGTTACATAATCCATAGGCCTTACCAAGGAAGCTGGATGAAAAGGATGAACAAAAGGAATTGTCAGGGAGTCTTAAGAAGTTAAGATCTGGGAGTTTGGGTTAGCTGATGACATTTAGAACATCCTTACAATTTCATTTATTTATCTGCTTACTTACTAAGTCAAATAATATGTTCATTGTAGTCTTGGCTTTGTGTTGAGGCTAATGTCTCAAGGAAAGTGTCTTCAGATTCTCAAGTTTGAGCCTCCTGAGGGAACCATTTTTAAAAATCTGTCTCACTCATGCTTACACATTTTGAATTTGCAATCTTGTTCCTGTTCAGAATAGAGCAGCTGCTCTTGCAACTGCAGGACGCTTTCTTACTTAGAGTGAGGTCTGTCACTTTTTGTTTTATGGCAGACTGACTTGAATGTTGGTTGTTATTTTCTGAAATAATTAAATATTGTTTGTTGTCTGTGTCTTCAGTCTGAGGCTGCTGTTCAAAGCATGCTGGGAATGTGGTTCTAAGACCTTGGGATCCCTGCTTGGTAGAACTTAAGGTCTTGGGGTGGTCCCCAATTGTTGAATGAATGATCAGTGTGGAGTCTGATTCAGAAGGAGTGGGGGAGGGTTTGAGAAGTGATGTATATGTAAATGAAGGTAACTAGGATCAAAGAGTCCCAGGTTACTTCACTTTGAGCTTACCTGTCTTCTAAGCAGTGGCTCCTGGAAGCTTAAGAGGGTCCAGGGAGTTGCCAGATAGTAAGAACTAGGTGACACCTCAGAACTCATACAGATTGCTGAGGTCAATGCATAGGCAAGAGAGATGGCTTAGGAGACTCAAAAGCGGAGAGAGAGAAAATGAAAAGAATTCCAGAAATCTGGGCAGGGTAGACATTTTCTAACTATGGTAGACCAGGAAAGCCTATGAGACATGAGAACTTGGGGATGAGTCAATTCCAACATTCTGTATGTGGCAGAAACATTGTGTGGTCAATAACCTGCTGATTAAAATAAGCTTTCTGTGCAGTAAGAGTGCTAGCTGAATGAATACTTTATAGTTCCACATGCCCTCCTATTTATTCTGAATTAGCTTGTTCACACTTTAATGCATCAAAATTTCCATTTTAGGTTTTTATATATGATTATCCATTGCAGTTTTAGCCTCTTTTTTGGGGGGGGGAAGGGTTTTACAATGTGGTTTTATTTGTTTGCTAGTAAAATTAACTACCGTAATGCTTTTGCCATCCTCATTTAATCTTTAGACTTGTCTTTAAAAAAAAAAAAAGGTCTATTGAGTGTTATGTTTTGCTTGACTGAGTTTCGGGAGGGGGCTGCATTTCACAGTGTACACGTTCTTGCTGACTTTGTCTTGAGAACTTTATTCCACACACAGAGAAGTGAGTATTTACTCAATTAAGTGATTTAGCCGTATTAAGAGTTGGAAGGGTTATGAAGGCTTTATTTTCAGCCATTTTTTGTGAAAACAGAGGGAGAGAAAGCATTTCACATGAACATGTAAACATTCCAGCTCTTCAGAGAAACACGGAGGAAAAGCTTCTCTTGAAGCATTAGCGAGTGAAAAACTTACAGTCTGTTTTGTTCTGAACTATTCTGTCATGGTCACTTGGCGTGAATATACCTCTGCCAATAATAGTGGTCATTTGGAGGTCACATCCTAAAAAGTATCTTTTACATTCGTACTATAAGTCTAAAAGAATACCATTTTAACATGCACTATTACATACAGATTTTCCTAAATTCATTTATGTTAAACTTTAAAATATTTCTGTCAATTCCAGAAATAAACCAAATAATCCAGTTCTGTTTTATTATAGCACTTCATTTCAAGACCCATTTACATGTTTGTATTTTTGCCTATGGATATGTCTTCATTGGCATATGCATGTGAATTTATTTGTTTTAACACTGAGAATATAACTATTTAAACTGTGATGTTGTTAAACTTTATGGGGTGAAATGTTTCCCACAGGACCCCAGCTCCTAGGAAACCCTACTACACAGTGAAATAAAGACAGTTTAGCAAAACAGAAAAAAAAAAAAAACAAAAACAAACCAAAAAAAAAAAAAAAACCATCATCATTGACTCTTTGGTCATAGATTTTGTAGCACTACTCAGATTAATTTAATTTTTTAGTTCTTCAGATTTTTTTGCTCTGAAATGATTGATCCTTTGCCTTTGTCTAGAGTTAGCCTTGAAGAGAAAGAGAATAGTTATTTAACTAAAACTCCAAAGTTGAGCAAAGCAAATTCATATGTCCCATGGAAGAAAAACTTGCTTTGGGTTGTTCGATACATGGTAAATTTTTGTTTCCATGTTGTTGATATGTAACAGAAATTTAAATATAGTTTAAATTTAAGGTTGTTGAAGATATACATAATATGTGAAGTACTATACATTTAAATCAAATTCTGTGTACTACCACATGCCCATATATACATACACAAATCATCAATCCAAATTCATATTCTTCTAAAAATATTTGTAAATGTTACTACAAATACACATTTGGTAGATTCATTATTGAATCTTTATATAAAATCCATCTTCTATAAACTGTTAAGAATCTTTAGAATTCTTCAACATATCTTAATAATTGCATTTGAGTAATGTTTTACATTTGTGGGAGTTTTAAAAAGGCAGGTGCAATATGACATATCACAAGAAGCAAATTAAACTCTTGTAAAGCACAGCTGGAATGCTAAAAATGTGTATTTGTAATTTAAATATGTGACACCATCACACTGTAAAATCAGTTCATAATTAGAAAACATCTGTTTTTTCCAATATGATGCCTAATAGTATATTTAAATAATTTAGAATGCAATAAGAAAAAAAAGTCAAGGAACAATAAGTGATTCATGGACATTTCTTTTCTTTGTTTAATGCCCTAAATGAGATCTTGCAGTTACCTATTACTTTGAAGCTAAGCTTTGGATAGAGTGTAATCATCAATGACAAAATGCATATGCCAAACATATGTGCTATTATGACCTTATCGTGTCAGTCAAATATTAAATAAATAAATAAACTCAGGTTGTGTCGATTGTGCTGTTTGGAAGGATTTACACACTGTTATTTCCCTCTCACACCACTCCCCACTTTTAATCAAAAGAGATTGAAATAAATAAAAGTTGATTATTTTCACAGGAAATTTATGTGAATGTATTGCAAATACAGGGGAGCTGTTGAGTTACATGAATTCTGGAAATATATTTGAGCCAGGTAAAATATTGAGTTAAAACTTATCAGAATCAATTCAAGTTTAGCTAATAAAGTTTGAACAAAACCACAGTTTCTCAAATGAAGTTAGCATGGTAGATTAGCCACACATCTGTCATCAGTGTTCACATAGGAAGGTATTTATATATGTGTGATGAAAACTCAAATGAGTATTTTTATTCTAACTGAAGTTTGCATGCTGATTAGTCTCTTGGTTTATTGGCAGTAAATTGTGTAACTTTCAAAAAAAAACACAGTCAAAGTGTTTGTTTCATATGTGGACAAACCAAATGTGGCTTAGAATGTTCTGTTTTTAGTATTAGCAGCCTGTGTCTGGAAAGGTCTGCAATTCCAAAAATAAATAGATAAATAAAAATAAAAGTAAAATCAAGGGATATAAAACGTTTGCATCAACTAAAAAACTGAACGAAAGCAGTCAGAAACACAGGTGAAACATATTTCTTAAAAGGTCTAGTGAGAAAACTAGCTGCCCCAAGACTTACCAGACAGGGAAGATTGTTAAAAGGAGTGTGTGTGGGGGGGGGGAGGGTCAAAATATAGAAATATAGGAGCTCACCTTTATATTTTAAATGCAGGTTCACCACTTTAATTCTTGGATTTGGGGTGGGGGTGAAAATTTGCTTTTTCTTTTTTTTGCAGGGTTAGAGTACACAAAGTTAATCTGCTACCATTTATATTCATCTACTTTGAATCGCCTTTTATCCACCTTTGCTGCTACAACCCACCACTCCCCATTCATCAGTTTGTGCATTGTGCGCCAGGGCAAATAATGACAGAATATCTAGCTAAAGAAGGGGTACTTAATCAGCAATCAAGATTCAATTTGTTTTAATTTTAGCAGGTGTTTGTGAGGTACATTGATGGGAGAGATAATATGTGCTGCTTTCATTAGCTCTCTTGTTTTTGTGCTTGAACATTTAAGAGCCAGATGTTCGGAGGTGAGCTGATCAGAATATTAAGTCTCCAGAGGTTGGTTTCCATAGTGTTTTACATTCCTTTCTTTATCTCCCTCGATTCACCCTGAGCTCTGAGGTGCAAGTTCTGGCAATGACAGACTCCATCTCAATGTCCTGTCCAACTAAGCCTTTAAATTAGTGGCTAATTCTCAGTATGAAATACTTTCATTTAATAATCTGTCATTAATTCTTGGAATCTGGGTCAGCTTCATTTCTCGTTCAGAACTCTCAGCTGATAATCTATTTTAGAAATTATTTGTATAGCAGCTGGCATTTCATCAGGATGTTTTTCTGAAGCAAAAACATGGGAATCACATAAGCTACAAAGGTAATGGCCCCATCATCTTCTTCAGTCAATATCTAAACTTCATCAGTGCTTTGTCATCAACTAGTAAAAACACAACAGTGGGGACAGCAACATAGCATGTATACCAATTCAGAATTAGTGGCTTTTTGTTGAGTTTGAAAGTTACTACCACTCACATTGAAGTATTATGTAATGTAACATAAGACTATTATGTTACAGTTTGCAGTAAGACAACTACTAGCATTTAGAGAAATCAGTGGACAATTTGTTTCCAATTTTAACTCAATTGTAGCTGAGCTTTTATTTTATTTATTAGCTTTTCTAGTTACATTTTGACATGCTACATATCTTTTTTGTTGTCCTCACAATTATTAGAAAAATGAATTCCCTTTCTACTTGTAAAACGAACCTACCAAGAAAGAGTTAATTGAATTGGCATTGACAAAAAGATGTTCTCTGTTTACTTTGATGTTTAAGGATTATACTGTTTTACAAGCATATTTTCTTAATTGTGTCACCTTGTACTCTAAGTATGTCAGAGGGGAAACATTTGCAAGTGATTAGATATGGACCTGTGTGTCACCAAATGTATGAGGTACATACCCTTATAGGATATAATTGTGATCTTTTAATATGCGGCCATTGACCCAGGCTTGTTATTATCTATTATAGTTTATAATAATGTATCTCTTTATGATTAAATGATGATGCCCGGCAGAACACTATGATTAGCATTTCAGTTATTTATAGATTATGTCAGAGCAGTAATAAACATAAAATGCTGTTAATGTGTGGCTAATGAAATCTGGACATGAACAAGTTTATGAATTGATATAATTCATTTGAGTGTTCTAACTGAGCTGCTGGTTCTCGTCATAATTCAAAAGCCTAGCAGGGTTCACCGATTAGGAGGTAGACTAATTTGCTACAAAAAGTCAATGGGTTTTTGTCATCTTGGCCCATCATGCCCAGCATGGCTGATTGCATAAGGACTATACAATGTAATTCTCATAAATATATTTATTAAGCTTAATACGTTTTTTTGAGAATAGGAAAGAACCTACTATTAAATATATATGTAGAACAAAAATCACAGTGTTTAATTATATAGCCCAAACATATATGTGGAAGAATCATAAAGCCAATAGAATTTTAAAGTTTTTTAAAGATTTATTTATTTATCTGAGTCAGAGTGAGAGGGAGGTCACAAATACACACACAGAGAGTGACATCTTCCATCTGTTGATTCACTCCCCAGATGGCCTCAGCTGCTGGAGCAGCAAGGCTGAAGCCAGCAACTGGGCATTTAAGCACTGAAGCCATCTTCTGCTGCTTTTTCCAGGCCATCAATAGGAGCTAGATCAGAAGTAGAGCAGCTGGGATAAGAATTGGCACCCATGTGGAATGCTGGCTTTACAGGCAGCAGCTTTATCTGTTATACCACAACACGAGCCCCTAGAATTTTTGATTGCTCAGAGAGGAACAAGCTTGGTCATATTAAGAAAAATGCTGATAAAGGCTATGCAATGGTAAGTACTTTTACTTTCCCTTAGGATTCCTATCAAATATCTGAATCAATTCAATTCTCTTTGACCAGTGGTGACTAAAACCTGTTGCTGCATTTATCATTTGGATTGTTTATGCTAGCATTATGTACAAACACATGTCTGAGTCAGTTTGTCCTGGTTTCTGATGATGGAAATATATTTATTGGAGAGGTGCTTTTTAAGACCCAATATGAAAACATGATTTCTGCTCAGAAAATAGACTCTGATGATGTTTCTTGGTGTTAGAGATCAATCTTTATGGCTGGACGGAGACCATTCATTTTTAGCTTATGGTAAACAAGGTCTATACTCTCAGGAAGCAGTGGCTAAGTCCTTGAATGGCTGCATTGGAAAAGAACACTGTTAATTGGCCATATATGATACCTTAAAAAAATAAGTCAGTTTCAGGTGTAATAACGTGAGGAGAAACAGAGCATTGATTTTCCAGCTTCAGTTTGAGTGTAATTATCTGGTTTCTATTTTAGCATGTCAAATACGTGTACTACTTTCATAATATCCTTTTTTTGAAAGAATTTTTACACAAACAGGATAAGGACTAAGGGGAGGATTATTCAAGGTGGGTTTTTTTGTTATCATCATCATCATTATTCTTAAAATCAACAGTCTAGCAGCAGGATTTCAACAGTAATTGTGCTTTCTGGTCACACAAAAAAGTTGCCTGTGATGATGCCAACTTTTCTGTGAATGTTCAAGTAAAGACAGGATAAAAAGAAGAATGATAGAAATTCAGAAGGGATCCACTTTTTTCAAGATATTAGTATCTTGAGATATTCTATTTTTTATGCATTCAAATTAGCATGAGACACATCATATAGTCACCTATAAAAAACACTTAATATCCAATTTAAAACTCATCTGATTTTTTAAAAAGATATATTTTTACTTGAAAGACATAGTTTACAGAGAGTGGAGAGACACAGAAATCTATCATCTGCTGAGTCACTCCCCAAATGGCCACATCAGCCAGAACTAGGGTCTCCCATGTGGGTGCGAAGGATGAAGGACTTGACCCACGCTGTACTGCTCTCCCAGGTCATGAGCAGGGAGCTCGATGGGAAGTGGAGCAGCTTGGACAGGAATCAACACCCATATGGAATGCTGGCACTGCAGGTAGATGATTAGTCTGTTATGGCACCATGCCAGCTCTAAACCCGATCTTTTAATTCAATAACTGGCCAGAAATAGCTAAAGGGTATAGTGGGTATTCAGTGAATTTTAATGTGATTAAAATATCTGTAATGGTACTTTCCTGGGAAGTTTTTTATTTCCAAGGTTGTAGTACCTTTAATGCAAGCTGTGGTTTTTGCATGTTAAATAAGTTGGATTATTCTTGTGCAACAACCATGGCATAAGGCTGAGTTTTTTAACCCTTCAAAATAGAGGAAATAGGGATATTTTTCAGAGAATGGATTGTTTTGCTCCTTGCTGGATTGGGGTGTTGTAGGCTCCTCAAAGCTCTCTCAGTGGAGAGTGGGTGATTCCTTTTGGCTGGGAAGGTAAGAGAAAAGAGGGATTCATGAGGCCTGGGAATTGAAACAGTTGTGAAATCCCTTTTAAGGCCTGAGCCTGTGCTGTAAGACCAGCTTGCAAGTCATGTTTTGTGAAATTGCTTCTGCTTGAAACTCATTTACTCTTCTTCATGGGAAGCATTTTTCCTTCTCTTCTTATAAAAGGAGACTTCTCATTTTCCTTTTATACTAAGTACAAAGCAAATATCATTACTTGCTGTCTGTGAATTTCCCAGATTCTGTCTCTGTCCCATTATTCCTATGCTATAATTGTGTATGTACTACTACTTTATTAAGTCATCTTGTGCTGTATTATTGTCTCTATTTATTTCTTCATGGTTTGAGTTCCATTCTGCTTTGTATATGCTCCAGGGACCAGAGGGCTAAAGAAAAAAGCTAATGCCTGATGAATTTAATCTGCATGATAAACAGAACTTGGAAGAATTCAGGATGGCAGGGAATATGTTCAGCTGCAGTAGGAATCTTGGTGCCCTGTGTCCCAGTCTTTAAAGACTGGCTGTGTAAAACCACCTGGAATTTGAACAAAATGATGAGACTAGAATTTACAATTAGAGATTTTGTTAATTTCATCTATATAAGGCTTGCAAGCATATATTTGGAATATAAGCACACTGAAAAAAAGTATAGGAAACAAATAGCCCATTTCCAGGAACTGAGTAAACTGGTAATAGACCTAGAAGCCTTGAGTATTAAGTAAAAGGCCTAATGCCTCACCAGGAAACATTGTCTTTAGAAATACATGGATGCTTGAGGTTAAGTGAGGTCGACCCAACAGTGAAGGCTTATTTTCTGTTTGTTGATGGCTGGAAAATTTTTACCAATCTCTAAAAGGAAGTGATCTGTAGAGACATACATTGAGAAGGATGTTTGAGTATGCCTCAAATGTTCATGAAAAATGGAAATTCAAAGATGTCTGTTTTTTTGCAAAAAAATTTTTGAAACGCACACATAGAAAGATCTTCAAAAGTTCATGGATAATGCATATTATGCTTGAGTTTCAAAAACTTTTTTGTGCCGAAATAAACTTGCCTTTCAATTCCACATTCTACTTCTTTTTAAATTGCAGTCATCAATACATGTTTATGTGTGAGCATTTGTGTGTGTATGTATAACATGCAATGGACAGAATCATTGTGTCGAAACCCTAATCCAAAGTGTTGTTATTTTGGAAATGAGACCTTTAGGAAGTTGTTAGCTTATGTGGGTAGAGCCCTGATGAATGGAGTTAGTGCTCTTGTAGAAAAGAGGCTGCCATCCTGTGAGCACCCCGAAACAACGTGGACATCTGCAAACCAGGAAGAGGTCCTCACAAGAAACCGTGATCCCTTGATCTCAGGCTTTGTAGCCCTAGAATCGTGATTTTTGTTGTTTAAACACCCAGTTTATGATCTTTTATTATCGTAGCACAACCTAAGACTGTGTGCATTGCTTGATAAAGCTTTATGCAATTTATCCATAATGTTTTGTTGGGAATTTCCTTGTTGCAATGCTGTAGAATTCTAGGAGCCTTAAAAGTAGTAATGAGGCTCATGAGCAATTTACAGTATTTCTAAGAGCTTAATTGAAATTGTAGGTTTGCCTGGAGTAAGACGGCGTATGCTGACTTAAA
This sequence comes from Ochotona princeps, assembly GCF_030435755.1. Lineage (NCBI taxonomy): Eukaryota > Metazoa > Chordata > Mammalia > Lagomorpha > Ochotonidae > Ochotona > Ochotona princeps. The sequence goes on from NC_080839.1 coordinate 34,860,173, forward strand.
TGACAAGTTTCTTGCTTTTGGTTTTAATGAAGCCAGCTTAATGTAGTACTCCCGATTTCCTCCTAACATACTCTACTGAAGACAAAAGGATTTAAACTAAGTGCCTTCTTACCTAGGTCAGAGACTGGAAATTGGTTAAATTATTGGAAAAGCAGATAAAATTAAGTTCTTTCAAGTGGAATGAAAAATTATAAATATTTCTGAAGACCTTTGAAAGAAAAATCATTCAGTACTTTTTAAATGACATTTTGCAAATCAGTATATATATTTTTTCAAAACTAACAAGATAGCATTTATTTGTGTGTGTCTCTGTGTGTTTGGTGGTGCTGGTACAGGGGTAGCTCAGCTATGCCTGTGTTTCCTCAAAACACTGAATGTAGTTTCACAGACAGAATAATTCTTTTCCCCTTACATCTCAACTGAGTGGACCTTCAAGAGAGTTTTGACCCAGACATTTGTATACATTCAAACTTTGATTTATAAAACCCTTAAAATTAATCATAATCCAGTGTCTGCAGAGTGTTTAATTGATAAAGCTCTTTAAAAATAAGATCCTTGGTAAAAAGACAGCTAAAAGAATTTCCTCAATTCAGAGCTCCAGTTTAGTTTTTTAAGTAAAACAACTGACCAACAGATTATGATCTGAGTGTCTGTGTCACCAGTCAAAATTCTGATTCAAGAAGCAATCAAAATTTTGGTTCAAGAGACATTGTCTATAAAACAGAAATTAGGGAAAGGACCTATCTGATAAGGTAGGCAAAAATCCAACACTTAAAAAATTGTCTTAATATATGTCCTCATACTGTAGCATTTTGAATCTGCAGAATAAATTTTATATCAGATTTTCTTCCATATTTTTTTTGTTTGTCCTAACCTTTGTTAGGAAGTGAATGAAGGTCTTGACTAAAGGTCTTTGCAGGATGTCTTTTCTGTGTCCCAGTATCTCCTCAAGAAAAATATTTCCATTCAGAACAGTCCATGTGAGGACTCTCTGTTCTTCATGAGCAGTGTCAACTATTTGGGTCTCAGTGGGCTATGAGGTCCAGTTCAGGGATTTTAGGACTTCAGACTTTTTGATTGCATTCTGAGATAAATTGGGGGAGAATGTCAGTTATCAATTTCCCCATGTGTGCATTTCTCAGCCTCTGTATATAAGGATTTGTTTCCTTGAATACCATTTAAAACTTATTTATTTTTATTGGAAAGGCATTTGCAGAGAGAGAAAGAGAGATATCTTCATCAAGTATTTCACTCCCCAAATGGCTGCAGCCAGCATTGATGAGCTGATTCAAAGTCAGTAGCTTGGAGCTTCTTCCAGGTCTCCCACATGGGTTCATGGCCCCAAACACTTGATCCATCCTCTGCTGCTTTCCCCAGGTCATAAACAGAGAGCTGGGTCAGAAATGAAGCAGCCAGGACACAAACTGGTTCTCACGTAGGATGCTGGCGCGACAGGTGGAGGATTAACTTGATATGCCACTGTGCCAGCTCCTCCTTGAATTCTTAATGATGGGACACAAGTGGGAGTGATCTGTTACCTCTTCCCTCTCATCCAAAGCAACTAAAAGTAGATGGATCTCCTACACATCTTTATAACTTCTTTTCCTTCCTGCTTGTCTTCCTTTCCCCCTTTTCTCCTTTTCTCCTATTTTCCCTCTCTCCATTTTCATAACTGAAGTACCTTAGATGAGTATTCAAGATGAAAGTAACTCAAGACCCTGAGTCACCTGGTAATACCACCAAATGGAGAGTTGTCCTCACCTTTTGCATGCAGTTGTAGAATATACCTTCTGTCTCATTTGAATCAGTGACTTAATCTGATGGCTCCTAATAACACCGAATCCTCTTCATGCAACTTAAGTCTTTGAAAGTCAGTCTTGTATTGCAAGTTCAACATTAGGTTGTAGATATGTGTGTTTATACATCTACACTGTTAGGTTGTAGATATGCATGTTTGAGATTTTCAAAAACAAGCAGATGTTTAAAGTGGAATTGTGAAGGGTGCACTTAAAAACAGTCATCTGTGATCATTCCTGTGCCCACAAGGAGGTGTTTAACATTCTTCCCTCTGCATGTCTCTCCCTGACCCAACACACATCTCTGTGAGCATTTGCTTCCTTATCGCCCCATCAGCCTCTGTGCAGTTACCTTTCAGAATCATTCAGGCAACACGCATTCTTTTACTGAGGAACATAAATCTTTCTCCTGTCTCAACAAAAAAAAGTGCCTAGTGTAATCAGACCCCACCAGCTCCAGCCATATTTTGCTGATACTTCCTTTCCTTTTTTTTTAAACATCTAGGGATAAAATAACTTTTTGCTATATTATTCCCACAAATAGTTTTTGCCTTTGTTTTGAACATAAACTATGCCTTCTTCCATTTTCCTAATGAAATGAGGGGAGAGAAAAATGATTTGAAAGATTTACAATTGAACTTATTGCTCAGTTCAAGGGAATAATCTATTGTGAATAACTAATAAATTTGACATCTGTAACGAAAGTTTGCTTTGACTTAGCTTTTTATGTCAACCCCTGTCTTTTAATATTCTTAGTGAGGGAACCAAACTAATCATAGAATCTCTGTCAGTACTATTAACGTAAATGCCCTGAATAATTGGAAAGTATATATACTTAAAACTTCACCATAGCCTACTTTGTCTTGGCGTTTTGATCTTTCTTTTGGGTAGAGGGAGGAATAAGCCAGTATATTTCCCTTTCCTTGATCCTAATGTGAAATTATGTTTCTGCATATCTAAATACATATCTCACTCAACCCTTTAGAAACTTCACCCACATCTTTATCTCCTTCCCCATTCACCAGCTTCCCTACTCTCTAAAGTTCAAAAGAATTATGAGTGTAAGCCAGGAGAAGGCTGGGCTACGGAAGCGTGTGATTTGAAGATGTTGATGATAAGCATGGGGAATTACAGCTACTCTCTTTAACTCAAATGCCATGTGTTTTCCTCACCAGCCACAAAATCTCATTGGCAACTGAGAGGCATAGTATTTTGTTTAAGTATGTTTCTTACTGTTCCAATATGTTAGAATAGAGTATTAAATACATGAGACACTTTAATTTGAAACAATATTTGGCCTAGCTACTTGAGGAAGCAATCTACCGAGGCCAGAAATTATATAACATTTTTCTAGCCCCACTATCTAAGATAAAAGTTATTAGGAGATATATTACCTAAAATACAGATAAATTTCTGCAACTTTCAGCATATTTAAAAGAGTCAGCCTTTGTGAAAATGAAAATATGTATTACTTTACATAGCAGGTGGATTATGAGAATATATTCCCCCAAGAAAAAGGAAAGTAGCTACAAAATGAGTTTCTTGTATTCACTGATTTTAAGTAGAGGCTTTGGAGGATCTCTGTTTAAGCCCATAAAAAATCTTCCTTTGCCTCAATTTTACCTTGAAAAAGGGGACATGATTTCAGTTGACAGTGGATGAATCTTCTGCTTTTTTTTATTCGGCTTTTAGTAATCAGAAGGGTGTTAATGATTCTTGTCCCATTTCTTATGTCTTTATAGAATGTAGCTTTAAAAAAATAGGTATTTAATTCTTCATAAGAATATGCAAATTCATAAACAAAACATCTTCCCAATTGATCTAAAACTAGGTTGGCTTTAAAAAATGTAAGAGTTGAGAAATATCTCTGTTTATAAGCAGAGTCACTCCAGTTGCCATTTGTGGCTTATGTTGTTCAATGAAGGTGGATAATCCTCAAAGTCTCCTTTCCTCTTGATTCAAAGTGTCGTGCGAATGATCAATGGTCATGCCCCAAGCACACAGCTAGATGCTTAGGGATATAGAACAACTGGTATAAGATGCCATTTCTCTACACCAGAATTTCTGCTCTATTCAGAAAGAAGATTCAGAGCATGAATGGATTATGATCCTGGCGTGGATTATTAATCCAAATACCCACAAAGCTGAGGGAGAGAACAATGTTTGGTGTAAAGCAGTTTAAAAAGATATTCTGGAGGAGAGAGGGTATGAACCAAGTCCAGAAAAACACCATGAGGAAACATGGCAAGGTAGGGTAAAGGAGGACTGACAAGCAAGGGAGATGTGCAGACAAATAAAAGCATTCGGGCATGCATTAGCTAGGATAGGGGGATGGCAAAAGAAAGCCTGAATTCAAAGATGGAAGTTTGAAACTTCTGATGTGCTGCCTCTTCGTTTATAAATTTGGAATAATTATACCTGCTTTGCATATCTTACAGAGGTGTTGACAGCTGAAGGAAGAAATACTTGTGAAAGAACTGTAAGTTGTAAATCCTTGTTATTACTATGTTCATCACTGTTATACAGGTGACTGTGTATATGGGGGAAGGATCAGAGAGAAACAGAAGCAGAGGCCTAGGAAAGCCATTGCTAGTGTGAGGAAATGTAGACTTGCTTCAGGTAGAATTAGCCATGGGGGAAATTAAGAGTCTATTACATGTTGGGAATACTTCCTGATGTTGTAATATCCAGTAGTGGTAGAGATTCAATGATGAAAATAAGCACAGTCTCTGCCCTCCCTGAGCTTAAGATCTTCTTCCTAAAATGCTGACTATGTGTCACATCTACAGAATCTTACTCATGACCAGACTATTATCAAAAGATTGTCTTAAATTACGGCTTCTTGAAGACTAAACATAAAAGGGAAAAACATGGCTAAAAATGAAATAACACAAAAGTACTAAATGCCTGGGAAATATTCCTAAGCTTTTCATTGAGGATAAAATAATGAAACATGGCATTTGACAAATAATAGCTTTTTTTCAGGGTAGGAACACCATATTATTGAGAAGTGTAGAAGCAAAGCTGAGTGCTGCCTGAATCACAGTGCTCCCCCATCTATCTCAGGCCTTTTCCAACTAGTAGTGCCGTCTGGACAATGGGCAATGAGCAGACATGGTTCATTTCCAGACAATGCTTTAACCTTCCTCTTCCCAATGCATGACGCTCCTGGCCCCTTTGCACCGTTGTCACAGTCCTGGAGGACTCTGGTTGAGGTGATAAAGACTCAAGAGGGAAACCACTTTGGTGTGTGAGTTGTTTACTGCAGGGGGTTACTTTGAAGAGACTCCTGGAACTTCGTGAGCAGGAAACATGCTCTGTGTTCTTAAATGGTGTCCTGTCCTGAGTTGTGGAAGGAGTTAGGCTTGGTGATAGTAAGAAGTGCTAGAAGGGCAGGATGTGAATTTTGTTCCAGGAATGTGATGGATAACAGCCTTAGAGATGGGAAGTGTCTGTGGCACGTGACTTTCTGTTCACAGTGCTGTTCTGTTCACCCTGTTGGGAAACCACTAAAAGAAGCCTGTGGGTTGAAAACCAGTAAAATGTACCATTGTTAATATTTCAAAATTATATACAATAAAAATAAAAGCAAATGAACTGGGCCCTAAAGCTCAGAGATGGTTAGAGGTAGTTGTTTGCTCCTAATGTTAGATTCACTGAGGGCAGACGTAAATGTTAGATAACATCTACACTGGGACACTCCCCTGTGATTTTCTGATGTCCAGGTCTTTTTTTGATGACAAAACAAACCAGAAGTGACTCTGACACTACCACCATGCAACTTGGTGTTTGTTCACAGTAAGGGCCTCTCTCAAAGAAGAGACATTTTCGTTATTCCCAACAGCCCTTTCCTGCTGACACCTTGATGCTGTGTGGGAAAGACTTTGTGAGCCTTGGCCTCTGGAGCTAAACACATATTATCAGGAAACAATTTTAACAATTGACTCTCATCTGGTCATGTTACTTATATCTTGTTATCGCTCAAGGGCCCTGTAATTAAAGCAGCTGTGTGGTCTCTTTAATTAAAGATATAGCTACTGTACAAATTGCAACACTGAGTTCTAAACAGAGACCCCAATAACCCGTAGATTTCAGTCATTATACTGAAACTAATATGAATGATCGTGAAATTCTCAAAATGGGCGAATATACCCAAAATGATGAGCTTACAGGGTATACCTAAATTGGACCGGGAAAAAATTCTAACAAAATCACAATAGCTCTTCCGTTTTTCACTGCTCGCTCCTACCCTATAAACAGCCCGATGAAGAATTTAATTTATATGTTACCCCAGTAACAAATAAGCGACTCTCTTGCTATTTTAATGCAAATATTCTAATAATAAAATGACCTTACATTGTTTTCTTTAGTTTTGGTAATTTATTTCTGTGTTTGAGAAAGAGAAAGCGAGAGAGGTTGCTCCCCTCTGCTAGTTTACTCCCCTAATGTCCACAAATTGCTGGAGCTGGGCTGGAGGCAAAACACAATCAAGATCAACCACATGGATGATAAGAATCCAACTGCTTGACCCATCAGTTGATGCCTTCCAACATCTGTATTAGTAATCAGGTGATGTTTCAATCACCTGTCTAAAAGCCTACAACATGAAATTGTTTTGATGGCAGTTCTAGGGCTATGTGTTAGGTCTTGACCAAATAAAGGGCTTGATCTACAATTCTTAATACTCATAGGAAGAAAGAAACTAAAGGAATATCAGAAGAAGACTGTGACAAAGAGGACCTCAGGAGGAAGTAGAGGCGAGGAGTGGTGTTTATATTGAAGCAACAGGGAAGGAGGAATAAAGGCTCGTCAAACTGTCTTTTCAAGTTATTCCAGAATAAGAACTATTTTGCTGAGCATGTTGTTGCCTCTGCCCCTAATTCTTTGGTCTTCTCAGTCAACACCAGCAGCCCCGGTATGCTAATGTTTTTCCACTTCAAGCTGCTATGGCTTTCTCTTAGGTCTTAGCTTGTTGTCTCCGTGAGGTATAGCCTGGAAGCATGGGGACTGTAAGGTCTTGGCTGGGGAGGGGGACACCTCTCAATTGTGATCTGAGTCAGAGGATGAATGGTTCAATGCCCTGTGCTAGTTTGGTATCATTTTGAGGTTCATTTTTCTAGAAGGGACTGCAGAGGGATGTAACCGCTAGTATCCAACATGGCAACCAGCTCAAAACTCACCCTTCTTTGTTTCCCCTATTTTCCTAAAGCATTTTTCCCTGCTTCTTCCCTCTGGCTGTCTGGGATACCATCGAAATAACCTGAGTTCACTGATTCCGATTCCTTGTTTGAGTGTTTGCTTTCAGGGGAATCCAAATGAAGATAAACTATTTCCATCACAAGTGTTTTTCACACTCAACTATTTTGTTCATTTTCAAATGTTTCTGGAATTAATTGGAATGAAATATGTTTACACAGACACACAGCTCATAATAGGATGGAAGTCAGAATTATGGAACAACCTCTTCCCTCTTGAAATTTTTTTATTGGGCCGACTAGATGCTTTCTGATACTTCCAGGGTTATTATCAGAAGTGCTAATTGGTTAGCACATAGCACAGATTATTAAAGATGCTAAAAGTAATGCATTATTTTTATTTTCTTTGCTCAGCCCCCACAAATATTGAGAACCATTTAACCTCCAAGTTATTAAGGAATTTTTTTTTCTTTAGAGATGACAATGCCTGATGATTTCTGTGTCCTCAGGGCAAGGGTAAATCTTGGTGTGCAGCCTGAACCAAACAGATAAATATAATTATTATTTCTGTATCTTTGATGATGAAAGGGTTTCAGGCTCCACAGACTGATCTTCCTGTCGCCCACTGCGTACCACCAAAATTTTGATTAAAGGCTCACTGAAGTAGTTTATCAGTATTTGTTTGGTTTCAGGAAGTAAAATATGTGAGTCCAATATGAATGACAGACTGCATCCATCGAGAGTGTTTGCTTCATCCGTCTGGGAAACGGAAAAATCCTTGCTGTAGATAATATATGAGGAAGATATTTTTCCTCTACAGATTTGCATAGAGCTCAATAGTCCCCTGATTCCAGACATATTATGTTCTGTGGTAGCTTTCCTTGCCTCCATCTTCTCCTGCAAATATGAATCTCTGAGAATACAGACATCATTTAAAAAATAATTTAAACCCTTCAAGTTCCCCTGTCTGGAAAATGTTTACACAATCTGTAACAGAGAAGCCCAAAGTGCTGCTGAAGAAAGCCAAAATATTTTGCTGACTTTTTGAAGGGATCGTTTCTAGGCAAGGCAGGGAGTGAGTGTTGGGGAGGAGGGGAAGAGTATTAAAAAAAAAAGTCTGATTTTGATAAAAGATGAAAGAGTGAAAAAGCAGGTTCTGATTTTTCAGCAATTTCATTTAATAGTTAGCAACTATTTCAAGAAATTCTTTTTAAAACCTAGAGTGGATGAGAAGAGGAGTGAGAAGGAGTTAGGACGTCAAAGGGCCTTCAGTTTCTTGAGTCAAAACAAAGTTAGGAGCATTATAATTAATCTGGTGTCTTTTTCTGAGCATCACACACAAAGACAAAGGTGAGGGGAAGATAGGGAAGCAGAGTTGGAAGGTAGCAAGATGGGAAGAAGCGGAGATAGGAGAGACAAAAGAGATGGGAAGGAAGAGAGGAAAGCACACACACAGCTTGGTCGAAGAGCAAGCACAAAACCATCAAGGAAGCATTTGTAGAACTCAGCAATTGCAGATGATTTTATCTTTAGTGTCTTCTTCCTCTCTCCTAACTGAAGGCATTAATAAATACCAATAAACTCCTGATAAGTCTCGGCTATTTACATTGGTGTATGAAATTTAGGCATTTATCCTAATCAAGCCTTTTAACATTGAGAATTTTGAGTCCTTTCATTTTGTCATTATTCTTATGAACCTGAGCCTCTGTGATTCTGTATGCACACACCACGCAAAGAAGTGATTATAAAAACAAAACAAAACAGACTTGAAAGAGAGATGTCTTGATTTCCTTCTTTGGAGAAAAATGGAAAGAAGCGCAGATATTCACCATCTATTGTAAGTTTGGTGGTTTTTCTAAATTGCCTGAGATACAGCCACCTCTTTGTTCAGACCTTTTAAAATAACACAGGCAGACAGCATGCAGAACACTTAGAGTGAAGGCTGACAATGTCTTTTCCTCTGATGGGACTTGGGATAAAAAATAACTAATATGAAAATAACCTGTCCAATGTGAATTAGAAAAAATTACCCGGACTACCTTTTACAGTTTTAGAGTTTTCACCACTTGTAATATATTCTTTATAGTTTGAAATGGTGATTATGTCCTTTTTTATTTTCTTTTCTCTTTTTTCAAAAAATTCACAATCCCTCGTATGTGTTGGATAAGTGCAGAGTGAGATACCTGATGGGTGCTATGGTTATTTTGAAAATGTGTATTATTTGGCAAAACAGTCTGTAATGATCTGAGCCCATTGTGTACATCTGTATTTGGACACTTCTTTAAAAGTGAATTTTTGATCTGATAGACCATAATAACTTCCGCAGCAAATCCCTCTCAGGTGCTGAATTATTGGACTGCCGCTGCAGTTATGGTTTATTGGGTAAATAATAGTCTGGACTGAGGCAGAAGTTATGGATAGCCCAGTATATATGTTAGCTGCCTACAAATCTTGCCATAGTCTTATTGAAAACAATTACCAGAGTATGCAGGTTGATGGGAGAGTCAGGATTCCCTTCAGATAATTATAACGCTGTGCCCTCTGTACTTTTCAAGGCCTTCTGTTCTTCATTCTTCATTAGAATATGACAGCAGCTGTGAGAGGCCAGTGTTGCCAGCTCATCTGACCAATGAAAACCAGAGTCTAAATACATTAAAGACTCACCCAGGGCCTTCATGCTGTGTGCAAGGAGAGCTTGGCTGGGAAGGTGGCTCTCCCTGTGCCTGCTGGCCACCTGCTTTCCTCTCCATTGGCTCTCTGTGGCAGGTGTTGAGCATGGAACTGTAGGTTTAGTGTCTGCGTTGAAGAAAAAATGGGCTGAGTATCATGTTTCAAAGTCAGCATTGTTCAAGTCTGGTCACATTTTGAGACCAGAAAAACAATAACTGTTTAAATAAATTACCTGCAAGACAGTGCTGAAAGAATGGAATAGTAATTCTGTAGAGGAGCTGTAGTTTGGGGTTTGGAATTGCAGGTGACAAGGAGCTTCATTGCAGCCACAGGTGCAGGAGTGGGAGATGGTTCCGTGATGTCTCCAGAACAGTATTCCAGCAAATGGCTGTGATGGTGTTTTTCTTGAAACAAAGTTTTTTGAAAAGAACATGAAAAATTAATTTTCACAACTGAGTTTGTTGTGGACACGTAACATCAGGACTTTTAAGATGGGCCAGAATGCTAGCTCATAGCAATGAATAACTTAAAAATTGCCAAAGTTTCTCCAATTGAATGTTGAAAGATCTAATTCTGCCCTTTTTCTTTTGCCTGTTTGTTCTCACTGACAGGATTGCATCCCAGACATGGTTAATGCAATTGGAAGTGAAACATTCAATGCTATCCTAAGACATTTGAGGCATTCAACATACTGTTGCTGGGCATAAAAAAATGAGTAATGGATTATTCCTGTTGTATTAGCTTTTTATTGCTGTTTAGCAAATAATCACACATTTAGCAGCTAAAGCAGCACCCATTTGTTAAAACAGAACTTCATAAGTCAGGAATCGGGCACGATGCAACTTGGGTCTCTGCTCAGAGTTTCACAAGGGTAAAATCAAGGTGTCAGGTGGACAGCATTCTTGTGCAGAGGACCTGGGTGAGAAACTAGCTCCTAGGTAGCCCTTGACAGAACTCAGTTCTTTGCTGTTGCAGGATTGAGGCTCCTTTTTCACTCTCTGGTCAGGAGCTTCTCACACATCCAAGAAGCTGCCTGTATTCCTCCATTTCACATCAGAAACAGAGGATGTCTCTGTGTTTACTCCCTTCTGTTTGTCTCTGACTTCCATTTTTCTTGGGGAGAAAATCTGCTTTTCAAGGACTCATGTAATTAGGTCAGGCCCACTCAGTTAATCTCCCTATCCCAGTGTCAACTGATTTAGGACCTTAATTCCACTTGTAAAATCTTTTCACAGCAGTACTTAGATTAATGCTTAATTGAATAACTTGGAGGAGGTGTGTAAATGCTTGAGGGAACAGGAATAATGGAAGACTGTCATATAATTTTGCCTATCATACCTGTAGTAAGAGTATTAAAATCCATTTAGATATAATGATGCAGGATGCAGGTAGAGAAATCTACAGCCAGACCTGTTACAATGGCTCAATGGCTAAATCCTCACCATGGAAGTTCCAGGATTCCCTATAGGCACTGATTCATGTCCCAGCTGCTCCACTTCCAATCCAACTCCCTCTTTATGGCCTGGGAAAGCAGGAGAGGATAGCCTAAAGCCCTGACACCCTGTACCCACATGAGAGGCCCGGAAAAAACTCCTGGTCCCTTGTTCATGGCTCCTGGCTTCAGAGCAGCTCAGTTCTGGCCATTGTATCCATTTGGAGAGTGAACCAATGGATGGATGATCTTTCTGTTTCTCCTCCTCTCTGTAAATCTGATTTGCTTTTCCAGTAAAAATAAATAAATATCTATTAACAAAACAGAAAAGAGAAGAAAAATTTACAGCCACAAGAGTAAGACACCAGAGTTCAAAAGAGGGAAGAATCTCTTTTGATTAGAAACTACTACAGAGGTTCCATGAAAGGCCCTAGGAGGCATCATTTTTATTTATGGATTTAAAGAAAAGATAACCTAATATAGATGACAGGACAAACAGTAGCACAGAGATGGAGAACTGTAGCACAATAGGGAAACAGAAGTCAGCACTTGGTAAACAGAGCATGAAAAATGTTTGGAGTGGACTATCCTTGAAAGTTATTAAATATGAGAGAGATGTGATGGAACCTACACTGTGGAAGGATTGATGGCATAATAAGAAAACATTTGGGGTTGAATTAGTGTCTTTCACGGAGGGACTCTAGCAGTAGCCTAAAAGGTAACAAGGACCTTGACTCTACTAAGGAAAATGACAGTGCATGAAATGGTTGGGTGCAAATAATGATAGAGCCTGTGAACGTGAAAATATATTAATTATATGGAGAGGGAAGAATGGAAAATTGACTTTGCTTTGAGATTGACTTTGACTTTGCTGAGATGTGTTGACAGAGAACAATGCAGGTGTGATAATTGTAGAAAATATTCTTGGACCTCAGTGTCAGAATGGGACTTGTAAGAAACAGGAATCCTCTTAATAGTGTCTTTCAATTCTTGAATACTTTTTTTTGCCTGATCGAGCTCTGCTTCCAGCTTTTTGTTTGCTTCCCTCTGGTGACAGGAAATATCTTCCAATCCTGAGATTTTTTCTTCTGCTTGCTTCATTCTATTTTGGAGACTCTCCACTGTACTTTTAATTTGCTCTACTGTGTTCTTAATTTTTGATATATCAGCCTTGGTTTGCTTTCTTGCTGCTGTTTCTTGTGTAACATATTCCTTAAATTCTTTGAACTCTTGTATGTACTTCTCATTGTTGATCAGAAGCTTTAAAATGAGTTTTCTGAATTCTGTGTCCCCCATTTTCTCAATGTCTTCCTCAGTTAACTCTGAGGTTGGCATAAGGTTTTGCTTCTTTACAGGGGAGTCTTCAGTAATATTCATTTTGCATGTGTGTCTTCTTTTGCTCTTGGTCATTGTACTTCTGGTTATCAGATTCTTCTCCTTGGGGCAGGTTTCTAAGCTGTGTCACCCACAGGTCTACAGTTCGATTTTACTAATTGCAGTTGGTACGCAGCTCTTTGCTTGCAGCCAATTGTGCCACTCTCTCCATCAAGTTCTAGGTCTGGGTTCTTATGTTAGATTTCCACCATGGTCTTTGTAGCCCCAACTCCTGGCTCGCCATTCTCTACCTCCTGTGATATCGTGCTGAGGTTGCACTGCTGTCTCTGCAACCTTTCTCCCATTTCCAGTTGGAGCAGGTCCCAGGATTAGGGAATCACCAGGTGTCCTATATAGCTAGGCTGTTGGTGGTGATGATCTTGTAGGAACCTGTTGGATGTTAGGTCTGGGTGCCACACGGACCTATTTTGACCCATATGATGCCACAGTTGGTATCATTTTCCTGTGGAACCAGTGCAATCCACTGAACCCAGTGAGTCTCGCCGAGCTCAGCACATACGCAGTTCACTGTTGTCCCTTGCAGTCCTAAAACTTTTGCCACACTGTACAAAATGGCACCTGATGTGCCACTGCTAGATTCTTGTTCTGATTTTTTTGTTTTTGTTAGTTTCATCTCTTCAAAGCAGTTTCTTCTGATTAAATTCTTCAGTGACACATAGATCATACAGTAGCATCATTTTCTTCAAGAAGGTTCTTGATTTAACTTCATGGTATTAATAATTTCTCTTTTCTTCCTGTTGCTGATTTTGTTTTGTGTGTTTTCATTTGAGAAGATGTATAGTAGCTGTGTAATGGAGACTGTCATATGTAGTAACATGTTATTTAACTTCATGGCATTGTAAATTTCTATTTTTCTTCCTCTTGTTGAGTTTGTATTGTGACTTTTCATTTAAGGGGATGTACAGTAACTGAAATGGAGGCTACATATCCAGATGTGAGGATACAATGTAGTATGCATCTCTACTTCCAGACAAAGATGGATTCCCAATGAAACTGTTTACTATATCTTGAAATTGGATGCTGAACTCTACCATTGTCCATGCCCGCAATGATGGACATATGACTGTGTATGAAGAACTATACTTTAGTAATGATATAGAGGAACTAGGTCGGGGGAGGGAAATTGGGGAGGAGATAAGGGAAATTCCAGGAGCCTGTGGAACTGTATCATAAAATGATAATAATAATAATAATGAATTAAAAGATAAAAAAGAAACAGGAATCCAAGGCCTTATGAGATAATGGACTAGTAAAACTAACTGGACCCCAGGACTACCATGAATGGGTCCCATATGGGATTAAAATTAATCATTCGTTAGCTCTAGGCACCTGCCTAGGTTGCCTTGTGCCTTGGTAAGTGTTATATTGCTGGAAGGAAAGCAGCCAGTAGCTGACTGGTATTCTGGGCTTGGTTAATGCCAAATTTGTGTTAACTGTATTAGTTTGCCAGTGTACCTATTCTATTTATTTTTTTTCTTTTTAAGATATGTGTGAAAGACTAGGAACACTGGGCTGGGACACATCATCTTGACCCCCAGGCTGGGGGGCTGCAGATTGCCTGGGGAAGAGGATATGGGAGCATTTTGGAGTAGGAATGTCTCTTCTTCTCTCTGTAAAATCTGACTTTCCATTAAAAATTAATACATATTTTAAAAAAAGAGAAGATTAAGACTTGTTTAATATGCTTGTTTTTCACAGGACAAACAAAAGTTCATTGCAGGCAGGTGAGAATGTGGTTCTTAGGAAATTTTGTGCTTCATAGTATTTGACGAGAGGGATAAAGTGAAATTGTATTTTTACTTTATGTGTGTTTCTTTCTGAAAAATTATGTAAAATGAAGACATTACACATATTTCATATATATAGATTTTGGGACATAATGACCCTTCCTAATTTACCTTTCCTTCCACCCATGCTCCCACCCTCCATCCTCCTTCCTTGTTTTGTGATTAAAATCTTATTCTGCACTTAAATAAAGAATTCAACGAGTGGTAGCTAACAAAACTAATGTTCCTTCAGAGTATAGACAATGAAGCTGGTCTGGTGGCATAGCAAGCTAATCCTCCAACCTGTAGTGCCAACGTCCTTTACAGATGCCAGGTTGTGTTCTGATTGCTCCACTTTTGATCTAACTTACTGTTTTGCTTGGGAAAGCAAAAGAGAATGACCCAAGGGCTTGAGACCCTGCATTCATGTAGGAGACATGGAGGAGACTCCTGGCTGCCAGCTTCAAATCAGCTTCAGCTCTGGCTGTTGTGGCCACTTGGGGAGTGGACCAGCAGATGGTAGACCTCTCTATCTTTCCTTATCTCTGTAAAATCTGTTTTCAAACAAAAATAAATCTTAAAAATTAGAGTGTGGATGAATGCTGAAAACAATAATGAAATATCAAGATGTCAATTTTGGAAATATATATATTTTAATACCCTGTATATTCCTTAGCACAAATCAAGCAAACATATTTGTCTTTTAGGGAGTGGCTGATTTCACTATGCATTATCATTTCCAGTTGCATCCATATTGTTGCAAATGACAGGGTTTATTTTTTTTACAGCTAAGTATTATTCCTTGGTGTGTTTATACAACATATACAACATTTTCTTTATCTAGTCATCAGTTGGTGGACATCTGGATTGATTTCATATCTTAGCTGTTGTGAATTGGCCTGCAATAAACATGGAGGTACAGATAACTCATATGTAGAGTTCATTTCATTTGCGTAAACTTTTAGGAGTGGGATAGCTAAGTCATATGGTAGATTTATTTTTAGATCTATCTTCCTGCTGTGTTCCATACTGATTATGCTAGTTTACATTCCCATTAACAGTATATTAGGGGCTCTTTCCCTACATCCTTGCTGGAATTTGTTGGTTTTTGATTTTGTGGATTATAATCATTCCAACTGTCAAAAGGTTAAATTCCATTGTGGTTTATATTTGCATTTCCCCGATGGCTAGTGATCCTGAGCATTTTTTCATGTGTCTGTTGGCCATTTGTGTTGCATCTCTTAAAGATGATCTGCTTAATGATATGCAACACATATCCTTTGCCCATTTTTATTGGATTATTTGTTCTGTTGGTGTCTTGAACTCTTCATAAATAGGTGATGATTGAGATATGATCACATAGTGTGAGTGGAGGAGGCTAGACAGAAGATATGGAACAGTGAGAAGGAACTTAATGGGTCCTTTTCTCTAATGGGAATAAAGGTTCAACCTCTGTAAAATCTGTAGAATACATTGTATCAGTGGTGTTGTCCATCCCAAAACATGGAATGCCTCCTGCATAAAGTCCCTCCTGTTTTTAAATACTTAAGTGGTAGATCTTCTCTTGTTCTCTTATATTTGTGTTTCACATTAGGAATTAGTTCTGTATACATTTCTTCCCAGTATTTAATTGGTCAACCCTTGTCTTCAGGAATGGGGGAAAGGGAAGTAGCCTTAGAATACCAACTTATGGCTCCTTGGTTACTCTGTGGATTAGAGTGAGACATAGGGTATAAAACCAAGTCACATTAATTAGACTACCAGATAATCAGTGTTGAAGAGTCAAGCTTGATGTGAGGAGATAAGGTCCCAGTGAGAAGATGAAGCAGAGGCATAGCTGTCCAAGGAGGCTGCACAACTGGAGAATGGAACTAGTGGGAGGAGGGAGGGTGAACCTGCTGTGAGCTGCCAGAGCAGATCCAAAGACAGGTGAAGTCAGGCACTGTTGAATGGTTGGATTCGTTTAAGACAATCATGCATTCATTTAATTAACGAAACCTTTTCTGTCCTAACGCTGTATCTAAAATGTTCCTACTGAGTTGCAGAAAGTCTTAAAGTAGCAGGCCTTTGAGCATTGTTCCAAATCTTTCATACTCTAATATCAACTCCCCTCCACCCCCAACCTTTCTTTATGGGCATCTTTGCTTATTCAACCAAAAATTTCTCCTCTGCTTAGCTTAGTCAAGTGACTTCTGTTTGCATGAAATAACCCCCTGGTACTGTGTTCTAAACAAATGATTCCAGAATGACTCTGAGGTTGTGCTTCCCAGGCAGACACATTGGCAATTATGGAACTTCTTTAGCTTTTCTAATCTAAACTAGAGATAATGGTAGCCCTTCTGCACTGCAAGCTTAATGGGCCTTTCACCTTTTTTTTAAAAAATTTGTCTATGATGTTCAGACCTTTGTAAATGTAGATTTAAAGGTGTTTTACTGTTACCCATGCCCAACAAATGATAACTTAAAAATTTAAGTACTTGGGGCATATTTAAATCTCCAGATACCAGTCGAATCCAATGTAATGTAATTTATTCATTTTATTCAACTTAAGTTTCTTTAGTGTTCACTATCTAGGGTGATGGTTTGGTAGTATTGGTGATGGTGATGCTGATGAATGTGTTTTGTTAATGTATAAAACAAATGAGACTTGCAAAATCCGAGGCATACCTGGAGGTACTGTACAGTGGGTTCACAGTGGCTGGAACATAAAATTCCTGGAGCTACGGTGGTATAGGAGAATAATCCAATAATGTTCATTGAATATAGGCTAAGATGTGCTGAGGTGAGCGAGCTACAGGTTTCCAATCCTGGGAATAAAATGAATGTGATCTCCGTGAGAATGGTTTCTGAATCTTGATCAGCAATGTCCTGCAGTGTCTGACCCTATGAAGCTAGTCAGTTTCTTGCTGAATTAAATTATGGTTAACTAATGTGAAACAAATATAATGCAGAGAATGATATTGTAGCTGCAGTGTAGTGAAGAAAGCTGCAATCTGTGTCAACTGATGGGCCATGACGTATATTCAGTGTGGAGGAGAACTTATGGCTGGCTTTCATTTTCATCTTTATAATTATACTTAGTTTTCAGACACTCTGAAATGAACATGGATTACATTTGTCATGAGAAAGTCTCATAAATCTTATCATACAAGGAAATCATATCGTACTGACCAACAGCTTTCAGAGGGCTGATGGCGCAAAAAAGGTAGACTTTGGGGGCATTTGGAAAATACTGGTCTTCGAAGAAGCTAAGATTTGGTCCTACCACATGTATGCATTTCATGTGTCTTAGATTTACTGGATGGGGTTTTGATTGATGCATTTTGTTGAGATCATGGGGAAATGCCTGGCGTCTGTCAGTGTTGGTGGACTGAGGTGACTTTCCTAATAGACATTTGGAGAGATAAAGTTTTTGGTGTAGCAAGATGAAGTTTGCAAGAAGATCTCAACTAGGTTATAAGATGCCTTGCTCTCAGATCCCACCTTTTCAGGTCTTTGTGGGAGGTGATAATACAGGAGGTTTTGCAAAAGGACAGACCATCTACCACCAACAGCAAGTTAGAAACCAGTCCAGGACTATTCATCCGAAAAAAGCTAAGCAGGATTGAACCATATTTTGAATCTCATGTATTATATAGATGACATAGTTGCTTTTTAACCTCTGTATGCATATCCTTTGTATTATCAGGGTTTAGTGGAGTCTTGTTTTTTTGCTTTGATTGAGCATAGAAGAAACTTTGTTTCCATGTTAGGACTAAAATATGAAATAGGGACTGCTCAGCACAATCTGGCTGCCTCTCAAGGGATTCTTCGATTGGAAGGCTCTGAGTTCCAGACATCCCTCCAAAGTGATTGTTTTCCCTGTGCCTCTGAAGGAGTGTGCCCTCATCTTTGTAAAGGCAACTGTCTGAATTAAATCAGTGTGGTTTGAGTCTGAGAGTAAAAAAGGGGCAGTGAGCAGGTCTGAGTACAGCCTGTTGTTTCTGTTTCCTCAGTTAAATGGATTATGATGCTATGGGCTGAGATAAGGCACACGTGATGGATAGGTTTTATGTGGGCAGGGTTGGGCTTGTCCTTGGACATGCTGAGAAGGAGGTATCTTTCGTCTACCCAGATGTAGTTGTCCAGGAAGCAGCAAGATCTGGTTTAATATGGAGTCTGGAGCCAGATCTCAAAAATCCATATTTAAATAGGGCACAAGAATATGCTTTATGCTCCCTTGTGTCACTGCCATAGGATCAAAATCAGTCACCAGGAAGCTAAGGACAGATTCTGGAAGAAGGCATTTTTGTCCAGAGTGGGAGCATGAATGTAAAAGTACCATAATCCATGCTATGATTATTTAAGTAATAGCCAATAATATCAAACTTTCTATACCTTCACATTCCTCTTGTATGTTATCACTTTTTCTGTTCTTCAAAGTACTCTTAATTATCTTAGGCCTAAAGCAAAGATTTATTTAGACGACTCTTAGGAATGAACATTTTAGTTTCCTGAAGAGTTGTGTTTGGATGTAATCAGTAAAGCTTAAATATAGGATGATCTCAAATTGCACTAATATCTAGTTCAGTCCTTAAAAAAGTATTACTTCTTCAAATATGGTAACTTTTGGTTTTATTCAGGAGGATTGAGAAAGCTTCTCACATTTGGAATTGGAAGAAGGGAATAATTTCCTCTTAAATGTCAAAGAAAATCTTTTTTAAAAAAGATTTGTTTATTTCTATTGGAAAAGCGGATATACAGAGAGGAGAGATAGAGAAGAAGATCTTCCATCCATTGGTTCATTTCCCAAGTGACCGCAATGGCTGGAGCTGAGCCAATCCGAAGCCAGGAGCTAGGAGCTCTTCCAGGTCTCTCACGTGGAAGCAGGGTCCCAAGACTTTCGGTCATCCTCGACTGCTTTCCCAGGCCACAAGCAGGGAGCTGAATTGGAAGAAGGGCCGCCGGGATTAGAACCGGCGACCATATGGGATCCTGGGCATGCAAGGCGAGGACTTTAACCATTATGCTATCGCACTGGACCCTATAAGAAAATCTTTAAATATGATTAATACTATAAGGCTTTTTCTCCCATTAAATTTATCTGAAGAAGCCTTGATTTGCATATGTTTGCATCTATCTGCCTGTTCAAGTCAAGTGACTCTCAATTTCACGTATATAAGATGAATTAAGTCTTTTAGCTTGCTGTGATTGTCCTCTGACACAATGTGATGATGGGTGTTTTTGACTGCAGAAGTACTGAGATGATGTGGAGGTGACGTTTCAGAGTACCACACTGGGGATTTAGCATGAGAAGACAAAAGAGGTCTGGAACAGCGTGAAGGTGGACAGTCATGCCCCGACTTGCAGGGCTTGTAGAATACCTCCCAACTGAGCATGGAAATCCCAGAGGAAATTTCAGAGATTGACACTAGCGATTATGGGGTTTGTCCACAGTGCAGAGGCAGCTTGCCCTTGGTTCCCTGTCCTTGCCATTACTGCCTGCCATCTTTCAAAAATCCTTAGGTGTTACTTTGATTCTATACCAATCTGCTGTGAAAGGATTGCATAGCAAAATATTTGATAATTCACCAGATATACATTAAAAAAAAAAACTACCGAAAAATTCCTCCTTCTTGTGTGTGTGTGTCTACAGAGAAAGAAAGAAAGATAGATAGATAATAGATAGATAATATATATATAGATAAAATGTATTCATCTAACCACAGCAAATAAAATGCCTTAAGAAACATGTTATGCTTTGCAAACCAGTGATTTCATTTTTCTGAGTGTAGATGGATTTGGAGATCAGTAAAATTAATCATCAAAGCCCAGAAATTCCTTGCCTCCTTTTCAGGCCAACCCCTAAGATTGCTTTATCATGTCTAGTGTCCACTTGCCACATTTGTCCATTATGTGTGTAAAAGGGAGTTGACTTGAATGTGTTGAGGTGTGCTGTAAATATAAAATATGGATCAATTTTGAAGCATTCTTATGAGAAAATTGAATACATGTTGAAATAATAATATTTTGGATGTTTTGCATCAAGTAAAGTATGTTATTAAAATGAATTGTTTTCCTTTACTACTATTTTCATAATGTAATCCCAGGAAATGTCAAAATTATCAATGTGGTTACATTGATAATATCAGGAGATACTTCTTACTCTTTGGGAGGAAATTTTACCAAAAATTGAAAGTGTTGAGACTATGTTGGAGAGCCACTGATACCATTACTGAAACTCTACAATATCAATATTTGTAATGTTAGTATCAGATCTCTTAAAATTGCTACACGTGGGCCTTGTGTGCCTTACCTTTCTCTGCCCGCCTTGTTTCTACTGTGGCCCAGTTGGGAACTAAGCAGAAACCAGTGTTCTCAGCTTCAGACCTATGTAAGTTGATTTGAGTTGAAATAATTTCTCCTGATGACTAGTAAAAAGCTAATTAGGTTTTGTCATTTATTCACTTGGAATTTTGTCTCATTGAAACCTTGCTACTTTGTTTAACCTACTGCGACTTGGCAAATATCTGCTGCCATGTTAGGTTATGCTTTTTTGCTTAAATTAACTCCTAAATAATATAGCATAGCAGATACAAGAGGAGGGGTAAGGGAGAAAAGTTTTCACTTTTTTTTTATAATATGAGATTCATTTTATCATAGTACCAGAGAAATAAGTTAGATTGCTCTGGCAGTCTCAATAAATCACACATGAAGTCATCTTTTTTTTTTCCTAAATTAAATTTTTATTTAAATAAAAGTGTTATGTTTGTATTTGAGCTGACAGCTAAATCTGATAATTAGAGTGCATGAAGTTGGCTTTGATTGGCATTGTAATTGGATTGTCATTGGGCTGAGAACCTATTATCTTTGGATCATGCCCCATGAAATCTGTTGAAGAAACTTTGCTGCCAGTCATTAGAGCCACCATCTTGGCTTACAAATTAGGTTTGAAAGGCTTCTTACCACTGGGAATGTAATTTAAACCACTGCAATTGCACTCCCATTAATTAAAATTATATTAAAATTATGGTTCATTTTCTAAATATTTTTTTCATATTTTATTAGACATACTTATTACTAAATGCTTAACAAATTACATAGCTGTGCTTAGTAAAATTGTGTTTTATAGATAATCTATCTCTTCTGCACATGTTACTCAGCATCAGTGGAATTAGGCAGTGTTAATCATTAAAGGATATACTATTTATGTTTTTCATTACGAGTTTCATAAAGAAGCATTTCCATTATTTCAACATAAAATGCAGGACCAGCAATGTCTACTGTAAATTAAGATCTCTCCTGCCGATAAAGAAATATGCAGTTTTGCTTTAAGGAGATGTCGTCCTTTATGGTCACAGTTCTTCCTGCCTTAATTTCTTTTTTTCTGAAACAATAGAAGCCGGTAAAAGACAGAAGACTTTTTTTTCTTTTTCTTTTTTGGATAGAAGATTAAGGGGGCGGGGGGAGCACACACATGCCAAAATCTATGCTGTTCTTTATTCCTATTATTGTCTGCTAAAAGCAGATCAGAGCTGATTAAGGCAGAAAAGGAGCCTGTGAGTACTGAGAATAAGAATGAAGTGGGAGCTGGTGGGATGAGGCTGGTGGAGAAGGGAAGATGTCAGCTGGGGCCCATGGTAACCCTCCCTGGACATGGGCCCTTGAAACTACCCACAGCACTCCTGGTACTAAGTGGCAGCTGCTGCCTGCTAGAAGGAAGATGACAAATAGGGAGGCACACTTCCTGACATATAGAACCAACCAGGGCCTCTTTACTTTGTGTGCCCCTTGTGCCCCTTTCTTTGCTTTCTCTTTTTGCAAGACATTGTGATTGTCCAGGAACATCTCCTCATCCTTCCATTTCTTACCAATAGACAACTTTGGAGTAATAGTTTGGAAACTTGGCTGAAAAAAACTTCAGTGGAATTATAAGTATAGAACATAGCTGTCCAATGTGTACTTAGGTTATTTTGATGGTATTGAGTATCTGCACTATTCTGTGGTGTCCTGCAGACTCCCTGTCAGGTATACATTTATATTTGCCTTGAAGTCCACTTTTTAAAGACTCCAGGGTTTATTAGAATCAAAACCCAGATAGACTAAAGTGCTCCATATGTGGATAGCAACATGGAGCTATTGAAGTACTTTCGTGGATTATTTTATTTACTCTTACACGTGGTCCATGTCAAGGGCATACTGGTAGCTGCTTTTGCACTCCCTTTTTTCCTTACTTGACGTAGAAATTGAGTGTCAGAGAACTAAGAGTTAAAGATCACATGGTTACTGAACAAGTAGCAGAGCTGGTATGGGATTTCAGATGCTCTGCCTCCATATTCAGTGGCTTTTCTTTCCTCTTAGGCAGCCTTTTTGAAAAAAAAGAAGAGGGGGGCGTTGATATATTCCAAAGCAGGAGAGCATTGTCACTTCCATTCTTAGTCACTGGTGGGAAAGGAAATTAGAAGATAATTAGCAACATGGATCGAAATCCTAAAGAACACTGGGGTTCTGTGACCCTTTGATTTCCTTTCTCAGAGTATTTTCTATGGAGTAATCATATGAGGAGTTATTTTATGCCAGCCAACTTTTACAGAGTACACAAAGTGAGCCAGACACAATACTCATCATTTTTTGAATATTTTCTTACAGAAGTCTCAGAGCAGTCTGATGAAGTATGTTCTTACAATCATTTTCCTCTGAAACAGATGGCAAAAGGAAGCATGGGAGGATTTTATAGAATATGTCCAAGTGTCCAGGTTCCCTGGCTACATCATATTTGAACTAGTGTGTAAACCCAGAGCTCTTTGTCTTTTCTTCCATGGTCATTGGCCAGTCAGTGCAGTCTTGTGCCAAGCAGAAGCAACTGAGGTCAGAAAGCTTGGCAATAGAATTTTTTTCACTATTAACAAAAATTCTACAAACTGTAAAAATGAAGCTTTAGATGAATATCATGGATATTGACAAATGATCATGATAGAATTGCAACTTATAAGATGATCTCATTTGACTTTGTGGGTATATAGCCATGGAAAAATATCTTAAGGGATTATGGCTAGGTTTGTTTTTCCCTTTTATTAAGTTTTTTTTTTAAATATTCATTTATTCATTAATTACATTGCATTACATGACACAATTTCATAGGTACTGGGATTCCCCCCCCCTTCACCCCAAACCCTTCCCCCATCATGAATTCCTTCACCTTGATGCATAACCACAGCTCAAGTTCCGTTGAGATTCCCTAATTAAAAGTTTACACCATACAGAGTCCAGCATCCCACTTGTCCAGTTCAAGTTCTTTTTTCTCCTCCTGCAACAAGCATCTTTAATTATAACCTTTAAAGCTACATTATGTAATTGGGTGGAAGCTTAAAAAATGTTTTGAAGCATTCAGGTATCATTAGTGAATCATCAGGTATATTCCCAAGAAAAGAAAGTGTTCTGCTTCTGATGAACTTTGTCACACTGATCATGGGCAGGGCCCCTCTGGTTTCCTGCCTGCCTGTAAGCCTTGCAGTGGGTCTTTGAGCTCACCGGGGTGTCAGGAGAAGTAGTAATGATGTAAGGGTACTTCTGGAATGTTCATTGCTGCTTGTGCAGTAGAACTAGAATGAGATCCAAAGACTTTTTTTCCAACAGGAGTATGAACTTTGAAGAAGAGGTATGATGCTCACATTTTGGGTTGCTTTGCACAAAGTTCAGCTCAAGCAGCTTGATGGGCAGTAGGTATATCAGAAAAAAAGCTAAGGGTTAGATATCTGGCACATTGGGTTAAACTGTCACTCAGGCTGCTGGTATCCCACATCAGAGCATCTAGGTTTAAATCTTGCCTTCACTCTAGGTTTTCATGAATGGAGGAATTTTTTTAAAAGGAGTGTTGCTCCTGGAATTTAGTCCAGACAGCAAAATTGGATATGGAGAGAAAGGGCAGAGGTGACCAGCAGAGATATCATATTTGTGCAACTGCCTTCTTTGGTTGTCTTTTTGATGGTGATAGTGTTTAGGAAATTTAAAATAAATTCTAAAATTTTAAAGAATTCAGTTTTCACAGTAATACCCATCATTTTGAACTTGTTATAACTACCACACAATTATATATGATAGATGATAATTATATGTATTTAATCCTATTGACTACAGAGTATATATGTAAAATAATTTGATATTCCTAGAATCCTAGTTTAAATTTTCAAATTTGTAAGCATACACATCTCAACAATGATACACGGGAGTCAACTCTTCAGTAAAATCCATCAGTTTGGTTCAACATTTTGTGTTGTGTTACCGTAGACATTGCAACACACAGATTGCAAAACACAGGTAATCTAGATTATCCATTGCTGGCTGTGCAATCTTGACCAAAATTCATATACTTTCTGCAATTCAGTTTCCTCATCTATCAAATGGCAGCAATCATTGTTGTTCACTGACTGGATTTTAGTGATGAGCATGAGATTGAAATCTATAAAATACTTGGAACTTTGCCTGGTACATAAGCAATTCCACGAATTTTAGCTATTGTTTCTATAATTATTTTTGGACAGTATTCACATTCCAAGTACTAAAGGAAGTGTAGATTCAAAAAGGTATTTCTTTTGTTCAAATATCTTGAATCTTAGACTATTATTTTTCTTTATTTTACCCATTTGTATTAGTAGTATCTTTGTATCAGAATTCCTGTTTCAAAGTTGTATTATGGAAAGAAATTGCAGAGTTCTCTTAATGACTCTTTTCATTCATTAGGAGAATTAGTTATCCCTTTCCTAAGCAAGTTAAGAACTAGTACTCTGCTGCCACTAATGTGAAAAAGCCCCTCTGTAGAAACTATAGTGGGATTCCAGGGAGACCCGTGTAACACAAAAAAGGCCCAATACTTCTTTCCCTTTTGGTACATGAAATCATTGCTGTGCCCTTAATGACTGAACTATTGAAGTACATCTACATCCACTACTCACAATGAGATGGGTAAGAGCACACGAAGGAAGGCACAGTCACAGTATGTGTTTATGCTGACAGAATCCTTGGACTTCACCCCCACCCCCGAGCTTGCACAGCTGGGTCCTCACATGCAAATGTGATTTTTTTTTTTTACTGAATTAATGTACTGTTCCCTGAAACCAAGAAAGAGAGTAGAATCTTTGCATTTTTTTCTTTTCAATTTGTGTTAATGTAGACATGAATCTTTATTGGGAAAAGTATAAACCAATGAGAATGAAATTTGGACTATGTCCAACTGGAAATAAAAATGAGTTCAGATTCTTTCTGTGTTGGTTTTGCTTCATATGCAGATTGTGCTGTTTGGTGAGAGAAATAATTAGTCATTTACAGGTTCATTATGTAGTATGGTTAAACTTGACCTTCTCTTCCCTTTGGCTGGCTGGTGAGAAACCTTTCTCAGTAGGTCCAGCTGGCTAATATGGCCCTTGTATGTATAAACCTATGTAGTGCAGTCTGTTTTTTTTTTTTCCAGCTCTACCGCTATTCTCTTTGAGATCCTGCTTTTACATATGGCAAGGAAGAGCTTACATGTCATTCATTTTTCAGTCCTTTGTACTACATCATTAAATGGGATGTCCATTCCCCATTCTACTTGCTACAGCAAAATATTCACATTGTTATTTAAAGCCAAGTCTTTACAGATTAGTTTTTGAATGTGATATTCATCTCATGAATAACTAATAACATAAAATAAAGAACAATGAAAATGCAAATTATTTGCACATATACAGTAGCAGTTAGCAGTACAGAAGGCTCAAGAGAACCCTGAGTTCGTTCAAGGTAGGCAAAAGCCAGTCAAATTTCTGATTGTACCTAGTCCTTTGAGTTGCAGAGACATTATCAGAATTCATCCCTTTTAGTATTCATTATTGAGGCAGGAAAAAAAAGAGATTGAAATCTGGTAGAATTTCAATTCTTTCCTTAGCATTATTAATAAACAGGAATTGGCAGGAGTTAAACTGATTGGCACATACATCTGGAATAGCAGAAATAAATGAAGTTTCAGAATAGGAAGAAGGGTTCCTGCTAGAAGAATTTTGGGTAGAAAATAACATGTGTAAGGGACAGCTCCAAATCTGACCAACCTGAAATTAATCCAACTAGTATCTGTGGAGTATAGGAAAGGTGAAAGTGGGTGTCTTTTTTCTTAACGGACATACTTTGCTGTTATCCAAGGGAAGAGAATAAAAGACTGTTAGGGAAATGGAGACAGAGCATGGGTACCATGACTATGAAGACTCAACACAAGGGGACTTGGAAGGGGAGAGTCTTTTTGTTCTAAGTATCAAACTGGCCCTGAGCACTATTTCCTGGATTGGCTCGTAAGACCACATTAATGATAAAGAAAAGGATCTTCAGCTTTTGAAAGATTTATATGGATACGCAGAACAGTATTATAAACAGTGAATTAGCCCTATTGAGTTAGTATGGAACTAGTATCTACCAAAAGCATTAGATTTTTGAATTTTAAATTTTCTTTCTTCTGTGAACTTGCTGCTTTTGTTAAATCTCTCTGTTCCTCATATAGTGCATTTGGGAAGTGTGTTTAGAAAGATGATAAGGAAAGGCTGGATCCATTTACTCAATAGTCTACAACCAGAAGACTCCTTGTCTTGGATTTTAGTGGTAGCTTCTCCTGTATCTGTTTTGGTACAGATCCAACACAATATCATGTAATGACATGTGAACCATGGAGATGTGAACAATATAGGATATACCTTTTTATAAGGTATTAAATTATTCCCAATTCTTTTTTTTCCCTTGGTAGAAGTGAAAGAGAAAAACTGAAGGCTCAAGAGAACCCTTTAAAAGCAACAGGCCGCACAGATGGCTGATCGAGATAACAGAAATCATGACTTTCCAGGCACAATCTGTGGCATGAGCTCTGGTACTGCTGAGCGCCCCTGGCTGTCTGCCACTAACTGCCAGGCCAAACTGCACTTCCTGTGGCCACTCAAGAGCTGTTGCTAGCCTAGCAGAAGGCCTCCCTAGCTTACTCAAACAGCTGCAGTAGTTCCTTCTGAACCACCTCTTGGGAGACTGATTACAGAACTGATAATACTCCTAAAAACCTCTGCCTTAATTCCTATATGGACTAATATCAGTCCTTTCCAACCAGTTATGCTCAGATACCCTTAATAAGAATGAAGGGTTAGACTCATAAACCTTGTCAAATCAGCCTACAGCAAGCAAGCCATTTCTTTTTAAAAATGCTTGGGTACTTTGGAAATTTATATAGTTTTCTGTGATATGTCTGTGTTTTAGTTTCTTCAAGCACTTGACAACCATTCCCTGCTTCCATGACTACAGAATTTTAGAGAAAATGTGACGCTTAGTGTGATCCAAAAATCAACAGAATCAGTATCATCTGGGAACTTACTAGAAATACTGATTCTCAGATATTCACTTGCTGAATCAGAAACTTAAGATAAAGCCTTTCTACTTGATTTTAAACAAATCCTCCAGGTGATTCTGATGCATGATAGGTTTGAGAGCCATAAATAAAAATATTTTAATGTGTTAAACTCGGGGCTTTGAATATTTTTGGATCAGGGTATTCTCAGATGTATCACTCCCAAATTGAATAAGCACAAGATAGTTGACTAGGGCAGAAGTTCCTGCGTGTCTCTATGTTTTAAAATATTTTTGATGACATGATTATTTTTGGGAAATATTTGGAGATGCACAAAGTTTATCCCATGAGCCATTTGTAATTCTTTGCTGAGTAATTATGGTATAGGTAGTTTTTTTCTTTGTATTGGAGATGTAGCATTATACAAAGCTGTCATGGAATTTGCTTCTGGCTGGGGAAGGTCACCAACAATAAATAATAGAATAATGCCAGTAGTACTAAGTGCTGTGGAGAAGAATTTAGTAGTTCTAGGAATTGAGAGTGTCTGGGTTAGAATTGTTCTTTTAGATAGGGTGATCAGAAAAGCCCTTTCAGAAAAGAAAGCTGTTGAATGAAGACCAGAGTTAAGTAAAGGAAAAGTGTGAAGATTGTCTGGAAGGTAGAGTGTTTCCAGACAGAGTTTAGGTGATCTTTTCAGATTCCACTATTTAGGACATGTGAACTCACTGGGAATCCTGCTTGTCTTTTCCATGTGGATTTTAGGTCACTAAGATCACTGTTCCTTTCACAGGGTCTCTGTGCTAAAGTTACTATCTATAGGAAGAATTGCCTAACAATGACCCCTGAGTATATCTTTTAGATGAAGGGACCAGGTGTTGAGTCCTGGGCCTTCGGCCAACTAGGGCATCAAGTGAGGCTCTTTACATTTCTCTCCTATCTCCCAAAACAAAAAATTGGAATGCAACTTAAAGTCTTTCTGCTTCACGGCTAATCAGAAGGCTGCTCACATTTGTGTCTCAGGGGGCTTCAAAAAATTTGTGAAAAATTCCCATAATCTTTTAATTCTATTTCCCCATGAGCTTCTTGAAGCTACCTCTTAATGTAGTAAACTAAATCACTCGCAAACTGTGACTTAAAAAGTACCAAAATGGAGGAGGTCAAGGTGACGGATTTAATCTCTATTTATGGCAGTCATTCTATTGATGGCAGTTATCCTTCCTCCAGAGACTCACAACCCCTCAAAGTATTTCACTTTTTTCCCCTTAAGTAAGTGTCATTATTTGTGGAGATCGTACGACATGGAAGAATGAATTGTTCCAACCAAAGGAAACACATAGCGAGTAAATGTACTAATTTCAGCAAACAATGATGGAAATTGAACACTCTGTTAAACGATATAGAGGATACTGAATTGAGATAGAATACACAGAACTAAAAATGTCCAATGAAGGTACTTATTCAATAGCAGTTGACTGTCCTTTGGGATAGTCCGTCAAGGATTCTTCCCCTTTCATCCACGACAGTCTCACTGAGCAGTAGGCATGGTGGTCTAGCCAATGGTGTACTTGCCTTTGCAGGTGAGCAAAAGAGTATCCATCATCAGTAAAATACACTGTGTTCTCAACAGCACAAAGGCAGCACCAACAGCCTGGTGATTTCCACAGGTAATTCTGATGATTTCCAGAAAGGGAGACAAAAACATTGAGTCACGGTTGTCCTTTTTTCCCTCTTGAGACAGAAAGGCCTGCTCAGTAAGAGCTGTGGCGTGATTAACTTCCTCCTCTTTCTCGTTTGTATTCTTGGGCTTTCCTTCTTACTACTTCCCTTTCCCTGCCTGTTTCTTCGGTGTATCACTGGCTTCCGCATCCTGTTTCTCACTGACAGAATATTAAGTCTGAAACCTCCAACAGTTGTTTCCTTCAAGGCAAGCATATAACCTCCACATTGGACTGTCATTGGAGCAGTGTGAGTAAATGTATTGAGAAGGAGTAGATGATTTCCAGGTAATTCTTGCAGACAGAACCGCAATCCAATTCTGGATCTGCAGTCAAGCCATCTGCAGAGATAAACATCAGAAGCAAATTTGTATTTATGGGGGAAATTGTCTTTCACCCTCAACCCAACATTGCATTTGAAAATTTTCACAAGCTTTATTACGTGTAGAATTTATTTTTAAGGCTTTGAGGTGTGTGTAAGTGAGTGTGAATAGAGCTGATAAATGTAGTTAAGACTCTTACATCCATCAGTATAACAATTCTCTGCAAAGTCCCTTTGCATGTAGAAAAAAGAATAATAATGATGGGGATGTGAATTAGTTACAAAGAATCTGATAAGACTTAAAATTTAGGAGATATTTGAGGTCAACCAAAAGACTGTCAGAAAGACTTTAAATACTACCTCCAGTTTCTCTAAATCTTGATAATAAGAACCTTTCCCTCTATGACAGTGTTCCTGGTTTATGGGCAGTCTGTGAGACAGGATGCAAAACTATTTATCTTGGTGAAGCTTCAAATGAAATCTAGCCAAGAAGATCAGGCGGGGGACATCTGAAGTGTGGCGAGAAAGCAGCAGTCTGGAAATCTCTCATGGCACCAGTAACTGGCTTTTTCACAGACACGGAGCTGGACCAATACCATTCTTCCCTACCTCACCTTGCGCTCTAGTGGGATTTAAGAAATTCTTATTCTCACTTTCTACTTAGACCTGGTGTCGTTCATGCTGGTGCCAAATTGGACACAAGGGGGCACCGAAGTGCCACAAATTTTGCCCTGGGACCTTTCAACATGTACAAATTTCCAACAACAGGAGAAGGCCAGGAAACTCTGGCCCTTCAGGAACATTCTTCTCCCCAGGCTTGGCAATGGCATCGCCATGGTGGTTGGAAGCATAAAACATCACTCACAGTTGGTGTTTGCCCTGGTTCCCATCTGAGCACCAGTTTGGAAGTACTCCACCGTGATGGTTGAAACGCCATACTAACCAGGTTATTATATATTATTTTTGTCCCTTTAACTAATTCACCATTTTATCATGTTGTTTTAGAGAAAGTGCTCCAAAACTTCTTATGAGAGAAAACTTGCGCTTTAAAAAAATCATTGTAGACCTTCTAACAATACATTTCAAATATTGATGTTCTGAATATATTTTTAACAAGGAAATTACTATTTCTTTTTTAAAAACCCATATGCTTGCCAAAGGAAATGCCATTTGTTGATTTATTTCCTGTGCCTTTGTCTTTTTACCTGAAAAGCGAAGAATTAGCAGGGTTCTTGCCACAACTTCAAGAACCATGGGATAATTCATGGGGCAACAATAAAGTTTTATGTTAGCAGCTCTCAGTTAAAAAGAAGATGGGGAATTTGACTATTGATTTCAAATTTTCTCTCTCTGGGCAGGAGAGCTTGCATTTATTAAATGCAGTCAATTTGTGGTAAAATATTCTTTTTATTTTTCAAGAGCAATTGCTGATTTACTTTAGAATATACCTGCTGAGTGCTGAGGAGAAGCATCTGTGTGCTTTATTGATTTGGTCCATTTTTGTGAGATGTTTTCTGTGTATTTTTCATTTGGCTACAAAACCTACCTGTAAAAGGCCCTGGCTGCTGTACTGCTTCTGTATCCTGGAGAATAGCTGAGAACAGAGCGTTTGGAAATCACACATAATTCTTTTGTTGGAGAAACCCTGCATCGAGTGAAGCTGTGTTTCTTGTGCGCAGACATAACTGCTGCTCCAATATTTTCTAGTGGTTTTGATTGGCCAACTTCTCATGCAATGTGAGTGTGTGAATAAAATAAAGTTTTGCCTTCCCATCTAGGACCTTCAGTTCATTGTGAAGTAAGAATCAGAAAGATTACAGCTACTGACATCAGTGCTAAGGATATTAAATTTTCCCAAATGGTCTTTTAGTCCTTGATAATTTATTTTAGATCATAGAAGTAAAACTTTGTCTTTAAAAGTAAAAAGACAGTACTATGTCCAGTTGAGAAATTCTTCATTTATTAAAAAAAGACCAGTATTTTGAAAGACCATTCATTCATGACAAATATGAGTATTTTGTGATCTTTCGTGTACAATATGTAAAATGGAGGGTGTTTTTGGAATAAGTAAGTAATATTTTTTCCTAGGGGTTAGGGCAATGATCTTTGCATTTTCTTTTTATATTCTGTTAGTTTTATACCACTGTTTATAGGCAAAAAGAATATTGAATATTTTTATGAAATGGTCACTGTTTTACATGCTTTAGACTGGTGCTCTCATCGTTTTCTGTTGAAGTTAAGAAAAATCATGCATTGGGGCATAGCCTGGTAGCCTAGTGGCTGAAGTCCTTGCCTTGCACACTAGGGGATCCCATATGGCTGCCAGTTCATGTCCCCAATGCTCCACTTCCCATCCAGCTCCCTGCTTGTGGCTTGGTAAGACAGTGGAGGACAGCCCAAAGCCTTGGGATCCTGTACCCACGTGAAAGGACCGGAAGCAGCTCCTGGCTCCTGGCTTTGGATCGGCTCTGCTCTGGCCATTGCGGTCACCTGGGGAGTGAATCATCGGAGGGAAGATATTTGTCTCTCCATCTCTCTTATATCTGCATTTCCAATAAAAATAAATAATTATTTAAAAATAATCTCGTGTTGATTTTTTTTTCCCAAGTGATACCTAATTCCGTTGAAGAGGACCACTTATACCTTCTTTCTCAGAGTGAAATGTTTAGATCCAGTCAAGAAGAATAAAGCCCTATTTTTTCTACAATGTAAACCTTCTAATAGTCTCCTTCTAATTTTGACAAAATCGAATTAGGATCCATCAGTACTTTTAACTTCCTGGGTAATCAGTTGTAGGAAATAAACTTGACAAATTTTAAACTAAACAATTAATTACTATCAACTATACCAAGATATGAAGTTAAGATTATAATAAGCTTTCATGGGCTGAATGACTTATTGCAATAACCCATACCTATCAGTATTAAACAGGTGTGTGTGTGTGTGTGTGTGTATGTGTATGGAAAAGAAAATGAGTTTTGTACAATTTCTTCTTCTACGTATGAGGTCAGTTAACTGCAGCTTTTAGTCATGCATAGGAAGATAGTTAAAGATAGCAGATCCAACCCACTTCTTTTCCTATATGCGCCCAAAGGGACTCATGCTGAGTTTTGGCAGAAAAGATAAATTCAAATATAAGAGGGTGTAGGCATGTTGATTTCTAGATCAGAGAAAGAAGTTAAAGAAGTAACTTTGTTTTGGATAGAAGTGGGTGGGAAGGACGTTCTCTTTGAGTAATGTTGGGAGCTTAAATAATTTTCTAGGAGCTTTTCCAAATTTAATTATTTTTATGCTCTGTGTTTCAAATTTCAAATAATTCTGGTTATCTAAATTTCAATCCAGGCATATGGATCTCTCATTTCCTGTGACTTGTAACTGCTTGTTTTGGGGGAAGGAAGCGCAGAAGGTGGTACTCAGTTTTGTGGTGGCTGTGGGTGTTTTCATTGTGTACGTTTCCACACTCTGCTTGTGAAAGCAGCCCTAGAAATTTTGCTTGTCCATGGCTAAAAAGCAACATTTCAAGGTGAGCTTTTGGGGTGGCGATGTAGGAAAGGATAAAAGAAATATGTACGAAAGCAAACTAGGAACAAATTCTTTGTTCATTTGTCAATGCTTGCATTGTTGAAAAAATAAAAAATAAGAGATTCGATAGTTCTGGAATTTGAAAGCAATGCATTTCTACTCCCATCACCATCTTTTATCCTGAAGAGCAATTTGTCCATCTCCATTATATTTCTTATTTCTGTTCACATATGTGTAGGTATTTCTTACATGCAGCTGTCTCTGATTATAAACTGAAAATATCCTTTTTCAGCTTTGCTTTTATTGTTGTTGGTTTGGGAAAACCCCATGTTTTAATAAAATTGTAACTGTTATAGGATTCTTCTCCTCATTTAATTGAATTTCATTTTCCCTGATGCAGTTTATCATGAGTGTTGTTTTCAGGTCATGAGTACTTTTATTTATGACCGCTTTCTCTTTCAGATAGATTAAAAAAAGAAAACCAAGTGACATGTATGAAATATTTTAAAAATTTTAGATAGTCTTTATAAACATTCCTTGCACATTTGCTACTGTTTAGATAACTAGCACGTTAGCACCAGTTTTTTTTTATTTGATAGTTCAGCCCCTTCCATCTTTTCCTTGTTTAAAAGTTGTTATTTTTGTTGTTTTTTATGAGAATTCTCATTGATGGGCGAATACCAAGCCTCCTTTCCCAAATATGCAGATGAAAGCGAGAGATGAATGATTGACTGAACTTTTCACATTCATCCAGATGTCTTGGCATTCTGCCCAATTAGCGTGTGTGTGTGTGTGTGTGTGTGTGTGTGCGTGTCTGCAAGCCTCTTTTATAATCCTCCAGTCCCAGGTAGAAATTCGCAAGGGCTGAATTCTGAGATGCTAATGTGATCTGGCAATATAAAGGAGAGGTGGAATATATTCCTGCAGCCAATCATGAAAATACATAGTTATTTTTGCAGGTAAGAATATGTTACGATAGCAGGACTATCATGGAGAGGTGGCACCTACCACAGTCTCCACAACATGAGAGGAAAGGCTGCTTTTCATGGTCAGCATGAGTGGCCTCACAGCAGGCCTGACATTATCCCATGCCCCATGGTGAGGGGACATGGTGCCAGTCCTTTGGAGAAATTATTCTTACCATCCCCATTGGAATGTTGTATAGTATTCCTGGCATCATTCTGGTTTGCCTGCAGTGGTGACTACCTATCAATGGTGAGAAAGAGTGATTTTCATCTGTTGAAGTTAGTAAAGCAAAAACAATTTTGAGACTGTGCTATAGATGTGTTCCTAAAAATTATATATTGTGAAGCATATATAATTCCAGAGATTAAGCTCATCAGCCAGCGTTGGTAACATCTTTATGTCTATTCTCCACTGTGGTGCAAATTCTCTTTCAAACACATCTTTCTTTTAAAATTGGAATGTCACCTGATGTTCGTATGTGTGACAATCCCAAATCCCATCTGCTGTTTACCTTTCAAATAGACCAGTGTCCTCCTTGCTTCTCATTTCTTACTGTTCAGGCCCTCCCCAGCACATTATTGTCCCTGCAGACCTTTTATCCAAGGACTGTTGATCACAGCCCAAGAGCTGTCATCCTATTTGCATTCTGTGGATGCATCATTATTCACCACATTTGATGTCCATAAAAACACATTAAAACTATTTCCTTGAGCAAAAATAATCAGCTCTCTGCTGTACATATCATTTGTATACTCAAATTGTAAAATGTAAATTGATATATAAGAAAATGGCCCATTAACTTTTTCATTAATGACAATAATACATTTTGTACACCAGCAGTAGGAGGATCTTGTCTTGTGCTTTCATTTTAGCAACCTGAAGGGTAAATGGGACCCTCCTTCCATTTCTTTTTTAATTCCATAAAAATGATGGGTGTCATCAGCCAGAGGTTCACTTATGTGTCTTATTTGCTTAAAATGTGACACTTTTGATTTATCATAAAAGATTAAAACTGCCCTGATATTATAGCATGAGGGCTTCTTATTTTAAAGCAATCATAATTTGACATTTGAATACACCTGAGAGGACATGTTTTCATTGTGGATAACATATAACCATCTTAAAATGTTTATTGTGGTTATCTATGTGTAATTATATGCTCCTGTATTACGTTTAAAATGTTACTAAAAATCTTAAAATATTTTACAAAGATGTCTTTAATAGCCAGATATCTGTCACAAAATCTGCAATCACTTTGAAAATACTGAATTTAATTTTTTTGCTGTGAGATATGGGCAGTTTTATGGAATTCCATTAAGATTTACTTTGATGACTTTTTTGTTAGAATTTAGGGCCTGCTTTTTATACAAGTGAATATTGAATTACCATCTGTCTTTTTTTTCAGGTATTAATAATAGTCTTTCCTCCCAGGGTACACGATTTAACTCCTGTCATGCCTACCTGACTAGTTGTCAGGCCAGAATATTTGATTAAAACAAAGATTAATAATTTGTCTATCACTGATACATCATGCACTAAGAGATAAAGAGTATCTGATATTAACTGAGAAATAAAATCTGCCTTCAGTAAATTGCATAGAAAAATTACACAGTACATTTAAATTACCATTTGCTTAGCAACATGCCCTTGTAGCCATTCCAGTGGGGCTATAAAATGATCGATTTACTTTAATTTTCTACTGAATCCTGAAAAAAAATGGCCATCAGTAACCTATCCCTTCATCATAGCATGCTGATTCACTCTGTGTATTAAATTTACTGGCAAGGAGCAAGACGTTAACAAAAAGTAACAGATAATGTGAACATTTCATGCATAATCTGTAATATGAGATATGTATTAATAGGGAAATTATGATGCATTCAATTATTCTGAAATGCCTTCCAGAGATGTTTTGATTTGGCTGCGCTCGGATAGCAGCAGCACAGCGGGAGCATCTCAAGTGATGAATAACCTAATCTCCTAATCTCAAAATGGGCACTATTCACAGCCAGCCTGGGAGAGGCTGGTGGGAGAAATGACAGTGTGCAGACACGACCACGATGAGGAATCCAACACAACAACCCAAACCACCGCAACAGCCTGCCACCCTGCCACCCAGCCTGATAAACATCAAAAAATGAAATGCCCCTCTCCCCTGAATGCTACTTTGTCCCCTGTGGTCGCACAGATCTGGATTCTAATCTGAGAGGCACCTTCTCTCTCTTGCAGTGAAACTTGTGAGACAAAAGGCTATAAAAATCATTGCCCTCGCATTAGTGTCGTTAGGACTGTGGTGTTTGTGAGCCATTATGTATGCACAGGAACCCTTACTAATTTGCCTTGTTTCTTGCACACCTGGAATGATCTTCCCCACATATACAATGTCCCCCTTTTGCTTCATTTCTAACGAAAGCCTACCACAACAGGAAACAGCTCATTCTCTATCACAAACCCCACGTTCCTTAGAGCTGCTTGGGTGTAATTAAGCTGCTACGTTTACTTCTTCACATGGGAACAATGGCCTGGCTCCTTGGTGAGGTCAAGCAGGATTTATTTTATTGTGTACACAGTTGGAGCTGTGGAGCAGGTTGTCACGACAGTAGCTGGTCATTCTTTTGCCATCTATGTGACCCCCCCTCCTCCCATGTTGGAACAGCTCTGCGCTCCCCCCTGCCTCTGTTCTGATTTACTCCCTCCTTTTCTGAGATCATTGTTACAAAACTATCAGGTAATATCCTGCTGTAAGGAAAATAAGTCCGAGAAAAATATGCAATACATGAATGCCTTCCCCTACCCTCAAATTGCTTGATTGCGGCAGGCTCACTTTTTGATTAATGCAATTTTGCATAAGGTAATATTACACGAGTGTATTACTTTTCAGTAATTATTCAATGGAGTTAATATGGCAGACTTCTTGAAGAAAAATTAGAACCGTGGTGTCTCATTTCTCTAAATCCCCAGCACTGTTCAGTAGGGTAACAATAATAATTATGTATAAATAAATAAATTTCTTTTATCAATGTTCACTTGGGCTGGAAATAGCGGGCAGCCTCATCCGCTATCAGAGTAGCAACGGCTGTACTTTTTAATTAGCAGTGTTCTGAGGGGCAGAAATGATTTTATGTGCAGTTTTGTTACACTGCAGTTTGGGAGAGTGACACAGTGATTTGTTATAACAAGGATCTTTGCAGTTTAATCATCATGTGAAACTATGTGTGCTATTTGGCTTTTGCTTTCCCTGGCACCTTTGAGTTTGAGCCACTCCAAAACAGGACAGCAAAGGCTTGTGGACCCCTCTTCCTAAAGCAATTTTCTCTGCTCTAGGTCTGATTTCACGTGAGCATCATTTTAAACTCCAGCAAGATGTGGTTCTCTTTAACTAGCCCTTGTTTACAGAGGTCCCACGCCTACTATTATATTTCCTTACTGTGATGCATACTTCGCAGTGCATTTTTCTCACTAATCATGGTTTAGCAAACAAGGAGGAGAGGGCCCCGTCTTTATGAAAGTTTCTGATGAGTGATGTTCAGTTTATTTCAGTCTTTAGTATACTAGAATGTACAATTGCTCTGAAGATAAATAAAAGATTCAGCCGGGTGCCACTGGAGAGCAGAGCAGCATGTCTCTGGCATGGCTTGAGACTTATCTGATTTGGATTTGTATACCTCATGGGGAATGGCAAAATATTGGAACAGACGGCTTGATATTTCCGAAGAATATAGTGGGCTTTATTAGCACCAGTTTCGCTCCCTGACTGACGGCTTTTTCAAATTTTTTATCTTATTAATCCGTGCTACTGTATGTAAATGTTATTCCTCTCTGCATAAGGGAGGCAACCAGCGATTTGTAATAAATGCTTATGAGTGCCTGAGGCTGCACTTAAACTTTAAAACATCTATTATTAAGTTGCAAAAAAACACTGTAATGGCCAATAGTGACCTCATAGGAATTTTAAACTGTGGTCTGCTCTTCTGCATTAAAAACAAAAAAATTGCCTCAAGTTAGAATTATGAGCAATGCTATTTTAACAGCTGCATTTTGATTATTAAAGTGTGTTTTACAACTGAATTACAATGCTTTTATGGACTCTAGGTATAAGATTTAAAAAGGTCATTAAACATAGTGGGGGGGTTGTCACAGTAGGTGTCATTGTATACAATGGACACTACACAATCTATTTTATGTCACCGCATTTAGGATTTAAAATAGCAGGCAGCATTTTGGTTTGTTTAACCACGTAGATTACTGTGGACCTCTCAAGGATTTTGACAGTTTGCAGTCTGAGATGACTGCTTTCATTATTATTTTATTAATTTGACAAGAAGCCCTACAGATTTTCTGTGTATCACTGATCCATTTGTCCCAGAAATAATTAAAAATGCCAGCCTGGAGCAACAGACAACAGATACACTTCTGGCAAATCAATGTTCAAAAATGCATTGCTTGTACTGCAGCCAACTCTTTGGTCCTGAAAACATTTCTACATTTTCTCCATCTGATCATATATAGGCTCATTCACATTAGGTATTGACCTGCGATGTAGATTTTTCCAAATGTAGGACCTTGAAATTGATTTATGCATTATGCCATATGCTGGACACTGTATGTAATGTTTACAGCTCTTGCTTTACAGATACAGGGCGAAGTTGCTGAAATTTCCCAGGGCTGCCTCTGTCATACACAGCAGCTCAGCAAGGCAGTAAATGTAAACTTCTGTTTGCCTTGCCCGTGCCCTGCCTGTTAGCGACTTGCATGTCAATCTTTAATTTTCTTTTCATTAATTTGGCATGGTGTTATGCCTGTGACTAGCTGGAGTCCGTGGAATCCGTGGGACTGATTTCTGGGTGCCTGATTGTTGATGAGGACACAGGGATGGAGGTGTGATAAGGAGTATAGAATCCTCAAAATATTTGACAAAATGTCACAAAGGATTGTATTTGCATGTAGTACCCTGGGTAGGACATAATGATTAGTGTGCAGTGCGTCACTGGCTCTGTGTATCCGAGCTCTTCCAGATAACATGTCTGCTGCACAGCTTTGAATATTGTATATGTACTTTGAACATATCTATGACTAGCAAAGCTGTCATTCTGTTGAAAAATGTAGCCGCACAAATGACAATACTGGTTTAATTTTTTTTAAAGCGGACATCTTCTAAATAATTATTATCATGCTAATAACATTTGTATTCTTTTGTGTATAATTAAGATCTGCCTGTCTAAGCATGAAATAGGGTTGAAATCGTGAATGAGTGTGCTATCCTTAACCTATTTAGTAAATCAGTTTTAATTTAGCTTTCCTTAGGTTAAATCGTAACAATAGGCTGCTGTGTACCAAAATCCACAACTCCTGCCTGTAGACAATCCTGAAAATGTTTAAGGCTTAGCGAGGCTTCCTACAAAATTTAAGAAGCCCCTTTCAAAAACGTCAGTGTTGAATCACAAATAATGATTCACCAATTATAGAAGTCATTTATTTTATAAAGTTAGCCTTAACTCTTTATTTCTCAGAATGAGAAGTGCTCAAGCAATTTCATATTTTGACTAAAATTTGCGTGTCATTTATTTTTCTTTTATGGGATAAAATAATTACTTTAAGATTCACATCCCACCTACTTCTGACAGGACTCAAGACAGAAGACAGGAAAAAATAAGCCATTTAGGGATATAACATAACAGATTATGTAATGTAATGTCCATAAACTGTTTTGTAATACATCATGCCTTTTTGTTCCCTAAAATAGGAATATCTGTTGCTATTTTTTTTATCATTGGTGTTTGTTGTGCATGTGAGTGTGCGTGCGCGCTTTCCTTCTGTAATTTCATGGTTAATACCAAAGCAGGCAATTATACTAGAAGAAATTATCTTTGTCATTCTGCAAGGGTTATTTTTTATTTTGCAGGGACTCCTGTCTTCTGTAACCTAGCACATTCACTCTTCCCCATTTCTGCTGTAACCATTTGCATGCTGTGATTTATAAGGTTATTGGAAAACACCTCCATTTATCAATTAGGAGCGAGCACAGACTGCTCGAGAACAGTTCAGGCAGCTGCCTTAGTATGGGAAATGTCGAAGAGGGCGGTGTGGGGGAGAAGGAAAGAAGAGAAATCGGCAACAGGAGGAAAGTGGGAGTGCAAGGAACTCATTGATGTTCCTGCTTTTGTTTTCCTGATGAGTTCCACTTGCCCTTCCTCCCACAGCTTTCCCGTGTTGTTCACACAGGCCCCTGCCGTTTGATTTCTATCTCTATTTGGGGGGCTCACACTGCTTTCCCATGAATCTGTATTTGTTTTTCAGTTATCAGCAAATAGGTTCTGGGTATGTATGCAATGTGTATACTGTGCTTGAAGGTCTAGGGTTGTACCAGGCCCCATGAGGATTATAAAGGAAGTGAAGGCAGGCTGCCATGACTTATCACCATGAGTGGATCAAGCACGTAAGAGAACATCATTTAAAAATTAATCGGAAAAGATCCTATGAAACTAGTGCTAGGTAAATGAAAGCATGTGTATAAAATAATTTGCAACTTGGGATCTGAGATGTCATAATTTCTCAGCAAATCATGATCACCAATAATAACATGTTGGTGATGATCTTAATAACACGGATGTCAATAGCAACTTTATTAGTTGTTGCAGAGCATGATGTTAGAATAGCCCAAGTTTTTTCTGCCATTTAGGAAACCCTCAGCTTTAAATGGGTGTTACATTTCTGCAGTGGAAGCTGCTATGATGGAGTTTTGCCCTAGCAATGGGCAGCCTGCCTCCTTACCCAGTTCAACCCTCCCGCCTCCTGATGCGTCTCCCTTTGTAGCGCTCTGTCCAATCGCATTGACTAAATGATGTGCTGTTTTATTTATTCATTGTTTGTCTTTCTTCTGCCCTGCAACGTAAGCTTTATGGGACAGGAATCCTTGTTTTCTTTGCTGAAGAATCCTTAGTTCTCTTTAAGCGTGC
Organism: Ochotona princeps; assembly: GCF_030435755.1. NCBI lineage: Eukaryota > Metazoa > Chordata > Mammalia > Lagomorpha > Ochotonidae > Ochotona > Ochotona princeps. The sequence continues at coordinate 34,901,235 of NC_080839.1, forward strand.
CTGCCACAGAGTAGGCACTTTGTAAATATTTCTTGATTGTCAAATGGATAACTGGTGGCTTACCTAATTTTTCATCTAATTCCTACTTCTGTTTCCTAGTCTCATGTGGACACTTCGTACCACAGTGGCTGTTCTTTCTTATTATAAGGAAGTCCACTGGGCAGGATTTGGGGGAACAGAATGATTTTTTTTCCAGTATTGACTGCATGTCCTATAGGAACTGTCTGGGAACAGCTGGAGAATTCAGTTAAGGCTTCTGGATCCGTTTGTACCTTGAATCGGTTGCTCTGGGGAAGCATTCTCCTGATAGATATATTTCCCTGACCAATTTCCTCAAGCACGGTAGCAGTTTCCAAGCTTGCAATTGGATAGAACTGGGTTTGAGACCTTCTTCCACTCCACTAGATAAACCCTGGACAAATTTTTAGTGACTCTGTTGAATAAAAAATTGTCTGATACTTTGTGATAATTCTTTCCTTTATTATGCAGTCACTTCATGAAGTTTAGTTTTTCTGTTTTTTTATAGATTAAAATTATTGCTAAAATTTATTTGGAAAAAATAAAAACCAGGAAAATATGCATAAGTGCTAATTCTTTCGAAGTCAGAAAATTTTTATGTTTTCCCAAAGTCATGACTCTGAATAGAATGAAGAGTAAATGGTTGTTATTTGGTTGAAAGGCAAGGGAGTGAGGAAAGTAAAGGAGGTAGTTCTAAAGCATATCCTATCTTGATTCTATTTTTAATTTCTATAGACTGGAATGAGTAATACTAAATAGGTTTAATTTTTGCTATGACCTGATTTTTTTCCTCTTACATTTGTATTTTCTATTTTATTTGTTTATATTTGTATTACCATGACTTATATCAACATAAAAATAAAATATTTTTAAAAATAAATATAAAGTAAAATATCTCCAAACTGAGAATTATTTTTCTAAATATATTTAAACATAAAATTAAAATGTATACATATATGTTAGAGTTGCTCTAATCACGATATACAATCTCAATATTAAGAGTGTGATGAAATTTATATAACAATGTAACAATTTAGTCATAGAAATGAAAATGAATGTAAATATGTTACATTATTAAAAATAGCATCTCTGTTGGAATAAAGAAAAAATAATTCAGAAATGCATTGAGATTTGGAGAAAAAGAATTTAAGATCCTGCCATTAAAAGTAAGCATCTATGAGGAGTCTACATGCCAAGTATAAAAATGCATAAGATATAGCTAGAGGATACCTTATCATTTATAGATGTATATGTAGAGAGAGCCATTTTCACATAAAAGCAAAAACACATAGAGAAAATAAAATGTTTTCATGGCATAAAAATTAAATTTTGATTTTTGCATAAAATTGAAAGTCCAAAATACCCAGGTAAATATTTGGAACATTTATAAAAGATAAAATATTAATCTGTCTGTAAAAAGGAGTAAGAAAAGATTCTGCTGTGAACAGGTCTCTATAAACTCAAGGTCTTGTATTTTCCTTCTTGGAAAAACTTCAGAAACAACACAGGAACAATAATAAAAAAAAAATCTACATGGTGTTTTTGGTTGAGCTAGGATACAGACTCCAGAGAGGTTATCAAAGGAGGATGACATGACATGTGTTTGCCTAGGACCAGAACCACCCTGGGTATGAGTGGAGGAGAGAACCAGGTTCTAGAACACAAGGCTCTAAGGACTCCTCAGTGCAAATGTATTTCCTTTGTCCGGGACACACCCTGAGGGGAATGTAGCTTGGGTTCCCTTTCTGCAGCTTGGAGGCAGGTCTTCTTGCCTGAGTACTGACCAGCTCAGGGAAGCTGAGGAGGCAGGAACTATGCACACCAGCCAAACTGGCGGAAGGGGCTCAGTGTAGCTAAGACCTCCTGGTGCAAACTAGAAAGCCTGGGACACATCTCGTTCCTCCACACTTTCAGAAAGTTCTTACAAACAATTCTTCCAGAAAACCTAGACTCATACAAGTACAGGCACGGATACACAAGTGCAAATTAATCCAGCATCTATGCAAGAAGCCATTTACAAAGGAGCAAAGAAAGGTCATGCCTTAAAAATAATCATGGGTTAAAAATTGTGAAACCATTTAATGTTGTAAATGAAATAAGTGTCTTTTTAAAAGTAAACAAGTTAAAATGCAAGAATTCAGTAAAGGAATGATAATGTAGCAGAAAGAATTTTTTAAAATGGGATGGGAAGGCTCAAGGAGCAAAGCAGAAGGAAGTCAGAAATGAAGGTGAGAATGAGAGCAGCAAGCAGCCCACACAGTGTTGGAGCCGTGGTGAGAGGCACAGAGGAGGAAAGTGCAGCTGGTGAATGAAGTGAGTTGAAGCAAAGGAGAAAGGATCATAGATACCACGGAAGGGGACACACCAAATGTGTTTGGATCCCTTAAAGGAGAAAACATGGGACTATGAAACAGTTATTTATCTACACAATTTGACAAAATTTTTCTGAAAGGACAGAGAGTACCTGTAGAAGGGTACCAGTACCAGGAAAATTGGCCAATTTCAATCAACACTCTTAGTCTTCTAGTTAAAGAATATTCTGGCTAACTCAACTAAGCAAAAAGATTGAGGCATTTAATATGAAAGTAAAAATGAGATTGACCCAGATTTCATCATAGCAGTATTTAGACCCACATAACAATTAAGCCTATGAGATACATAAAGACAGAAAATATGAGTGAAGGATCTTCAATCTAATTAAACTCTCCTTTTGGAATAAAATTAAAACAACTGTTTCGCTCATGTTAAGTCAAGATGACTTATTTTGTGAGCTATTCTCAAGGAAATCACTGAAAAATGAGTATTAATGACACAGAATGTAACCTGGGGAAGGCACAACAAAAGAAATAACAGTGAACATTCAGTGTGTTTAACAGAACTAAGACTGAAACATCATAGAAAGTTGAGTACCGAATAGAATGTAGAGTTTGCATGCTAGTGATTCTCACACCTAGTTTAAGATGTATCCAAAGGAGCAAAAGAGCTTATAACAATGCAGATTCAAAAACAAACAAACAAACAAAAAACCATCAAGGGTAAGCTTGAGTCTGTATTCCTACCAAGCACCCAGCTGATGTTTATGTGGGCAGTCCTTTGGGCTATGGTTAGTGTAGTAAGTATATCTCTGTAAAAATAACACAGCAGTGAAATTAGCATAAAAAGCAGATGCTCATTAAAATAAATATGACCATTCATTTCTAGTTACTGAATTTTGCTTGCTACTAATAAATCAACCTGCAAAATTATAATTATTTAGTCATAAGTGTTAAAAAATATTATTGACCAAGATGAAGTAGGAAAGGAGTTGCATAATGTGCCGAGAAAACAACGTTTTTTCGGTTGTTCATAATAAGAAACTGATAGGTTATGTCTAAAAAGTTAAAACACAGAAGATATTGTATAATGATATCATGGAGGTAATTATTACATTACAAATCCTGTTCTTAAATATTAGAACCATGCAAATATGCAAAAGAAAATGTACTGCAGGGTAAAAGATATAAACAATAACTATAAAGTAATACAACATTTCTCCTCACAATAATGTAAATTATTTACATTCAGTAATGAAAAGACCAGTTTCTATACGGATCAGGGTATAAACTCATTCTGTGCATTAATATTTCTCTCATCACTACTGTTATTTTAGGCTATGTAGGAGTTACATAATTCTAACAGGTTTGTGTGTGTATAGGTTGGCTGCCCTGTGCTTTATAGGATGTTTAGCAAAAACCTTTATTATTTCTCCCATAAATAAGTAGCACCTTGCCCCCTCACTTAAGACAACCAAAACTGTCTCTGGACATTGTCAAACGTGTATAGGGCATGAGGAAAAAACCAAAATCATCCCTAATTGAGGACCTCTGTGCTGCATAAAGCATGCATGTATCAAAAGCAGCTAGAGATTTTAAAAGGATAGGCAGAGACATGCTGTAGAAATGTGTACACAGAAAAGATAGATGGTAACATGGTATTAATATCAAACAAGAAGGAATTCAGGTCAAAGCCTAAATAAATAAGAGAAAGAAAAGCCTTATAATGTTGGAGGAGGAAATCTGCAATTCAGATATAATTGTTACAATCTTCTGTACATCAGTTCAGCAGTATAAACATACAAAAAATATACGACATGCAAAGAACAATAGAAACAATAGTAGTTCCCCTTGTATAATCTGTGGTTTGATGAGGTGAATAAAATTAGGTATATGGAATGCTAAAATGATAACATGTATCTTTTTGTTGTGTATAAACTCTATTGCATAAAAATGGATGGAAAATATTATTTTCTAATAATCATGAACTCTTAACCCAGTTGTGTCCCAAGTAACCAAAAAAACCACAGTAATCTCCAGATGTATAAATAGCAATGTAAACATTCCTGATCACAAAGCAACAAAACAAAAGATACAAATAAAATCAGGAAATAAACTGCCCTTGATCTTGGAGGAAAATATCTCAACTCTGGGATTAAAGAGGAAAGATAGACTCAAATTTCCAAACATGTAAAGTAAATAAATAAAAAGTCCACATGACTCTACCTAATGAGAGACAGCTAAAGCAATATTCAAATAACATTCATAGCCTTAAATTCTTATATAAATAATAAAGACTGCAAAATTAATAATTTGAAACTAAAAGGGACAAAAGAACAAATGTAAGAAATAAGGAGAAACAGAAACCAATGAGTTACAAAAAGAGACAAGGGATAAGCGATATATTTAAGCTCTTAGCAAAAAAATTTTGACAAAAAAGCTAAATATAATATAGATAATAAAGACAAGTGGGATAATCACAAAACTGAAGAAAACAAAAGTTCAGTGCTAACTACTTTATTCCTTACTACAAATAAATCTTGCATTGTTTAGACATTAGGATACCTATTATATAAAAAAAACCTGGCCATTTCTGTAATAATTTAGAAGGAATGTTACATTCATTCTAGGTTTTTAAAACACAGAATTCACTGAAAGAATAGATTCATCGCGTGTCAAAGCCCACCTTCATGCTCTCTGGGGAAACATTACAAGCATTTCAACTTTCTATGTTAGAAGCCAAAAAAATGAGGTCTGCCATCATTGCTTATTATCATGACCCCCATGCAAATAGGCCAGAGAGGAATGAAAACAATAAAAATCAGAAATCAAGAGGTAATAGTATTACCTCTTAAATGCTATAACTAAATACTTGGTAATCAACACTACTACATTATTTAACAATTGCATTGGCAAATGATAACTTAGCAGGTATAGCGGGTTAAAATCCCTGCTTCAAATAACAATTAAAAAAAGCAAAATTTATGCCTAGGAGATTAAGAAGACACATAAGACTTCCATGAAGAAAACTTTAAAATATTTTTGAAGGCCATAAAAGATTGTACTGGATGAACAAATGGAAAGGCATAGATAGAAAGAGTTGATATCATTGAGATGCTAATCCTCCCTGAGTTTAATTATAAATTTAACATGCTCCTGATAAAAATACCAACTCCTTTTTTCTGAAAACTAGACAAGTTGATTGTATAATTCATATGAAAATCAACAAGAATAGCCAGGAAATTTCTGAAAAAGAAGTCCAATGAGGAGGAATTTGACAGATACTGAAAAATGTGTGTGGCATGCTATGGTTTCTATAGAAGAAAAAGAAAACTATATAAATTTATATGACTGTACGAGACAAGTATGTGTCTGTGCTTGGACTGAATATGCAAAATCTTGTCCTCTGGCAATAGAAATCAGAAACAAAGAAGTGTGGTAGCCCACCCGAGATATAGACACTTGTCCAATTTTGTATAAAAGTGGGAAATTGATCCTTCATTGAATGCATGTGTATGAATGTTGCAATAATATTTTAATTGACCTATTCTAAATAATATACTAACTGGCATATTTTGAAATAAGCAAAATACGAAACCAGTCATAGAGAAGCAGACATGGGACCACACCTTGAAGCATTGACAAATATAGAACCTTAGGAGATTTCTCATTCTTTGTATTTTTTTAATACTCCTGAATGTACTAAATCACCTTTCCTTTTCAGAGGAAAGATTGCAAATATTTTTAAATAGAGCTGGTGTGCTTGGCCATGTTGTTACACAGCTGTACAGTATTATTTGCCTAATATTTCTAAGCTTTCTATCAGGGCTTTTCTTTCAAGACCCTTCATTTTGTATGATTTAAAAAGGCTTAAAGGCTTTTTATTGGTTCATTATGTAGGTTGTCAAATTAGGACTGAAACACTGTAACAAAATTCTTTGCCTGTGACCAATTTTATTCTTTCAAAACCCTCACTAGAGCCATCAATTGAGTAACAAACACTTTAGGATTTATTCACTACTTTGCAAGATGCTTTGTTAGATATGATTGGTAGACTTCGGGAAGATGAATTAACATACAGATCTGGGTTCAGCCATGGTTTTCTAGCCTCATGGTATGCATTTAAAAACCTTCCCAACTTAATAGGAGAAATAATTAAGATGATAATAATGAGGATCACTTAGCTAGGAGAGAGACTATTATGAAATTCAAGTAAATGAATACATCACAGACAGAAATATAAAAGCACATGAGAACTACTTAACACTCTTCAGCCACTTATTAGCTGGACGATTTGGGGCAAATTAACTAATCAAACTAACCAGTCTATACTTCAGTGACCTCATTGATAAGGAGAGCTAATCATTTCACTGACTCATTGGACTATAGTGCAGATTACCACACATGAAACTCCTGGGACACTGTCGAGCATATGGTAAGTGCTCAATAAAGGAAAGCTATTATCTTTGTCATTATAGTAAAATCGTAGCTCTCTCAGATAATTTTTGAAATTTTAGTGATCCTAGAGATACCATATAAAAACAGAAATGCTTCAGAATATCAACCATGCTGGGGTGGTTATTTGGCCTCGTGGTTTTTGTTTTGTTTTGCTCCAGGGATAGAGTTCTGGAATCCCTGGGTTCAAGTCCTGGCCATGATCCAACTTCTCCTTTCCCACCAATGTAGCTCCTGTGTGACTTTAGTACTTGTATTTCAGCCGTACATATGGGAGACCTGCAATGAACTGCAGACTCCTAGACTCAGCCTGGCCCACCCCAGGTATTGCAGGCATTTGAGAGTGAACCAGCAGAAATTAGCTCTCTCTCAAGTTAATTGAATAAATAAATGAATACTTTTTAAAAATAAAGGCGTGTTCCACAACAATTGGCATATGTGATGCATGTCAAAGTGGATAGCTAGAGCAGAGTAACAGCGTTTTATCTGTGGTAGAGGGGGTTGTTAAAGTCACTTTAGAGAATAATATTAGCACAGAAGTGATACAGGAATTGGGATACCAAAGATAACCATTACCCCATGGGATCAGAATAGGTGGAATCCACCCATGGCAGGGTTTAAAGCAAAAGGCATCTCCATCTCTAGTGTGTAAGTTTGAGGAAGGTCTGATTAATATTTTTGGCCCATTCCACTATGACCTTTGAGAGTTTAACATGTCATTTGTATGATGCTACCTGGTTTTATATCTAATTGATAATTTGCATAAAAGCTGTCATGTCTCTCTCAGAAAATCATTATATATTAGGGAATCTGATTTTTCTCTAGCAAAAGGCAAAAAAACCAAAAGGATTATAACAATTTTTGCAAAGTGTAAATGAAAACACAAATACGTTCACGTGATTTAGAAGGATTAGCATAGGGATGTTTTGATTGGACCCACTCGACTGCCCTGGCTGCATGCCAAATTGGAGACACAGAGGTATGTGGTTAAAATGCAAGATGACATCTGGAGCTATTTTGGGAAAGTGAGTTCCAGGGCCGCTGCTGGAAACAGTCACCATTCAAATTCTATGTATCTTTCACATATATGAGGGGCACTTTTAAATGTTCATGGAGAAGTGGATTAAAAGGTACATTATTTTAGTGCCAAAATGCTTGAAACCTATTTCTTTGCACTATATATTTTTATGAATCTTTTGTATATCTCCTGTGTTTCCAGTAAGTGATGTCACTGAGCAACGTGTATTTGTGACATTCAAGCAATGAATGTTCATCACTGTTACCTGTTCAGCACTGAAATCCTACTAGGCAATCATATTATCCCTTTTATAGAGGCTTAATCAGTGTAAGTAAATTCTCCAAAATCACACAGTGAATACTTTAGAATTGAACTGCAGACATTTTTGTAAAAAAAAAAAAAAAAAGTCCTTTTTCATGTAATGGTACCAAGAAGGTTTAATTGGTAAATTAGGAAAAATGTATTTTGATTATCAGAATGTTACATGTTTTTAACATTTCGTATTGCATTTTAGCCTTTTGAGCTTTCCATAAATGATCTCTGTAACTATTGATGCTTGTTCTATGTAAAAAGACTTTAAAAATGTGTCCCTGTCCACCAGTCACACCAGGCAGAAAACTGTCTTTGCCTTACATTATTCCTTCAGGTGCAGCTCAGATATCTACCATCATTCAGAGCAAAAACTCTTCAGCTGATTGTCCCTACCTGCTCTTTTCCCTTTTCTACCACTTTGCCTTGACTTACTCCCTTTAAAGATAGATAGATAGATAGATAGATAGATAGATAGATAGATAGATAGATATTTCAATAGAAGGATAATAGACAGACACATTAAGTGAATTTCTGTCTACTGGTTTACTTCCCAAAAGGAAGTAATATTTCAATGGAAGAATAATAGACAGACACATTAAGTGAATTTCTGTCTACTGGTTTACTTCGCAAAAGGCCACAATAGCCAGTTTTAGTTTTGGTTAAAAAAAATCATATGAAATGGAGAGTTCCAGAGAGAAAGTAGAGAGAGTGACTCTTCCTTCTACTGATTCAATCCCTGAATGAGCATAATGACCAGCTGGAGCTTGATAGGCCAAACTATGAAACAGGTGCTTCTCCCTGGTTTCTCATCTGGGTGCAGGAACTTGAGCACTTGAGCCGTCCTCTGCTGCTTCCCAGACACAGAGCAGGGAATTAGATAGAAAGTGGAATATCCGGGACTCAAACCGATATCCGCACGGTGTCCCGTGCTGCACAGGTGAAGGCTTTACTTGCCATGCCACAATACTGGCCCAAATTTTACTTTTGATCATCAGATATTTAATTTTATGCTGATGGTGTTGAACTGAGAAAGCAGGAAAACTTTGGTAATGTGACTTATTACATAGCTTTTAAAAAGTGTACAATTGTATTTTACAATGAGTGCAATTCACTAGTGAGCTAGTTAACTAGATGTGGGGTGTTATAAGTTTTGTAAATACTTGGTAACGTTACTCTGAAACAAGCATAGAGGCACTGAATCATGTTGGGGAAGGCTTGGGCTTTTGGTGGAAATAGACACAGTTGCTCAAATCTGGTCCCAGCATGTGGTAATAAATCCTTCTCAGCCAATTTGTTAGGGTTTTTTTCTGTATGAAAAAAATTTAGATCAGTAGTCTATAATATTTCATTCTTTTCCGAAGTGCTACCTCCTATGATTTTTCTGGGTGTACCTGGAAAATAAATACCAAACAAGAAGCTGACTCTGCCAAGAGTCAAAGTTAGTTCTTTCAATTCTTTAAATTGAAAAAATTGGTTGGCCCTTCTTTGAATCTCAGTATCCTTATTTTCATATTTGGTTGTTGAGGCACCAGATAACTGGGGAGCGGAATAGTTCCTTTGTCACATTATTAAAAATAGACCTTTTTCCTTCCCCGCAACAAAGGCCTCTTTCCAACAACAGCAACAAAAAATAGACCTGTACATCCAGAATAGTGACAACCACATTCATGTCTGTGGCTGTCACCATGGGCTCTTTGGAAGATGAAAGGATAGGATGGACTTGCTAACTTTATGAGAGCCACCTTCTCATCTTCTGATTGCAAATTTGAAAGTCATTAATGGTTTAGTGGTAAAAAGACTGAAGTGTTCATTGGAGCAGTGGAAGATCTCTCTTTGTTATGCTAATGATCCCTTCTGCAAATAGAACGGTGATGTTCATCTTATTGATGACAATTGATTTGATTTTAGGTAGTGTATAATGCGTAAGCTTCCTAATAGTAAGCTTTTTATTTCAATTTGTACTAGAAAAAATGGTCAGCAAAGTTTAACATGCATACTCTCAAAAGTATGCAAACTGATCTGATTTGTGACAAGAAAATAATACAAGAACATCTATTTCTATTCCTTAACTGGTAATTTGGATTTTCTGTTGTAGTGTGCATGCTATGATTGTATAGTAATACGGATATTGTGTTACAAAGGAAACAAGACATAACCATGTATATACATGCAAACAAATGTTTAACTCACAGGGATATGTAAGCCAAAAAAATCAGACCACAATGTCCACAGAATTATTGGATTTCTGTTTTTAGTAGTAATAGAAAGTTGCTTCTGAAAGTAGAATTATTAGATGGGTTAACACACTGTAAATGATCGTATAGGTGATAACATGACTATCACATAAGCCAAGACAATGACACAGGAATTGCACAAGTTTGGAAATGCCAGTAGAGAACATTGAATATTAGAAGAAGGCATTTGGTGGATTCACATAAAAACACATCTATGTACTAGTCTTTGCCCATGTTCATAGAATTCTGGGAAAGCTGGTCATCCTAGAATGGCAGGGGGTCATTAACCCTGATTAGAAATAAGTAGAGAGGACACTGAGGGCATCGGCAGAGCAGAAGCAAGAGCACTTGGTGCCAGGCCTCCTGGGATCACAGGTTCAGAGGTCAGTGTCTGCTTTTATGTGGCTTCATCTACCAGTTTCAGACCTTGCACCACACTGAAAGCTCAAGTTCATGACTGATTTGGAGTGGAAGGAAGCACAGGAGAAAGGTTTAAATGAAAATAATGTATTCAGTCAGACATTTTGCAAGCACTTGATTTTTTCCCCCAGCCATTCTTCTTTATACTCCCTGGCCCTCTAAAAAAGAAAGTGAAGGTGCCGCCAGAAAATGAAAGTTTCTTCCCAGAACAAACTGCAAATAAATCCTAAAAGATGTAATTTTTGTCACTGTAAAGATAAAAACATATTCTGCCAAAGTATTAATTTATAAGTTTATATCTGTTTTGAATTTTTTTATAGAAAAGTAAAACAGAAAAAAAAAACAGGGTGTATATCTTCCTTAAACTGTTTGTAGACTAAAATAGTGTAAAAATGTGTCATCAAATTTTGACCAAATAGTCTAGCCTGAATCCATGTAATTTATTAGAGAAATAAATAACCATTTCAGTGTGAGAATTATCTCTCCTAAGCCACTTTTTAAAAATGTGAGATAGAAGCAAAATAGTTTGGTTGTTTTTGCCAAATAATTAGCTATTATTAACATGGAAACTATATGTCAACAAATGGACTGGAAGAACATCCACAGTACTTTGGCCAAAGAAGGAAATTGTTGACTGCAGTTTTTTTTTTTTTTATGTGCAGGAACATTTTTTTGAAAAACAACAATAAGTGGAAAAGACAGCCCATCTGCATGGTTATGATTTTGGACGTCATTTCATTTGTAGTTATCAGGATTGTGAGAAATTTTTGACCTTGCTCGGGCACCTGACTTCTCAGTCTTCCCTTGAAGCACTGTATAATTGTTTCATATTTAGACATTTACCTTCTTAGAATTTACCTTTACTAGTGGCTAATGGATATGAATGCAAGAGAAGGGGGACAAGGACAGAGGTGATGTCTAGGTATCTCAAGGTGAACTTTTGCTTTCTTGAGTACTCCTGGGGCAAAGAAATAAAGGCCCTGGAGACTTGCAGCTACTGGTAAGTGTGACTCATTAAGAACTGACCTTGAATAAATCTGCCTGGTCACGCACATTCTTTTACTTAGAAAAATATGAGTCTGGAAGGGATTTTGAGCTGTCATAAAGTTCACCTAAACTCATTCTGGTCAGAAGTAACCAGCGGCTCAAAGATGTTGGCCCAAACACTTCTTTTTCTTATTCCAGCAGCTGACAGCTCTCATCACTGAATGTTCCCAATGCTATTGCTTATTTATTTTTGTATGGTTTTCCAAGCTGAAGAATCAGTATAAAATTTTGAAGGTTTTTTTTACATGAGAGACAGTCTTCTTTAACACTCACTTAAACATACAGTTAAAATGGGTGTTTGTTTAATGCATTTAAAGCCATGTGTTTGACCTTAATGCATGCCAACTGACTTTAGCTATTTCCTTATTGGTCATCAGTGTCTTAGAATCCAATACTTATTTTTATCAGATGGAAGTGCATACATATACACCGAACACTAAGATAATACAGATCCTATTTAGGCCTGTGAGGTTTACAGGTTTTTCCTGCATCTTCATTAAGTGAGATCAGAGGGATTAAAGAACATAAGAGAATGAAGAGTTGATGGGACAAGGACTTTAGGAATATTACTATGTATCTAATAGCTCCGTGTGGGTTGAAGGCCATCTGGATAGCATTATGGGAAAGGGCAGCCTGCTGGGGTATTTGGAAGAGAATCAGAACTATTTGATAACTTGTGCAATGCGATTTAGATTTTGGAACACCTGAATGAAACAAAAAAGACTGGGAGTTATAAGAAGAAATATTTGATTGTCATGTAAGTATTCCAGAAGTGAATATGATATTGCAGATAGGAGCAATTGCTATTCTAGAGAGCACCGATCTACGCGGTGAATATGACCCCCCAAAATCAATATAGAGTTACTCAAAGCGAAGCAAATAGAACTCATGCGCTTATGGTTGATTTACATGCTAATACCTTGGCTCTTGTAACTGATGGAAAATATGCAGTCTATCCCCTCCACCTATTTTTAAACCAGAATATTCTTTTTATTTCTGGGTTTCCATTTGCTTTTCTATGTTGAGCCCATATTAAAGGTGTATTTTTTTGTTCTAATACTTGTTTATTCCTTGAATTTTTTACAGAAAATGTGGAGAAAAATATTCTCCCAATTGTTTGTATATTTTCCTTTAGAAAAAAAATTGCTTAGGATATGTTAAAATTACGTGATAGTTTTCTTGTCCAGAATATATATAAGATACAAATAATTCTCAAATAAAAGACCATGATATTTAAGTTTGGAACTATTAACAGAAAAAAATGTGTGATGTCCTACAGTGTAATGTGCCCCCCAAATCACAAATATAATGGCTATGTTTGATCACCTAATCATTCAAATAATAAAATTGGCTTTTTAAGTGTATTTTGGGTGTCTGGCATGATGACCCAAGTGGATTATCCTTTATAAGAGCTGACAGGCATCAGTCCACATCCCAGCTGGTCTACTTTCCATCCAACTCCCTACTTGTGGCCTCGGAAGGCAGTAAAGAATGGCCCAAAGCCTTGGGACTCTACACCCACGTGGGAGGTCCAAGAGAGGCTCCTGGCTCCTGGGTTTGAGTCAACTTTGCTCCAGCTGTTGTGGCCACTTGGGGAGTGAACCAGAAGATAGAAGACAGAAGATCTTTCTCTCTGTCTCTCCTCTCTGTTTATCTGCCTTTCCAATAAAAAAAAAAAAACACAACTGAAAAAATTTAAAAATAGATAACAAACAACTTGAAAATGGTATATTTTGATTTTAAAAGATTTATTTATTTATTTGAAAGGTGGAGCTTGAGACAGAGATGTCCCACCTGCTTTTTCACCTCTGGCCAAGCTCTGCTTTGACATTTGAACTGTGTGAAGCATCAGGTTTTGGCCTAGGAGCATGTGGGTTGTTGCCTTGATTTCCTGTCTACCCACTCAAATGCCAACCAGTGATGGCAGCCTGTTTCCGTGTTTCCTTACATAGAGCTCATCTGTGATGTTCTTTGTAAAAGAAACTATTTCTTTTTTAAATCCCAAAGTCAGAATGTCATACTTAGTCAAAATAAGTAATACAAAATTAAAAAAAAGTCCATTTACTCTCAAGGATTTTCTGCATTTTTACTCAAAGAATATTAAGCCTTCTATTTATTAGACTAAAGAATTTTTAATGCTTAGCATTTTATTTTCTCTTTTCTATTAACATGAGTCCTTACCCTAGAATCTGTGTAAAAGAGGATCCACACAGTAAGGGATGGAGCCATGGAGGGAGTGATGCCCAAGCTGCACACAAGCTGTCCCCTCATAAAGCTGGCCGCACAGTGCCGAGAGTAAATGGAGTTCTTCAAAGGATTGTGCCGTGACTGTTTAATCCCACTGAGGCTGATGTGATAACTTGGAAAACAGTACTTTTTCCTGTGCTTGAAGACTCAGAACAGGAAAAAACAGAGGGTTTTTGTTTTTGTTACCCAACCATTAGAAAAAGTCCACAGTAGCAATTTCAAAACTATGAGTGTCTGATATTTAGGGATTTTCTGTATTTCTGTACAGTTTCTATAGGTAAAATTTTAAAGAACTAAAATGATAATAATGGTTACCTTTTACTGAGCACCTATTTTAGTGAAGGCCAGCCTTGTTCTGAGAATCTCATTTGCTAAGATGATTATTAATAAAAGAATATACATAAAAATATTTGTGGTGCTGAAGGTCTCTATGTTGTTCCATTTTATATAGTTATAGAATACCATAACCTTTGTTTTTATGCATGTGAGTAATACAGTTCAGAGAAAAGAAGCAACTCTGCTGAGGTTGGACTGCTGTTGTTAGCCAGAGCCAGGCAGTATCTAAGCAGTTTAGCATTGTGGCTCTCACTGAATCCTGCAACTACTATGTAATGTAGCCTAAAAAAAAACCCAGGTTCAGTGATAGCTATCAGCTACAGAGTACTCACACACGACTGTGTACATGAAATAGGACACAGTTAAACATCTTTGGGTTAACATCTTAGGGCCTGCATATGTAATAGGTTGTTATCCGAATGCCTAAAGAAATAATAGCAATCTCTTTTATATGTCTCTTTGTAGTACGCAAAGTGGGTACATTTTTCTTCAGTCTTTAGTGTTAAAATATTATCCATCTTACAAAGTGTAGCATGAAGTAACACCCTGTAGAGTTGATTCCAACAAAATGTATTCTGTTCCTTCCAAGACTTATGACCAGTTACTATGAAAACTTTTGACTTTAGCTTGAGTTATGATGTTTTATCACCCTATTTAAGGGATTTTCCATGTAACTGCAGTGATATTGGAATGAACTTGATGTTTGATATTGGAAATGTTTTCTAAAGTCATATTATGCATATTTAATAAATAAATGAAAATAATAGCAATAGAGATTTCCAGAAGTCTCTAACAGCAGCTTTGTGGATATAATGAGGAAACTGGTGATGATGATTGTGATGATGAATGATGATTTAGCATTTTATACTTGCTTACCCTGATCGAAGAACTATGGAAAGTGTTATATAGCTGCACTTTGCCCTTCCTATAGCCCTGTTAAGAGGTTGGTATCATCTCCATTTTACAGACTTGAAAACAACTTCAAAAGAATTAACAGTGGGCCTCATTCACAGAACTGGTAAGTAGCAGAGCCAAGACTTCATGTCAGCTCTGTCTGATTCTCCAGCCAAAGTCTCTAAGCCATTGAAATAAAATTCCCTTTTTAGCCACTCTATGTTTACACCCATATTTAGCATTGTATCTCCCCTGATGAAATCACAGCCCCTGAAGATATGGTTCAGAAGAAGAGACACCAAGGGCCAATGGGTACACTTGGTTGCACAAGGCATGTATGTGTAGCGCTTCAGTAGGCACTTGGTCTGTGTGCAGAGTGCCTCCTGGAGGAATGCAGAACAAGATCTGCACAAATACTTTTGAGAACCCTGTGCTAACATTCCTTCTCTTCATTACTTAGCAGGACTGTACATTTTTTTTTTACCCCAGGAATTATTTTAGGCAGAAATCAAAACCCAAACTATCTCTGTATTGCTCTTAGTTTTGAATTCTGAAATAAACACAAAAGGGAAAAGAATTTGTATAAATAATCTCCATCACTACCTTATTTGTAAACAAAATTCCGCATAATAAGTACACACAAAAATAGTTCAGGATGTGAGCAGTTGTTTGATTATAGTTGTTAATAAACATTAAAATATGTTTTATTGTCCACAGAGTTAAGGCACATTGTTGACCAGTAGTTCTGACTTTTTAATGTTATTCAATATGAATTCTCCAAAAGACAATTTTGATTCGTCACAGGGTAGACACTGAAAAATAAATAACCTCAAAGATGCAATGCCACATGACAGATCTGAGAGCATGTTCACTTAATCTCTGCCTCGCTGTTTCACTAATCTTCTATCTTTAAAAATATTTCCAAAGGTCTTCTTAAAGTCTTAGCTTGAGTTAACACTTTAAGCTCTTCATATTCACTCCTTCATTTAGAAACTATTATCCAAGTCTTGAAAAGAGTCACTTAGCTATTCATCCCAAGAAAGTAAAGATTTATGCTGGTGAGCTTTCAAAAACTTTAACTCTCATTTCACTTTTCATTCATTTATTGTCATTGTAAAGCAAAGGCAATGCAATATACTTCCATTTGTGTGGCAGCTGTGGTTCTTATTTGCAAAACGACATAAGGTATTTGATGCTCATATCTGAAAATGAGTTTGATATGATGGAAGAAAACACAGACCATGTGGTCAAATTCAATGACTTTGTTAACTTCTTCAGTATCTATGGATATCTATTTTTCTTGTCTATAAAATGGGTTTGACATGATAGGCCTTGGATTATTTGAGGAGTTTTAATGCCTGACACATGAAGTATACCCTGAGCTAATATTTCTTACTTGCCCATCCCTGTCTTGGTCCTCTTGCATTGACTAATGATGTGGTCTCCTAAAAGGAAGGTCATGCATCTGAATGTAGAGATTTCTCCACAAGTTTTATCTTTCCCTTTAGGCATAATCAGATGGGGCTGCTCACATAGTATATAGAAATGTTAGATCTAGGGGTCCATTAGACTGCTCCTTAGGCAAAGCTACAACACTCTTGCAGTAAAGGCCACGAAAGTGGAAGGCTCTTAAGAACAACTCTGAAAGAGAATGCAATAGTAGAATCTTATCCTTGGAAGCTTGAGTAAGCAGCACATATGCAGTATTTTAAATAAGATGCAACAGTAGAGGAATCTGTAACAGCATCACTTCTTGTTGGGCTAACAAGCTATAACTGGGCCATAATGTGGCAAATTTTATGCACATTAGGAAGGCTAGTGAACTTGTTCAGATCTAGTCATTTGCATATGTTATTCCCCGTTTTAATCTCCTTCAACAATATTTACATAGTTGGTTTAAAAGGCAGACAGGCAAAAATAGAGACAGAGAGAGATCAGCTCTCCACTAGTTCACTCTCCAAATGCCAACAATTGCTGAACTTGGGCTAGGCCAAAGCCATGAGAAAAGCAAGCTTGATTTGGCTTTTCATGTAGGTGATAGGAATCCAGTCACTTTAATCATCACTTGCTGTCTTCTGGTGTGTGCAATAGCAGGAAGCAGGTGCAAAACTAGGACTCAAACTCAAGTACTCCATTATGGGATGTGAGCCTCCCAAAGATCAGCTACACGGATGAGCCAAATATCCTCCTGCCCCTCCTACCCCAACACATATAACTCCAGTTTCATTCTAAATGAAAAGAAATACCAAGTCTTTTTTTTTTAGTTTAATTATTTAATCTCCTTTGTACTGTTGTTTGCTCTCTCTGAATAGAAACAGGGAATGAAACTTACTTGCTTAATTCTCATTAATTGGTTAGAAGAGTGGAATGGGTTTGTTCATCTTCATTGCTTCCATTTTCTGGGCTGGAGGCCATGAGGCACTTGGCTTCTAGAGCTCAAGCTGTTCTGTTCTTCAAATATCCCCTGACAATCAATTTATTGAGTGATCCTGATGTTGCTCCAGGGATGAGATGACAATTACAGACCCACCAGGAAGCAAAAAGGTGGCGAGAACAGCAGTTACTATACAATGGTGAGGATTCAGGGATTTGTCGGGATATGGGTGTGAGATGAGACTGAGAAAGAATTGTGTGTGTGTGTGTGTGTGTGTGTGTGTGTTTTCAGCAGCCAGGCTAGACTGACTGATGTTTAGATGTACTTAAAATCCGCTTCTACTCAACAATACATAAAGTCTTAGCAATACAAGAAAGGGCTAGAAAGGAGGCAATTTATAAAGAAATAAAGAAAATAGGAACAACAGCCTTTGAATGTAGGCCGCTTCCATGGGTTTTAGAAAGCAAAGAGCCACTCCCCTTCTACAAAGACCACATGTGATTGTGAAGCACACAATGAGAGATGCTGGATGTATTTTACTCTGAGTGTTGAGTTGAAGCCAAATTTCCATCGAGACAGACTGAAGATTGTTCAGATTTTAGAACTGCTTTCTTTCCTCCAATCTGCGACTCCTTTGGAGTCCATAAGTAATGATGATTGAAGGGAGGTCAGCAAAGGGGAAAAGCCGCTGGTTTTCAAGTGATTTGATTTTTCTTATTGTTTTTCATGAGTGATTGCACAGAATATGTATTAAGTAACAACTTTCAGGTAAATAGTTTGTTGCCAGCCCTGTAGGATATGTAAGTAGAGTGAAGACATTAAAATCTGGTGTTTTTGATTCCCCAGTAAATATATTACTAGATCCTTTCCCATGTGCCCATCAAAAAATAATTAACAAAATAAAAGAAATAAATACGTGTAGCTACCTAGCTGGAAACAATTCCCCAGATTCTTTGAATGAAAGGTAAAGCTAAAGTAAACACACTAGCTTCCATTTTTTGAATGAAATTCCCATGAGCAGCCTGCAATTCACTGAGTATTTCATCTTTTCTTCTGAGCAGGTTAAGAAAATTAGATAGTTCATATTTATTTATTTGTCAAAACGAGGAGCACATAATATTGTACCATCGAGGTAAAGCTAGATAAAAATACATGAAGGTAACTCTACATGTGTTTTTTTTTAAAGCTGAATTTTAAAATATCTTCTCACTTTCTTCTTCATTTTAATAAATAGTATGTTCTCAGAGCTAAAAAAAAACTGCCTGATTTTGTGATAACATTTTGTATGAAATCAGATCCAAATCCCAGGCATACTGATAGCAACTGCCACACATCCTTTACATAGCTCCTGAGAATATTAAGGCATTCCACACCACGACTGTATGTTAAAGGCTTGTCAGTAGGATTAAATTCAACCCTGAACAAAGTGGCAAAAATATGTCATCCAGTACTTACAAAGCAGCATGAGTGCAAATGGACTCTGTCCAGTTCTAATGTAAATTATAAACAATTAAAAGTACATGAGTTACAATGCCCAGAGCTGAGTGTTGAGGACATTACTGCACACTTGAGATAACTTTGGAAATTGAAGAAGCAATTGTTTCACAGTATGACATGAAAATAACAGACAGTATTTGCATCTGCAGAATCCAGTGCAATCCTGTGTGGCTTTATTGTGGAGAGTTTGTTTTGTTTTGTTTTGTTTTTTTCAGCAACCTGGCAGGAGCATGAGTGATGCATAATGCCGGTGGTGTATAGTTTTGGAATAGACAAGATACAGAACAATGACTTGATGGATGCATTTTATCATTATCAGCCAATCATAATAGTAGACCTATTGACTCAAGTTTTATGTGTCCTTTACACATCCTTCATCTTTTCCAAAGAAAGGAAAAAATAAATAAGCCAATGACCATGATTGGGAAGCATGAGTGATATTTCAGAAGGACCAACCCTTTATGTCTTATGTTTTTTAGCTGGATTCCAGACTCACACTAAGGATGGCCAGGGAGAGGAACAGTGCTAAGGTAAAGGAAGCATCTAGGGTGAGAGGCAATGGTGATCTGCCCGACCTGTGGGATCTGTTCATACGAGACAGAATCAGCGCTGCTGAGTTAGTGTTAACTCTAAACAAGGATAGGAGAAGTGATAACTCTTAACTCTTGGAAAACATCTTATATAGTTGGGTCCAGAAAGATGGCAGAGAATATCAGAAAATCTCACTATAGACAATGATGAATTAGTCATATCCGAGCAGAGAATTCGCTATGTTGTTTATAATGGTTCAACTGGGGACAGCCAGAGAAACAAGGGCCACAGCATGCTTTCCTATAGAAAGAGGAGCAGAAGCTTCTTAGTTTGATGAGGTCCCATTTGTTTATTCTGGTCTTGATTGCTATTGCCTTTGGTGTCCTTTTTAGGAAGTCAGGACCTACCCCTAGGTCTTGCAGAGTATTTCCAACATTTTCTTCCAAAAGTTTGAAGGTTTCTGGATGTAGGTTTAGGTCTGTTATCCATTTAGATTTGATCTTGGTGTATGGTGAGAGATGTGGGTCTATCTTTTTGTTTCTACAGGCTATCAACCAGTTGTCCCAACAGCATTTATTGAACAGACCTTCCCATTTGCCTGGATTATCATTTGTCTTTTTGTCAAAGATTATTTGGCTGTATCTGTGTGGGTTCCCATCTGGTGTTTCTATTCTGCTCCATTGATCTTCTTCTCTATCTTTGTGCCAGTACCAGGCTGTTTTGATAACTACTGCCGTATAGTATGTCCAGAGCAAGGGAAACAATCAATAAAGTTAAAAAGCAACCCACAGAATGGGAGATCTTCACGCACTACGTAGGTGATAGAGGGCTAATCTCCAGAATATACAAAGAACTACAAAACAACCAAAATGCCAAAACAAGCAAGCCACTCAAAAAATGGGCACAGGAAATGGGCAGACATTTCACAAAGGAACAAACCCAAATGGCAAATAAACATATGAAAAAATGCTCAAGTTTCCTGGCAATAAGGGAAATCCAAATTAAAACATCAGTGAGGTACCACCTGACGCCAGTAAGACTGGCCCACATGAAAAGAGCACCAACAACACTTGTTGACGAGGTTGCGGGCAAAAAGGAACCCTACTCCACTGCTGGTGGGGCTGCAGGTTGGTACAGCCTCTATGGAAATCAGTATGGAGAACATTCAAACAACTCAAAATCAACATACCGTATGATCCAGCAATAGCACTCCTAGGAATATATCCAGAACACTTGTTTTATGAGAAACCAACATGCATCCCTATGTTTATAGCAGCACAATCAGTAATTGCCAAAACATGGAAGCAACCAAAATGCCCATCAACAGAGGATTGGATAAGAAAGCTATGGTTCATTTACTCCATGGAATACTATTCAGCTATTTTAAAAAAAAACAAAATGCAGTTCTTTGTGGCCAAATGGGCCAAACTGGAAACCATAATGCTAAGGGAAATGAGCCAATCCCAAAAGGTTAGATACCACATGTTTGCCTTAATTTAAGATGATATGATGTTATGTTAAACATGTTATTTTATGAATACTATGTTATATGTTATGCATAAACTAAAATTGAAGTGTCAATGAAGTGGTCACAGAATGTGGTTAAGAACCCGCATTTATTTTTAACATATTGGTTACTCATTGCTATGTCAATTAATTCCATAACGATGTAAATTTTTGCTGATGGTATATTGGAAGGGTCTCCCTAAGAGGCCGTTGAACTAGGCTGGACAGTAAGATGCTGGACTCTATGTTTGGTATATGCTTGCACTGAGGGAATCTCAACTGAACTTAACCTGTGGTCATGTAACAGAGTGGAGCAATCCACCATGAGGGGAGGGTGTGGGGAGGAGTGGGGGAAATCCCAGTACCTATGAAACTAATACAGTATAATTAATGAATAATAAAAAAAAGAAAAGTAAAAAAAAAAGAAAAGAAAGAGGAGCACAAAAAACACAGTGATTAGATACCAAGTGATTCATGGCTAATTGTTTATTCGAAACCAGGATTAAGATTTTTTTTTTTACTTAAATATGGGAAAAGAAGTGATGGGATAATAAGTCTTTTCCGCAATCTTAGTATCTTTCTAAGAATGGACCTATGTTCACCAGGACTACTCTCACCATTCCCTACAAAGTGAGATTATGTCATATCATGGCCCAAATTAGATAACTGGGAGGAATGAGTGGGATGATGTCAACAAAGCTATCACTGTGTATGTGTGCCTACTGTGTCTGAGACACTGTCCGCACTTCCACCTTGTTCTATGCTATGACATAGGATGGAGAGCAGAGCAGAAGGAGTGCTGGGCACAATCGTGGGTCATGCTCAGGATATTATGGAAAATTTGGAAGGGTCCAACCTTTACAAACCTCAGTTTCTACTTCTTGAAAATGGAGGTTTTATTAGTAACTGCTTTCTCTGATTACTCTGAATTGAAATAGGCTAATGGATGTGAAGAACTTACCTGTGAGTGATGTTAAGTATATAGAGGTTTATTGTTCTGACTAATCCTAATCTTGGATTTTTTTAGGAGGTAGCCTGTCACTTAATGAAGGATAGTTCAGCTCTCATTATGTGTATTTTTATCAGGACAGATTATATATTTTTACATGCTATTTGCACTTATTCCAGTTGATTTTTTATGTGCCACAAGTTAAGCTATCAGTGGGATAATCTATGTAAAATGATCCTCTCTGAAGAGAGAATTTTTAAAAACAGTTGGAAGAATAAATTCACTATTTATCCATCCATTTATCCATCCGTCTAAACTTTTTGGAAATTATTACCTTATGTAGGGGACCAGATGGCTCAGGAAATTTGTAATCCTCATACTTCGCATTGGCAAAGTTCTTTTAAATTAAAAATTGAAAGGCATCTTACCAATATTAGCTCACAACACGTTAGAATTAACCTAAGATCGTTGATTCGAGTCATCCCCATGATACGAGTTAACAAAAGGATTTTTTATTGCTGCCTTAGGGTGGGATATAAAAACATTATACCTTGTTTCCAAAGAATATACATTTGCACTATGTATACTTTATGTTTTAATTTTGATTTCACCAGAAAATGGAACAAATGGAGAAAAAATTTATAATATCTATGTATGTATGTGTGTATGCATGTGTGCATGTGTGTATTTGAAAGGCAAAATTACAGAGAAAAGTAGAGAAAGAGATTTTCCATGCACTGGTCTGCTCCCCGAATGGCTGCAATGGCTGGAGCTGTGCTAATCCAAAGGCAGGATCCAAGAGATTCTTCCAGTTGTACCATGTGTGTGCATGGGCTCAAGGACTTTGAGTCATCCTCTGCTACTTTCTAAGGCCACAAACATGGAGTTATACCAGAAGTAGAGCATCCAGGACACAAGCCAGCACCTATAAAGGATGCCAGTGCCACAGATAGAGGCTTAGCCTATTACGCCATATTGCCAGCTCCATATATCCAATATTTTAAACAAGGAAAATTTCAGAATAGAAAATGAGAAATAGTGCATGTGATACTAAGTGCCAGTGGATTAGTTCAGACATAAAGAACACAGAAATAATTTAAAATGTGAAATTTTTGTTCAAGGAGTAATGTATAGTCTCAGAGAACCTGTGGAGACCTACTAAAGTAGAACTCAAAATAGGTATCTGGGTGAAGAAATTTATACCTGTGTGTAGAGACACATATATGAGAATAAAAGGCACAATGGCTGGAGAATGTCTAGGAAATCAGTGCAACTTATAGCACAGTGTGTTCTGGGAAATAAAAGTAAGGAGAAAGAAATAGCAACCAAGAGGGAAAATGTAAAATGTTGGTAACCCAATTGGGTAAGAGACAAACTGTCTTTGGTGACCATCTAGTGTTCTCACGTAGGTGTGAATGAAGCATGGAAAACATTCATGTCACACTGGACCATCTTCAATTTGTCATAAACCAGGGAAAGGTTTCAGAGTTAGTGAACCTAGATTTCAGCAACCACATTTGGTCTAACCTATGGTGATCTTTGGAAAAAGAAGTGGTAAAATGTGTATAGGATAGATAATAACTCAATTTATAGCTATTTAATCTCGTGCCAAGGAGTGCTACTTAACAAAGTTTATCTCTAGGAAATTAAGTAATTAAGTAATCTAGAGTATCTTATTTCTTTTGATATTTGATCAGTGACTGGAGATGATATAAATGGGTTGCTTTGGAGATTAGGAGATAATGGGGAAAAGGAAAGGAATGCGTGTATTTGCTTCATGATCTATAAGATCCCCCCAAATTACAACCATTGGTCAAATATAATAAAGTGGAATCCAGAACAACCATAAAGTTACACACTTGAGACCTTCAAATTCATCTGCTTTAGTATATAATAGGAAAAATGAGGCTGAACAATAGTAGCTTATTTTAGAAATATGCAATGCCCAGGTGATTCTTAAAAGCAAGCATGATTCAACAATGTGACATAACCACTGAAAAACTGAATGTAACATTTTTGTGTGCATTTATACAACATTTGTAGCTGTGAGAGGACACTCATTTTACACTGTGCTAATTGAGCCCATATTTTTTTTCTTTTTCTATTCATTTATTCATTAATTACATTGTATTACATGACACAATTTCATAGGTACTGGGATTCTCCCCCTTCACCCCAAACCCTTCCCCCATGGTGAATTCCTTCACCTTGATGCATAACCACAGCTCAAGTTCCGTTGGGATTCCCTAATTACAAGCTCACACCATACAGAGTCCAGCATCCCACTTGTCCAGTCAAGTTCAACGGCCTCTTAGGGAGGCCCTCTCAGGTTTGAAGGCAGAGCCAGCAGAGCGTCGCCTCGATCAATTAGAAGCTCCAACATATCATCAGCAACAATCCAGGTACGATGAGACTGGTGCAGAGTCCACTGATTGACATAGTCCGTCTTAGGGTTTCCCCTTGTCCAGTTTTTCGCTGCAAACATATAGCTGAGGTGGTTGATTGATCTACTCCATCTTCTGTCTTTTCTTGGTTAATGTTTTGATTCCTCCATTTTGTTCAGGGGAATCCCCAAAGAAACTTTGAGGTGTTCCCAGTCCAGTAGAGCCCATATTTTTAAAACATCAGTAAACTGACTGTGTGCCCAGATTTGCTGTATGTGACTATAGAAGGCAGAATTTGGAATCCTATTCATAAAATACAGAAAGGGAGGGATTGGCAAGGAATAGTAGACTAATCTTGTGGTACCAGCATCCCATAGAGGCACCAGTTTGTGTCCCAGCTCTTTCACTTCTGAATCAGTTCCCTGCTAATGGCCTGTGATAGAAACAGGTCATTACCCAAATTCTTGATCCCTATATCCTCCTTGAAGAGCCAGCAGAATTCTGTTCTCCTGACTTCTTACCAACCCAGCTCTAGTTAATGTGACAATTTGGGGAATAAGCCATCAGATAGAGTCTCTTTCTTTATCTTTCTCTCTCTCTCTCTGTAACCTGGACTTTCAAGTAAATAGATAAATCTTAAAAAGAAAATACAGGAAGGAAGATGTTGCAGGTTTGTAGCACTCTGGAAAATATTCCTAAAAGCCTGATGGACTGGAGAAGTGAAGATTTGCCACCCATCTTTTTAGAGATTTATAAAGGACATAAGAATTAGCCACTTTGTTGGACAAGCAACCTCTGATGGTCTCTCTCAAATCTGAAATTTTAGAAACTTAAAAGAGTATGTATTTGAATAAGCCTCAAAGATGAAATCTCATATGAAAGAAATGAAGTAAATATAGAACCAGTTGGGGTGCAAGGCTAAGTGTTTTATAGAATGTTTCTATTCACCCTATCTCAAAGTAAAAAAGGAAAAGGCCCTTTATATGATAATTAACCTGTGACCTTTAGTTTAATTTGTCGTTGGAGTGAGTTTCTTCATTGCCAATAGGGGCAGGTAGGCTGAAATCCAGAGATAGCCTGTGTGTTTCAAATCCTCTCGTAGACCTCAAGGAGGACCTTAGTTCCCCATTTGTTTGATTTTACTACTCCTTATTGTTTCTCATCCCTTACCTTATTTACAACCTTGTAACTCATAGCTGCCTACAAGTTCTCCAGTTATTATTTTTAGGCATAAATGATCACCTTTTTTGGGAAGCAAAGGCTAAGGATGATTTAGGTCAACATCATCTTCAGTACTAAATCTATTGTATTTTATTTTACTTTTTAAAAGAAAGAATGTTGTGTGCTTCTGGTTTTTTTCGTTTGTGGGTATGTGTGTTTCTTCTGTAGAGAAAGCAGTACTTGAATGCATTCTTCTATATCGAACTTTTCCTTTTGCTTTGCTTTGCTTTTACAATCCAGTGCGATTATTTCAAAGGCCAGAACTATTGTCGAATCCTTAGGTCTTATCATTTTGGCATTAGGTAGGTAATTATTGAATGCTTGTAAGACTAAAAAAGTTAGATGATCAGATTAAAGGAAATCAGGGCAACATGACAAATAAATACCACAAGTGAACCTGCATTGCATACTGGCCCAGTTAAAGGGCCTTCAAGGGATAATTGGTAAATTTGGATGAAGCTTGTGTATTTGATAATGATTTAGAATGTCAATGTTAATTTTCTGATTTTAATCATTGAATATGGTGATTAACATAAATTAGTATTTTAAATTTGTTAACATTTGGGGAATTTGGGTAAAGGGTATTCAAGGACTCTTTTGTACCATATTTTCCAAATGGTATGTGAATCTGAAAAAGGAAACAGTAAAAGAAGAGGGGAAAAGTCATTTGATAATGTATCTCAGAAGCCTCTATCAAAAATGGGTAGGACAAGGTGAACTGTCTTTTTTCCCTAAGATCTGAATTTTTATGGGCGAGGAGGAAGTGGTCCCGCATATTGTTCTCAGTAGCTACTGGCAGCTGTCACTTGGAATGAGCAGTATCAGAGCACAGGAAGGTAGTAGCTGTGGAAGAGGCCATTTGTCCACCTGAACTTTAAAACTCTGTCAACCAAATTGATGCAGACTGAGTTCTTTTATTTAGTACTAGAGAAAGTAGAAAGTAGCCTAAAAGAAGAATCCAAGCCGACTAGGATTTAATTTTCAATGCTAACCTTCAATTAATTTGTAACTTTTTGGCACTCTGTGTGCAGGAATGGCTTGTAATTATGTTGTTTTCTGAACGGTGAATTCAGTCAGGGCATACTCTCCAGACTGTTTATACAGCTGGAAAATAGCAATGGTAATAGATGAGGGGAAAGAAGTTAATAAGGAACTTACTTTAAAAATCCAGTTATCTATCTGCGTGTGTATTTTTAAGTGTCTCTGGAGCCAGTACTGGATAGCTCAAACTAAATTTTTCATGGTCACCATTTTAAATGAGCTAGTAATAAAATTGCTAGATGTTTTAATATTTTAAATGCTGTCTTGAATTTGAATGCATACTTGACATCACAAAGGAGGCAGCTTAATGCCTTTTTAATCCTCAGTTCATCATTTGCTGAAGAAAGCCATGTTGGTTTTCCATTAAGAAAACCAAGGCTGTCATCCAACAAATTATCTTTGGCCAGAACTGCTGTTAGTATTTTCTGAAATTCTTTCTATGATCAATTCAAACCTGAGCTGGATTACTGCTACCATATTGGTTTTAGCTGATGAGTCATAAAACGTGCCTACCAAGCAAGTGAGGAATCTTGCAGAGGATTTTCTGGATCTTACACCACACATATGCTTACACTTTACCTTGAATTCCAACAAAAGAATGTTTTTTCACCAGTAGAGGTGTCCTTTGGATCCAAAATGCCCAAGATGTGGTTGGAAAACTTGTCTTGAGCTTAGCACTACAGAGGTCCTCAGACTGAGACTGACTGCAAATAAACTGCAGGCTCTGGGACCCTAGATCCCAAGGTTCTGATGTTGAAAGTCTAGGGTGAGACTGACATATCCAATTAGTTCTCTGGTGATGGTGCTGATGTCACTGTTCTAGGGATTACACTTTAAGAACCTTTGCTCTAAGATAGAGGGTCATCAAACCATGGTCCTGGGCTCAAGTTGAGCTGCCCAGTTATTTGTAAGCAGGACTTTCATTGGAACATAGTCTTGTTCATTAATTTATACATTGACTACAGGTGATTTAAAACTACTATAAGAGTTTAAGACAGTCCGTTCTCAGTATCCACAGATACAACCATATACAGATAAAAAATATTCCCCCCAAAATGTATTTTTACTGAAAATGTACAGGTATTGTTTTCATTCTGTAAACAATACAGTATAATAATGATTCATGTAGTATTTACATTGCACTTGATCTAAGTAACCCAGGTATGATTTAAAATAGACTGTAGAAGTTATGTGCAAATCCTGTGCCATTATACATGGGGATTGAGCATTAGCAATCTTGCTATCCACTGGGGATCTGGGGGTCCTAAAATCACCCTTCTGTAGTGGCAACAGTCTTGGTAATGTTTAAACTTTAGAAGATCTATGACATGGCTTTTACAAAAGAAGTTGGCCAGATTCTACCCTAAGGTGTTTCTTCTAACTCTGGGATTGAGTGAGACTAAAATGTGGATGTGGTCAGCTCTGGACACTTGCTCCCGGCCATTCTGCTCCAACCTAATCTGCTTTTACAAAGCCCGCTCTCAGACATGGAGCTGTGATTAATCACTCAAATCCTGCTCTTTTTTTTTTTCTTCCTTTGAGGGAATTTTCATCGTAATACTTGTCTCTCATTCTAGGATTTAAAAAACTCACTCCCCTGTGAAATACATTTGTCGTTTAGCTAACAAAAGAGAATTCATTTTTGCCAGAGGCAGGCAGCACCTTAAAGCAGGACGCCCCCCCACCAGCAGTCTCAGTGTGAGGTAGCACTACATTATGAACAACCCCTTTCCACCCCCACTGAAGTGCACTCAGACAGGAAAGAACTTTTCTGGTTTTGTGGAAGTCCTTCTCCACTATGGCCTTCTGCGCTATGCCTGAGGTCTTAGCTCCAATGGATAAAATCCGTTTATGACACTGTATTAAGTTAAAGGAGAAAAATGAATTTCACAGATATATAAATGTTTATTCTCGCCCAAAGCGATTATTGGTGGTCCCACAGGCCTGTGAAGAAACTTTTGATTCCCGAGGTGGATGCCTGAGCTCCAGGAGTTTTTTACTCAGCGTGTCTATACATGTCCTGCACCTGCAATCACTCACCTAAATGATGTGAGTCGCACACAGGTTTTATTTCTTGTGTTGTGTTGTACCTTTCTTTGTTAGTCACTCCTGCCTAGAAAGCCTGACCTCTTCCTAGTCACGTAGTTAATTTCTCTGTATCCTACGTTCAAGTGGCATCTCTTCCAGGAAGGCTTTCCTGCTTCCCTCAGGAATGTCTAATTGACTCATCCTGGATGATTCCCATGATTCCCTGGCACCTCTGCCTCTTTGAACGTCTCCTGTTGTTTTATAGTCATCAGTTCCTGTAAACTTATTCACAGCTGATGCATTGCTTATTGCTATGCCTCAACACTAGTGCCCTGGTAAAATGGTTGATGACCATAATCATTTGATGAATAAATAATTTAGAGGTGCATTTTCAGGTGAATAAATTACTCCTGCACTCCATCCATATACCCAGAGCTGGAACATGGTAATACTTAAACCATCTAATCCTCTGAATAAATGATTTAGCTGTTTCTCCTCCACCTTTGGGAGAACTCCGTTTTCTTCAGAATTTGAAGCACCACAACTTTGCTGTTGATGGGTTTCACATCTGTCACATGGGTCCAGTTCAACCTGTGTAAAACCTCTTAACATTGGTTAAAGATCCAATGAAAATGATGTGGATGGATTTTTCACAATTGGAGGTTCTATACAAACCTATGGCATTACTATAGACACTGTTTTTGAGTGTTATAGTACCATTTAACATCTCTTGTCCCAGGATTCATCTTGACTTTGGGAATTCACTCTTCAACTTTAGGTTGTATACAAAGGTAAAGCAATATCCTTTATTTAGTCTTGGAAAAGAAAGAGGTATAGATTCACGTGTTCTGTGCAACTCAAAATTGTTAGCAACTGCATCTGGAGAAAGGGCAACACTTAAGGCCCTAGATTTTAAACATCTGTTTTAAAACAGTAGCTTTCCCTTTAGAAACACTCATTGCTTTGACATTTGTAGATTTGCTACAGTGGAAGGTCAAGAACCATGCAGTGTTTAGAAAGTACAACCTCTTTCTGCTTGGTTCCTCTGGGGAGAGGTAATTCATAAGTTTTTTAACGGCTGGACCATTGCATCACCTAGGTGGATAGGATGACTTTTAATGCCAGTGAACATAGGGTTTTCTCACTTCATCCCAATTTTTGAAAGACTTGCACTAAATAGCACACTGAAAATTATAGTGCTTGGCCTTGCAAAGGCACATGGGTATATGTCCCTGAATGAAAAGTCTATCCTAGTGAAGAAAAAGGGAGGTTGGGGGAAGTCATTCGTGCCATCTTTATTAACTTTAGCCTCATATAATGACCGAATGATTCTGCGTAAGCATTCATTCACTCAGTGAATCACGCTTTTACTAATTCTGATCACCTGCCAAGGGCTGGACCAAGTGCAAAGGATAAAGCTCATGTCTTCTCCATGGCTGACAGTCTAATAGGGATAGTTTCAATGAAACAAATTCTGAGGGAAATGAAGTGAATGTTTCTTGATGTTTTGTGTTTGGTTTGGTTTGCTGTGATCTCTAAGGAAGATTTGTTTGCTGTATGAGATGGTATTTGAACTTTTACTTGAAAAATGATTTTATCAGATGGGTAAAGAAAAGAAGAAGGACCTTTTCCGATAGAAAGTGGAGTGCAAAGAGCAGATGGCAGGAAGTGTGCTCTCTGCTCAGAGAATCATGAGTTGTTCTGTAAAAATAAAGGGGGGGGAGCATTGAGCAATTTTAAACTCTTTCTTCATAATACGTTACTCATTAGCATTCAAGGACCTCCAAAACCCAACTTCTGTTTAATTTTCCTATTTTCTTTTTCTCACTCTTTGGAACCTAATACCTTAATGCTCTCACTTCTTACATTAGCACGCCTATTCACATTAGTGTGAAGCAAACCAGACAGCTATATTTTGGGTTAGAGATTAACAGCATTCACCACCTTCCACCTCTAGTTATCTTATTCTATCTGGGCATACAAGAAGTTTTCCCAGCTACTCATCAATTTTAGTTTGATATATACACACAGTCTGGTCAATGGTTTAGAAAGAAAAGTGATTAAGTGCAATTTTCAAGTAATGCAGTTTAGACTGGATATGATATTTCCATATTTTATTTTACTCCTCCTGATGCAGTACTAGTAGACTCAAGTTTGAAATATGGTAGAGCCTTCACCAGGTGCAATCCTTAATAATAATATGAAAGAGAAGAGCAAGTGTCAGAAGAACTGTGTGAATTAGGAAGTAAAATCCAGAATCAAACCTTTCTTGCATTGTGTCACTAAGATGTTAGAATAAATTTGTAGCTCCAGCCAGAAGACATCCAGGTAGTATGGAGTCAAACTATTTTACAATTTGAAGGTTGGTGATTTTTTTCAAAACAGAAAACAAATCATTTATCTTTCCAAATTCAACAGGAATATGAATAAATTCATTGCTGGGACCTTCCCATGGCCTTGATTGAGGTGTGGGTTGATGAAGGGCCTTGGAGCTAAGTTTCTTTTAATGTTAGATCTGATTTTCTCCCCAGCTTATCCTATACTGATATAACCACCCAGGATTGTTTTTCATTATGGGAATACTTTGTTCCCACATAGGGAAAATTTCTGCATACCTATCAAAGAATGGCAGGGTTTAAAGGGGTGATAGTAAAGATTCCTGTTTCCCTGAAAGCATTATCATAGCAGCACACACACATATACAGATATGTATTTGACGCTCTGCTTTTTGTGTAAGAGGAATATATGTGTGCCTTTGCAGTGAGTCTGCCAAGCCCAAGCAGCTTTTCTCTTTTTCAGGTTTGAGTGTCTGCAAATTTCTGTCAGGATTCTCAGTGACTGATCAATTGGTTCATTGGCCGATTCATATTTGCATGTATTTATTCAATGAATAGTTCTTGTGTCTTATTCTTCTAGCTGCTGGACATATCATGATGAACAGTGTTTGCTTTCTATACAACTCCAGTTAAACACCTAGGCATTTCATTCATGCATTACCATTAGAATAGATGAAACCTTACTTAATTCTCTCTGATCTGTGGAATGAGATGGTCCTTCTGAACCACTGTGTTAAATGTCCTCTGCCCCTTTCATATCTCCCGTTTAAGGTATGCAGAGAATAAATTAAGTTATTCATGAAAATTGCTGGAGCCTCAAGAAGAAAAGTGCTATTTAAGTCCAAATCATTAGCACCAATAAATCCAATAATAGACATATAAATTTCATAATGCATTTGAATAACTCTAAAATAAATATGAGTGATGATTAAGTGATGCCATAATTGGAACTCTGTAGGTGGAAGTGGGATGAGGGGGAGAGAAAATCACTTTTCTTTTATTTCTTATTAGCCACCCAAATTTGTGCAGTGTTAGTTGAAAGTAGTTTTGTGAGAGTGTCTCTGATTACAAAGGGCAGAATAAGGTGATTAGTTTTGACAAGACATTTTTACAAGGTGTACGTGCATGTCCTTTTATTCTAGTTCTCATTGTTATTATTAAAATTGTGGTTAAATTGCCACAGTCTCACAGTAAGTCAAGTAGCTTTTATGAGCGTAATCCTAAATGTAGAGCTTGGATACACTCAGGTGATCACTGAAATATGAATGCTGGTCAGAAATTAACATCCACTTTTTCTCAAATTTCTCCTAGTCTGTAGGCTATAATACTTCATTCTTATTATATGATACATAAAGGCTCAATATTTATAGATTTTCTGTTTTTAGTGTCAGCCCCAAATTCTCCCTCCCAATAAGAGCAGTCTTTATAGCACCCACATATTTTACATGAAAGAAAACATAAATACATGCATAACTGTCATTGGCTTTTAAGATTTTCTATAAGTGATTAAATTTTATCATGAGGAGACAACCAGCTAATGGGTTTAGTGGAACACATAAAACCTCATAAAATATAAAAGTTAAATTTTGTCAGATAATGGGAATCAGTTACAGAGACCAACAGAGTTTCCTTTTCCCCCTGAATAAATTCTAAACAGTCCTTAGAAAATGAATTACCAGACTGCAAATCAGTATGAAATATTTTATAGCCATAAAACCGAAACTACTTTGAGACCACTTAGTTGGAACAGAAAAAAAAAAGGGAGAGCAACTTGTCAACCCTGTTGTTGTAGTGTCACCGCCAATGCTGCAGGTGCTTGGCTCTGCTTCCATTTTAATAGTTTGACCTTGTTTAGAACAACCTGAATCCCATCGACAGGCGTCGTACACAACTCCCCACCCATAATAGAAAGCACACACCTCCGAGAGCGCATTCAGCTGGAGCTTTGCCAATAGAAGTAATTACGTGATGAAACTATTTAACTTTGACTAAAATACTCTCACCAGGTTCTTGCAAACGGTGTGTCTTATATCTTGTTGAAGCAATTTTATATCATGCCTTTAAAGTACAGTAATGGCCCCTTGCATTGACAGAATCCTCGTAAAAGGAGAAGACCAAGACCTGGCTCATGAAGTAGTATTGATTTTCTGAGTTCCTGCTCGAGTTGCCAAAGATACAACACTGTTGTTAGGGAGAGGCGGTGTTTTGGCCTTCAATATCACAGGAGGGTTCCTCAGTAAGCACAGGCATCAGGAGGCCCTGGTGATAAATAATGTATTTGGGTGATAACTGCTTGTATTACTTTGTTTGTTTCAATGTGACTCAGCACTTGTTCGTCCCAAATGCTTCTTGATGCCACCAGCACTGCAGCAAACTGTTTTCTATATAAATAGTGCCTAGACTCCAAGGCAGTGTGAGGGTTAATTTCCATGAATGATTTATTTTAGGCAGATTTTTCTAAATTTTAATCATGTAGACAATGAACAGATTCAACTTCTACTAGACTGATGGCTTCAATTTATTGCTTAAAGAGAGCTTGAGTGTGTCTGCAGATCCGTAACTATATCTAATACAGGTTAAGTTAGTTTTTAGTCATTTCTGGTAAGTTCGTGTGAAGAAGATTTATAACCTTGAGCATAGCTGTGTGTATGTCATTACAGGCAGCAAGCAAAGGAAACTGAGCATCTTGATCACATGATGGCAAAATGTGCATTTTCACTACTCTACATAGATATGTGCAACTTCACTTTTTTTCAATTTTACATTGATAGACTGCACAACGACTCATCCTGAATAAAAGTGAAAAGTTGGATCTTTGATGAATTTCAAGGAAAATGGAAAGTTATTTTTTTAATATGCCTAGAATTTGAGTGCCTGTGCACAAGCATTTTTTCCTTTGATGGTGATAAGGGATCTACTAATGAAATACAAATATGAGGACTGTTGCTCTATTCACTTGACTGTTGACTAGAATACCTTTTGTTTCAGAGGTAGATCATGGGGAAGATAGGAGATTTGGAAAAGTACTGACTCCAGTCCCGAGAGCCCTTGTGAATACCCTAGAAGAGAAAGCTAGTGAGGGCTGGTAGGCATTCCTCACAAGATGAAAAAGGGTGATTGGCACATGTCCCAGGTAAGACAATTGCTCTTCTCTTTCCTCTAGAGAGCAGGAGAAGCTAACATGTTGATCATGAACATGTTCTGCACTGCTGAATTTCAGGTATGTCACTAATTCAGGAAGGCTTTGGTTAGAGCACCTTTAGTAGAACTATCATACCCCTTAAAATGTAGGTGAATGATGCCTCTGAAACCATATGATGTTCAGATAGGTAATGTGCAAGAACCCTAATGAAGGGAAGGGTGTTCCTAAGAGGTGCTCCTCACCCTTACTTTAAGATGTTAGAGGATGCAGACTTCTATTACTAGGCTAGGAAGAGGGCTGTGAATCAAACTGAGAATGAATGTTTAAAATAAGCAGGAATAAGATCATGCTAACTATTGAAAGAACTTCATGTTTATGAAGTCAGATCGCATGCTAAGAGAACAGCATACCAAGAGGAAAGGTGAGGGGCCAGATATAGAAACACATTGAACTGCTGAGTGTTTATACCTCAATGTATCACAGTTCGTCAGTATACTAGGTACATATGAAATGAAAATGTTACTGCTTTCCTTCCCTGTACTCTGAGCATATTCTGAGAATACATATTGATTTCCTCATGAACCTAAGAAAAGTTACTTGCCTTGAAGCCAACTTTGCTTGACTTTATGCTCCATTTCCAGTAACAAATTTTCCTCCTTGTCCTGTGACTGCATGCTTCTATTTTCAGACAGACATGATAACATTTTCCTGTGTTTGAAACAAATCTTCCTTTGTTTTTCTAAATCCTTATAGACTCTCACTAGTTGTCTGAATCTCTGTCTTTTAGCTGAGACTTGGTTAATCTGATGTGAACAGTTGAAGGGTTTGTGAAGATTCCTCTGGAAAGTCCTGCAAGTTTGTTGGGTTAAGAGATGTGCTAGTTGAGAGCTGTTGTGGGCAGTGTTACTTGGTCAGCCTTCTGGAGATACTGTTCACCTTCAGGTGGAAGGATGCATCTTGCCAATCCCAGTGCCACCCAAACTGAGCGTTTGGGTGCCAAGGGATGCTGTGATTTGTGGGTACAATTATGTTCATGTTCTAAATGTTCTGTCATCTTAGATGGACGATTGAAAGATACGTAAGGGTCCATTAGCCTGGGGCAAATGAGGAGGTGATGCTCTCTGAAACT
Organism: Ochotona princeps; assembly: GCF_030435755.1. NCBI lineage: Eukaryota > Metazoa > Chordata > Mammalia > Lagomorpha > Ochotonidae > Ochotona > Ochotona princeps. The sequence continues at coordinate 34,936,666 of NC_080839.1, forward strand.
TGATGGAGGTCAGTAAAGGACAAATGAAAGATAACACTAATTCACAAGGTGGGTAATAAAACGAGGGACCTCATTATCCTAAAAGGTGATACTGGCAGAAAATATAAATGGATTTTAAAAGGGTTTGGACAAATTTATGAATGACAGATTCATAAATGGTTCCAGAGAGGAGTGGGATGCAGTCAACCTTTAGTGTGGATGTCGGAGAAGCAGTCATGCCTTTGTGGGCCCAGCCCCTTAGACTTTCCCTTAGCAGTAAGATCTGGAATTAAAGGAAATGTAGACAAGAATGTGTCTATTCTCAGCTCAGAAACACATTTATGGCAAAATGAAGTGGTGGGGAGAAAAATTATCCATACTGCCTTTCAGTTAGATATCTCAGAGAAAAGTAAGTATCCATGAACTTGTATCTGGTATAGTTTTGGAGATCAGAAAGACTATATAAACTGTGCTCCAAGTCTACCACAGTTACGTACTCAAAAATTGTACTACCATGACTCACTTAACATAGTGTACTCTAGGTTCATCCATGTTGTCACAAATAGGATTATTTCATTGTTTTTTTATGGTTGGATAGTATTTCATTATGTATGCATACCACGTTTTTATTGGCCATTGATTTGCTAGTGGACGCCTAAGTGTAACCCCTACTTTGATAAAGTGATGTCATTTCCTTTATAGGAGTGGAGACACATGGAGTAGCAGGATTGATACATGGTAGTTCTAGTTTTAATTTTAGAAGTCTAACAAAAATGGTAACTATATGATGTTATGTGTATGTTAACTAGATTTAGCTTTTGCATGATTTATAAATACTTCAAAACATCATGTTGTACACATGATAAACACATACAATATTACCTATCAACTAAAAAACTGTCAGTATTATAGATCAAACTATCAATATTATAGATTCTTGGAAATTAAAGTAACATTCTTTGCTGCTTTCCAAGCTTGGTCACTTGTAATGAGGAAACAGTTTCATGAACTCATTGAGTGCCCCATCTGTAAAAATGCATATTTTGGAAGGCCATTACTGCTAGAATCCAGATGAATTGCTATTGCATCAAGAGACTGATTTTCAGCTTTAGGTCTTGAAATTTCTTGATGTAACTTTGGGAGGTATTATGTGTCTACACTCCAAATTCATGCTTCCTTTCCCTTTTATCCTCTTGCTTAGTTCCCTGCACAGAGGATGAGGAATCTTGTATAGGTATCCTGCAGCTCTGACAACTTTCCAAGCTCCTCTTCAAGGAATGGAAATCTGTGATTAATGAGAACCCTAACCAGCATCACTTGTCCTGTCAGCATCCCCATCTAAGAATTTCAACTTTGAAAACCCTTACAAAATTTCAAAAATAAGTGAAACTCCTAGTGTTACTAAGAATGGTGAGATTTAGACGTACATGAGACTCACGTTTAGGGAAATACTCTGGGGAACCATATTTCCCAATAAACATTAACTCCTTTGGGCATATTACCAAGATTAATTAAAAGGAAAAAAACTACATGGTTCAGTATAATTAAAAAAAACCATAAAATTTGAGTCTCATAGCAATAATCAATAAAAGAGAGGATTGGGGCCTTATATTTACATTCTAAAGAACAGAATGATTGTGAGAAATTTCCAAGGATAAGAATATCAAGAGGCTTGAAGGTGAATAGTTGATCTTCAGTTTTAGGTTGTTCTTATTATGTGTTGTCTCGTGTTCCTGTTGTCTCGTGTTCCTGTGCTGTCTTACACAAACTACAAACTGAAGTTACTTGTACACAGTAGTTTTTTTACTGGTGGTACTTTGTGAAAACAAAGAGGACAGAGGTGATCATACTCATTGGCAATGGTGTCCTGTAATCAGAAGTTGGAGAGGCCTGATGAAATGGAAGAGATCAATGGCCATGACTAAGCAAGTGGGATTATCCTCTACTTTTTAAACTGTGCTGAGGATTGAACTATTTCCTATATGTGGGACTGGTGAATGATTTTTACAAAAAATTTAAGGAGATAATCATTTTAACAAAAAATGTAACGAGGTAGGTGGCCCCAGAAGATATGAACACTTAGAATAATCAGATCATAAATATACTGGGTCTTCAAAAAGCTCATGAAAATGCATATTATACAAATTTTTAAAATGTTAGTATATGTTCTGCCAAAGCGAGCACAAATTTTAAAAATTTTTAAATTTCTTTGCGCTAAAATAAGCTGTCCTTCAATTTTTCTGTATTTTGAAATCTTGTATGAAACTTACCAACTGAAATTCATTTAAATAAACATGAGCTTAAGATATCAAAAGTGGTGACCTATGTTATTTTACCTACTGTCAGTTATGGCGACATAGACCAAAGCAAATAACACTAGTTAAAATTTCTCTTATATACTCACAGTGCTTAAGACTTTACAAAATTAATGCACCTCATTGATTTACTTGACTTCCTAGCCACCCTATAGAAATTTTATTTTGTTACAAAACTTAGATATTCAGAATTCCCATCTTTCGAGAAGTTGCACTCCGCTGTCTGCAGGTAATGCCTTGGATATTTGTTTAGGGTTAAGTACTTGACTCATAGAGTTTGCTGGAAAACCCTCATAGAGAGGAATGTTGGTTTTGTTACAATTTCTGAACCCTGGTATTCAACATTAATATAGAGCATATAGAGGGGACATTTGCTGAGCTGAGTGCATGGGTCTGTAGTATCTTGGACACACAGAACAATATGTAAAGTAATAGCAAAAACAAACAGCTTAGGAAAAGTAAAGCAAGGTATCTTTGTAATTCCTGAAAAGGATTTACAACCTATATAAAATGAATCATAAACCCATCGGCAAATAGATCCAAGCTCTTTTGTTTAGTTTATATATGAGAACTAAAAGCTCAGGGTAAGAGAAAGGATCAACAACAGAAAGAGAGAGAGAAAGAGAGAGAGGGAGAGTGAGAGGGAGATTCAAATGATTGGAATGATGAAAAACTCATAATAGCACAGTACATGATTATTTTGATATTTTAGTTAAAGACATTTGATTTTATCTCCTCAGCAACTGTGCTCACTTTGTAGGGACAAGGTATACAGAAATCCTCTTAGAGTTCTGGGGTTATACCTTGTGGAAGATTTTCTCTATGAAATTTTGGCAAAGCGCCTATTAGTCTTCTCTTCTATGCCCAGAAGAGAGTTGAATTTGTATCTATCAAATAGGAATAAACTCATTTAATGCAGCCTATGCTACATACTAGTTTGGTAGTTTTGAACGAGTTCCTTGTGTTTGTTTCATTTACTGAATTAACCAGGGTTTATTTATAGGGTGGCTTTAAGTTTTAAAACACTTTATTTCCCACAATAGTCAATGTGAATTTAGAAAACATGACTTGTGCTAATCAGGTGGCTTACTATTTAGAACATTTGAACTCAAACAAACAGTGTCTGGTATCCAGTGGGTCCTTCAATAAATGATGAATAGATAAAAATAAACCCATGATATGCACAGAAAAAAAGAAAAACTACATACACGTAGAAACATGTTTAATATGTTTTGGTATACCATTCCAGCTCTTCTATCTCTGTGTGTAAATATTTCTATAGATGAGCTCGAACATATTGTTGTGTAGCTGTAGTTTTCTTGATACAATAAGATACACATTGAGGGACAGTGGCTCATGCTGGCATCCAGTTTAGGCACTGGTTCAAGTCGGCTGCTCCATTTTCAATCCAGCTCCCTGCTAATATGCCTGGGAAAGCAGCAGGAGACAGCCCAGCTACTGCTGTTGTTCCTGCTCTCACCGTGAGAGGCTTGATGAAGTTTCAGGATCCTGGCTTCTTCCTGGGCCGGGTCCAACCGCTGTCTCCATTTAAAAGTGAACCAGGTTAGAGATGAAGATGGAACAGGACAGAATGCATTCTTGACACCCTTAGAGAACCCAGGTCCCAGCATACCAGAAGATGGCTGCAAACAATGCTTACATCACAAAGTTGGAACTCTGAATTTAGATACAGGTTTTTCTTGATTTTTTCATATGCTTTGATTTTGAGGCTTTAATAGGATAACACATGGTAATAAATTGGAGAAATGGTCATTTCTTATATGTAAACACAGTCCAGAGTGGAACTTCCTGGAAAAAAATGGGCAAGAACTTTCGACTTCCAGTTATTTATGTTTGGGAATATAGATCTTAAAAGTCTTATTTGTAGACTAGGCACAGTAGCCTCGCTGATAAGGTCCTCACCTTGCATGAGCCAGGATCCCATATGGGTGCCGAATCTAATCCCATTGCCACTGCTTCCCATCCAGATCCCTGCCTGTGGCCTGGGAAAGCAATCGAGGACGGCCCAAAGCCTTTGGACCCTGCGCTTGCATGGGAGACCTGGAAGAAGCTCTGGGCTGCTGGCTTCAGATTGGTTCAGCTCTAGCTGTTGTGGTTCAGCTCTAGCCGTTGTGGCCACTTGGGTAGTGAATCAATGGATGGAAGATTCTTCTCTCGGTCTCTCCTCCTCTCTGTATATCTGACTTTCCAATAAAAAAAAACCCTCGTATTTCTATACATGAGGCAGGTCGATAATGGCCTCCATTCTGGTCAGACATTCTATTTTGTTTTGTATTGGTGAAAGTTGTTCTGGATGGTCTCCAGGGCTGGCTGATGGCTACATAGCCATTCTGGTTTTCTCACTATTTGAGGTCCTATCCTTAGGAGGTTTCATCATTAGTGCTCCCTGAACCCACATGGGAGACCCAGAAGACACTCCTGGCTCCCTGCTCTGGCTGTTTTGCCATTTAGGAACTGAACCAGTGGATAGAATATTTCTCTCTCTCTCTCTCTCTCTCTCTCCATTCCTCTCTTTCTCTCTGTAACTGTCTTTCAAATAAAAATAAACCTCTTTTTCCTTAAAAATTAGCTTTATTTGTAGCAATGCTAGTGCGTATACGTGTTTCTTTCATACAACTTTTTCTTGTTTGCTTGCTGTTTAAACTTATGGTTCTCACAGCCCCCACATTAAAAAAAAAGATTTATTTATTTTTATTGGAAAACCAGGTGTACAGAAAGGAGGAGAGACAGAAAAGATCTTCCATCTGCTGATTCACTCCCCATGTGGCCCAATGGCTGATACTAAGTTGATCTGAAGCCAGGAGCCAAGAGCTCCTTCCAGGTCTCCCACGCAGGTGCAGCATCCTAAGGCCTTGGGCCATCCTCCATTGCTTGACCAGACTACAAGTAGGGAGCTGGTTGGGAAGCAGTGGCAATGGGATTACAGCTAGTGCCCATATGGTATCTCAACGCATGCAAGCTGAGGATTTTAGCTGCTAGGCTACCACACCAGGCCCACAACTCCCACATTTAAGAGAGAACTCATGATACTCATCTGTCTGGGCTTGGCTTATTTCATTCAACATAATGTCCTCCAGATGAGGACATATCATTCTTTATAGCTGAATTACATTCTTGTGTATATTTTCCTTTTTCTATTCCTCCGGTGATAGATCCCTTTCTTGATTCCAAATTTTGGCTATTGCACACCGTGCTGCTAAAAGGTGGTGCAAATATCTGATTCATTCTGTTTAAGTCTGAAGATGCAGAAAACAGTGATGTTGTTGAGTAACAGATTCACTAACTGTATGATGAAAAAAGCCTCTATTACGGTAAAGATATTTGCAAATTCTGTTTCAATGCTTTCATTTAAAAGTAACAATGGAGGAGGAGTGAAGTTCAGCTTAGCTCTTAAACCGCATGTTGGGATACCTTCATCTTGTTTCAGGATGCCCTTGATGGAGTCCAAGCTCTGCTGCTTTCCAGAATCCTGCTAATGCACACACTGGGAAGCAGCAATGAAAGTTCAAGTTGTTGAGTCTGTGGTACCCACGTGGTACTCACTGAGCTTGAGTTCTCAATTCATGACACTAGCCTTAGCCATCTCTAGCTGTTGCAGGCATTTGAGGAATAAACCAACAAATGGAAGATTTGTATTTGTCTCTTTGTCTCTCAGCCTTTTTAAATAAATAAATAATAAAACTATTGAAGAGGGATATGTGGTAGACATTTGATTAGCAGTCAGGATGCCAATTAAGAGATTCTGTCCCACACTGGAATAACTGGGCTTGAGCCTTAGCACTACTTATTGTTCCAACGCCTTGCAAACATGGTACTGGGATGTGGGCTGTAATGGCTCCGGGAGGTGGACTGCTGTCCCACATGTGGGAGACAGGGATTGCATTTTGGTCTCCTATCTTTGGCCACTTAGCCATTGTGAGCCTTTGGGGATTTCTGGGTTTGTCACTTTCTGTTTCTTTTTCTCTTCTTTAACGCATAAGTAAAAGTATTTAAAACAAGGCCAATGGCTACGTATTATAACGAATCAGTTGATAAATCAGGCCCATCTGTGGATTTAAATAAGGTTTGTGTTAACAGTTTGTTGTTGTCATTTATCAAAACACTGAGGGAGGCTCTGTACTTTTGTCATTACTGGTGTTGTTTAGTTCACCTATCCTTTCTAATAAATAAGCAAAGAAATAAAAACTATTGGTCTTTATTTATTGACTTTCTTGTGAGTATAGTTAAACCTGGCATAGATCAATCACAGTAAATTGAAATGAATGATATAGTATGACACACCTAGGATTGCAAATAGAATGTTAATTATGAGAACATTAACAATTTCCTGAATGCAAATTTGGTAAGACTAGGATTTTCCAATTACTCAGGGACGATGATAGTGGAGGTAAACAAGTTCTTACTATTCCCATTCATTCTTCAACCAAGTTCCAGGCCTCTTTTTTTTTTTGTACTTTTTATTATTTTTTAAATTTCTCTCTTTTTTGTTTTAGTTGATATTTACATAGGCGATCAGGGTGGGAAGGATCTAGGGTTAGGAAGAAGTGGGTGTGATCATTGTTTCCAAGCTTTCTATTTCTTCTTCCCATTTCTGGGAGGAGGTGGGAGATACGGGCATAGGCCATACCTAGCCTCCCAATCATCCCAGTAACCAAGGATGTGGAATGGCCACCTGATATCAACCCAGGGTTACAATGGGACATGTTCTGAAGGTTCTGCCCAAGTGGATGCAATAGCTTCGAAATTCTGTTGATCTTGCTAATCTATGGATGAGGAATCCCTTCCAATTTCCATTGGCTGAAAATGTCAACCTTATAGTCTCCAGTTCCCCAGATATTTGCTGTCATCATTTGGCTGGAGTAGTTGTCCCTATGTTCTGTTCTCCATTCTCTGCTATGGCACCAGATGCCCTCTGCAAGTCTCAGTGAGCTACCATGTCCTCCATGGGTACCATGGTCTGCTGTCCAGCACTCCATTCTCTACCCTGGAGGATAGTTCTCCTAGGTGGGCTCATGGACCTAAGTCAGGTGACCAGGGCCATGCTGGACTTCCCCTCCATACCCCTTCCAGGATTTACAGATCCAGCAGAGGGCCCATGACCCCAGGCAATACAATTCAGGACCCACCAGACCACCCACCCCTGGGGTTCACAGACCCGACACCCACCACTCAGGCCCATTCAGTGAACTGGACTAGGAGACCCAGGTCCCTCCAGGCCCCCATTCTTGGGGTTTATGGATCCAGCACCTGCCGCATAGACAGACCAAAGGACATGGGCCTGGAGACCCTAGCCTTGCTGGACCTACCCACCCCCACTACCGAACCCCTGGGACTCATGGACCTGTCACCTGCTATGTAATTGGGCTCATGGGCCTAGGAGAGGAGACCCAGGGCCAAGCCGGACACTCCACCCCTGAGGCTTCAGGTTCAGCATTTAATGTGCAGATGGGCCCAAGGCCCCAGGCCATGCAACCTGGTACCTCCTGGACCCCACAGCTCTGGGGCTCACTGATCCAGTCCTCACCACACAGGTGGGCTCAGTGACTTGGTACACAAGACCCAGACCCTCCAGGCCTTTCTAACCCTTTATGGGACAGAAAAATGGATAGGAAAAGAAAATTGAATGAGTATTTCTCAATTATCTCAGGGGCTAGTGTGCTGGCATAGTGGCTAAAGTCCTCATCTAGCATGTGCCAGGAACCCGTATGGGCACTGGTTCTAATCCCAGCAGCCCTATTTTCCATCCAGCTCCCTGCTTGTGGCCTTGGAAAGCCTTGGGACCCTACACTCATGTGGGAGACCCAGAAGAAACTCTGGGCTCCTGGCTTCGGGTTGGTGCAGCACCAGCCGTTGTGACCACTTGGGGAGAGAATCATTGGACAGAAGATCTTCCTCTCTGTCTCTCCTCCTGTGTGTATATCTGACCTTCCAATAAAAATAGGTAAAAAAAATTTTTTTCTCAGTGTATCTGTGCCTCACTCTGTTTCCAGTCAGAGCTTCTAAGTGGCATTGATATCTTAAAATGCAAAAAGTGAGGTAAGGGAGATACAATACATGTGATGGTGCAACCTACAAACAGCAGAATATCAGCTTTGAGCTGGCAAGGAAACGATCAGACCTTCTTTGTTTACACATCCCCCAATTGCCATGTCATAGAATTATGACCTTTCATTCTACTCCTATCACTTCTTGGTGTTTCTACTTATGCAAGGAAAAAATAATGTAGGGACAAAGACTATTACCTAGAGAAAAGTTCTCCTCTCTTTGGCATTTATTAGGACCAAACTACTCAGAGAATAAAGTCATCTAATAACAGTTGTCTCTGTCTCCTATGCAAATAAAGATGGTGCTGGTGACTTCAATTAACAGGGTGTAGGCTGAATCTTATCTTTCTAACAACAGGACTGTCTTTGCCCTGCTTCATCCATGCATTTCCTTTTTTTTAGTCCCTCTGTAGCCAATGTCAAATCTCAGCTGAAATTAAGCTGTTGGTGGAGAGCAGTATCTATAGATTAGCTTAGATGCTTGGGCAGAGACAAAGCCTACATACTCCTTTTTCTCATTAGCCTGGTATTGTGGAGTCACTAGACATGTTGATCTTCATAAGTTCTGTTAACTACTGTCCTGACAGGTCCTAATATTAGTCCTGTATCCAAGCTACTGAAATTGAAGTATGTGCAGCCTCAGGAAGGAATTATGTATTCTTTATTGCTGATGCATAAATTACTGCCATGTATATCTTTCATACTTGAGTTTAATCTTTAAAAACTCAGAATTTGAAGTCAGTAGCAAAGAATTTGAGAGAAATGTGTGACCCTGCTTTGTATAGTATTCTTATGAGATATAAAACTGGAATTTCTTCTTGCATCTGTCTGAAAACATGTTTTCTGTCCTGTGCATGGACTTTTCTCCTTCTGTGCCCCTCCACTAATACCAGAGCTGACAGAAACCGTCTGTGCTCTTGTGTAAAAAGGGGAGAAAATAGGGCTGTTTCTCAGGGAATAAATGTTTCTTTGATTTCCTTTTCTTTTACAAGTGGTAGCCATTAATTTTAAACTTTCCTGGTATTTTGCAGGCAATAAGAAGAGGGAAGGAAGTGGCCTGCAGTGAGGGATTCTGGCCCTTTCTGCAAAATGTTCACAACTGGTTGTCCCATTTTGAAATACAGCCTGCCTGCATACAAAGAGATCACCACTGTCTTTCACATTCAAAGACAATTGACAGTTGGCCCAAATGCAGGCAATAAGGGTCACAGCAATTTCCATAAGGGGCAGCGCTAATGTGATTCTGGCCACTCCAAATGCTGCATGAAAATACCAAGTTTTGTTCAAAATGAGCTTAATGCATACACCTATATAACCAAGAGAAGAGAAGCCCCAGTCTCTTTTGGAAAACATTGAAGTCTGGGCTTAGTGGATGGTGGCTTCAAGTTTCTCATTGTTGTCCACTTAAAGGTTTACTGCAAAGCTCACAGCACCAATTCTACACTAGACTAGGAGTTAGAGTAGAAAGAATGTTTGGATGAGGGAGATGGTTTATTTGAAAATAACATATTTTGAAGAAATTATTTTGAAACTCTGCTTATTTTGATAAAAAGGAACTCTTGTTCCACTGTTTGCAGATATTTGGTGATTTCTGCTTCATGTAAAAATAATAGTATGTCATGGAGTACATTTGCTTGATGGACTGTTATGTCTCTTTAAATCTCCCCTTTTTAAATTAAATGTAACAGATATTGCGGTGCCACTAGAATCCTTTTTCATAAGAAATTTCCCTGATTGAGGCACATAAACACAATTGAGGGGGATTTTGGGTACTCCCACTACGTATTTTTTCTTTTGGAAAACACAATATGATGGCCAAATATAAAGGAAAATAATTATATTAAATGCAAGCTAAAACCCCATTCTATTTGTGGAAATCAGTATTAAGTTGCTAAAGGTAATCAGGAAGGAAATCACTAAGCAAAGCATGGAAACTCCATGAATTATTTTAGTTCAGCCAATGAGTTTTATTAAATGTGCATGTTTGTATCATGACTTTGTGTGATTGATTGTACAGCTTTAGATCCAAATGTTATACTTTTCCACAATAATTCTGCATTTTAGCTGTGATCAGTTGTAGTTTTATTTATGGCACCTGTGAAAAGTAGATTACCATTTTTGTTTCTTCCTTGTGATATTTTGGTGCCTGTGTATCTAAGACTTTATTCACTCCGTGTGATCCATTTTTTTCCAGTAAAATGCAGGTCCTCATTGCATTTAGGATGAACCAGAGATAGGCCAGCTGTAGTGTCCTGCTCTCAGGAAGGTAAGCCATGTAGTCGTCACAGGACAATCAGCACCATGGACAGCTACATAGAAACGGCCCTTCTGCAACTCACACACCAACAAAGGCTTTCTTCACTTTTATAAAGTTCCTAATTCTGCAGCAGGGGGACTTGGAGTGATTCTAGAAGAACTCTGACAAAATTATCTGGAGTAGATTTCTCTTCATGCTCACCATCCTCACTCACTCATCACCATTTCTTCATCTACCAATGAGATAGATTTTCTGTCTTGACTTAATCTCCAACATCTGCCCATATTGCCAGACCATCAAAAGTATGAGCATCTCAAGATTATTTTCATGATTTTTCCAGACTGAAATATCTTTTACATTTTGACATCTTACTGATTTTAGCATAGTTTTTAATTCAAGTGAATGAGATATAATTCAAATTATTTCATGCATTGGCAAGATTAACTAAGAGAAATGCCTATACTCCTTAGTCATTGGGCCCTGTTGTTTGTCACTCACCTTACATACAACTTGTTCTAAAAAATTCTGACTCTTTTATTATACCCACACTCATGTATATAGAGTGATGACATTGGGGTACAAGTCTTACATTGTAAATAATTAATTTAAATCCCAGAAAATTCTTGTAATGAGCTCAGTCATATGGACAGTTATTAACAGATTCGGGCATGAATTCATTTCTTGCTTACTGGCTGCAGACCCACCACCACTCTTATCTATCAGGTACATGACTTTTTTGGGACATAATATTAACCAAATATAATATGAAATAAAATCCTGTTGTTGATTTTGTTTTGTGGCTTTCTGTTTAAGGGGATGTACAGTAACTATGTAACAGAGACTATCATATCCAGTATCATATTATTTAACTTCATGGTGTTGTAAATTTCTATTTCTCTTCCTGTTGTTGATTTTGTATTGTAGTGTATTTAAGGGGATGTACAGTAACTGTGTAATGGAGACTGTCTTATCCAGATGTAAGGATACAATGCAGTATGCATTTCTACTTCCAGACTAAAGATGGACTCCCAATGAAACTGTCTACTATATCTGACAATAGGATGCTGGGCTCTGCCACTGTCCATGCCTGCAATAATGGACATATGACCGTTTTTGAAGAACTATACTATACTAATAATATAGGGGAACTCAAGGGGGCAGGGTAGGGAACTTGGGGAGGGGATAAGGGAACTCCCAGGGCCTATGGAACTGTATCATATAATGATGATGATGATAATAATAATAAGTAAAATTATAAAACATATACTTTATAGACCACCCGGAAAAAAAATTTTAGCTCAGTTACCTCTCAGAGGCACTTCTCAAAACTTTTTTTGCTTTTCCTTAAAGATTTATATATTTTTATTAGAAAGGCAGATTTAAAGAGACAAGGAGAGACAGAGACAAAGATCTTCCATTTGCTGGTTCACTCCCCAAGTGGCTGCAACAGCCAGAGCTGAGCCAATCCAAAGACTGGAGCCAGGAGCTTCTTCTGGGTTTCCCACATAAGTGCAGGTCCCAAACGCTTTGGGCCATCCTCTACTTCTTTCTCAGGCTACAAGCAGGAAGCTGGATGGGAAGTGGGGCAGTCTGGACACAAACCACCACCTATATGGGATTCTGGTACATGTAAGGTGTGGATTTAACCACTGAGCCATCTCTCCAGGCCCCACATTGTTACTTTTATCTGTTCTCCTCTTCTTCCACTTTCTGGTTTTCTTTTGAAAAGATGCAACCTTATCACACATATGTTCTGATTGAGCAGTCTATCCTATGTGCTTGGTCTCAATTGCGGAACACTTACAAACTATGAGCCAAATGCTCCTTGGAAGTGAGAAATACAATTTGGTGTCCTGAGCCAGAGACTAATATTTAAGAGGCTCCTCCCAGGACTCTCTAGTTGAATGCTTGTCTTAGCTAGTGGTGATCTGTAGAAGTGCATCACTGGGTATGATCACCTCTACTCTAAAACTGATCTGTTAGGGACTTCCTTTTTATAGAAATTATAACTTGGGAATTTCCAAAGTGGAATACAGACAAAACTCTCATGTAGGCATGATTTAAAATGTAAGATTCACAATCACTGAAAGCATACCAGATTGATTTTACTGTTTAAAATTGAATACAACAGGGCCTGGTGGCGTGGCCTAGCATCTAAAGTGCTCGCCCTGAATGCGCCCCGGGATCCCATATGGGTGCCGGTTCTAATCCTGGCCAGCCCCACCTCCACTTCACATCCTGCTCCCTGCTTGTGGTCTGGGAGAGCAGTTGAGGACGGCCCAAAGCTTTGGGACCCTGCACCCATGTGGGAGACCCGGAAGAGGTTCCTGGTTCCCGGCTTCGGCCATTGTGCTCACTTGGGGAGTGAACCATCGGACGATCTTCCTCTCTGTCTCTGCTCCTCTGTGTATATCTGACTTTGTAATAAAAATAAATAAATCTTTATATTAAAAAATTAAAAATAAAATTGAAATCAACAAACTGAGTGTGTGGTATCATTTCATGTTTGGTTCTCATTTTTGTTGTCTGTCTCTTCTCTAACAGAGGGTCATGTCAAACCACATCCACCTAGCCTTCCTAAGAATGCTGAATTGTCATGCAGGAGTTTTACCTCACACTGGGGAGATATTAGTTGATAAGCTCCACCTTGTTCAGATTTATTGCTTTAGCATATTTCATGCTAAAAATATTTTTCTACCATCTGCTAAGATTAGCACTCTAGTGGTATAATAAATTTACTCACCCTGTTTCTCTGATGTAGTTTGGAACCAACTTTATACTTTATTTGGCCTAATTGAAAATAGTATAAGATAAATGGTGTACTTTGAATTTCTTTTCCAAACACACATTGTTGATTACTTCAACAGAGTATGAGCACATCTGATTGTAATTTTATTGGTTGAGTAAAGCAAAAGCCCAATGACTAAAATTCAGCACTAGCCATTATCATCCTGTATGATCTTATAAAAATATTTGATACAATTGTGACCTCAAATGAAATGTTCTTTTCATTTAAATATAAACCTGGGGGTCATCACTCTAAAATATGCTGTGAAGAAAAATGCTTTCTAATAGAAATGTGGGACTTCATATTCCTTTATATACAAGGCTCAAACTGAAGGGCAAATTTATAATTTGACAAATCATGACTTATAAGGCAGTTTCAATTAGCTTCTTTTATTCAGACTTCTGCTTGGGTTTGAGTTTTTTGACAATATTGAAAGACGAGGAGGAATATGCAAAGTGTTTATCATTATGTTAGATTGTTGTGATTTCATACTATTATATTGTTTCTTCCAATTTTGATATTTGGCTTGACCATATGACTTGCTACTGTCAAGAAGATACCAATAATTTGGCTAAAGTAGATCTACAAAAATATTACTAGGTTAGGATTTAGAGAAAATATTGTCTATTAAAAGCATTGTATAACCTGCTGAAAATGGGTGATTCAGGTGACAGGTTTTGGACAACCTCCAGACAGGATAAAGAGGCCTGGTAATCCACCCTTATTTAGTCACCAGTAACTTAGCTGCATGAGTACTACTTAGTAAGATTACTGGACACATTCCTTAGCTAAATTATGGATAAATGAGTTATTACGTACTTATATATACTTATTATGCTCTTACATATTACTTTAAATGTTTCAAAAATGAAACTATCAAAATATATGTCAAATTTTTACTTTACATAATTTCTACTTTTAGGAGATTTACTTATTTGAATGGAAGAGAAAGAGAGAGAGAGAAATGACAAGAATGGTGGGTGAGAGAGAGAGAGATGTCTTCCCCCCGTTTCCATTTGGCCATAGAAGTGAAGTCTGGCATTCTCAAATCCAGGAGCCAGAAACTTCATCTAGTCTTGCACGTGGATGACAGGGGTCCAGGTATGTGGGCCATTCTGTGCTACCTTCCCAGTCACATTAACTGGGAGCTGCATCAGTTGTATAACTGACATTCTAAACGGATGCCAGTATTAAAGACTGACAGGTTGATGTACTGTGCCACAACACTCCTAATTCAGAGTTCTATACTGGCTTGTCTTGAAGTAATAAATAGCAGAAAAGAGACATGAAACTCTTCTCTGTTGCCCTCCTTCCAGGGTGATTGAGATGATTGCAAGATCATCAAAAGATCTGGTTTTAAAATAAAAGATCTGCATATACAGCATGCTTGTTTGTGTATAAAGATAGGATGTTATTTAACATTTTGTTTAGTCTGACTTGATAAAATATGTCATGACAATTTACGCAGCCACCCCTACTGACCGCCTATCCTACGCCAGTGTGACAAGGTTATCATATGCATAGTTATCAAGGTATAAGAGTAAAGGCCATGTTCATGGATCAACTTGGGCCTTACTGATTGTTTAACTCAACCTTGTGGCCATAAATGCAACTGCAGTAACATCCAGATCACACTCTACTTATATCCTATAGCTGTTCTAAAATATAAGACAACAGAAAAAAATGTTTATTATCATTGTGATGTGTTTAGTTATGGAAAATTCCAAAGATGATTAGTCTAATTTGCTCAGTTTTCAAATGAACAATATGGTTGCCACTAGACACACATGCTCTTGAGTTTTTGGAATATGGATAATTTGAATTGAAATGTGCCAAAATATAAAATATGCCGTGGATTTCCAAGTCTTCATATAGAAATAAATATAAAATATTATGTTGTAAGTTTTCCTTGATTACATGTTAAAATGTCAATATTTGGGATATATTAGATTAAGCATGATATTAGTATTAATTTTGCCTTTAAATATTTTTAAATGTTATTACTAAAACATTCAAACTTATATATGAGTTTCCATTTATGATTCACATAATGTTTTTACTGGGCAGTATTGTTTGAAAGAAAGTAAGTTAGGCAAAGAGATCTAGAGTCACTTTACAGGAGAGGTCGGCTTTCAACAGCAGAAAACAGATGTGGTTCTAGATTCTCCAGTCCACAATGCATCTCACAATAGGCATCCATCTCCTGCTAAGAATTTTTTTGATGTTATAGAATTGAATCCCTGATGATGTCTGGGCCTCTCTAAAACTAGAGTGTTTGTGGAAAACATTGCCAGTACCTCTTCTGTGACCAGCTGCGCTTTCTCTCTCTCTCTCTTTTTCTGTCTCTCTCTCTCTTTTATTGCACAATGCTGCTGTTATCCATTTCTTGTATCAGTTACAGAAATTGGTATTGTATCTAAAACAATTGCTGTTATTAACAGGTTAAGCTGCTGGGATGTTAAAATAAAAGCTGCCCAGCTTTAGTGCATTTTGTTGTAATCATCTCCCAGATGCCTTGTCGGAAATCAATTCAAGTTCAAAACTGGCTGGAATTGGGAGGTCAAGGCTTTGGCAGACTAAATATTTTATCTTCTGCTCATGTCTGGAGCTTTTAAAGATGTGGACTGGAGGCTCTTTCTTATACCACATCTGGACAAAGATGATTGGCTTTGCCATTTTGCCCAGGTTAGGACAAGGTTAAAATCAATTATAATCAATTATTAAAAGTCTTCTGTGGCTGAATTGCTTAAAAAGGGATTTTAAGAGTTTCTCAGTTCTGAAACATGCATATCTTAGTTGCTGCTGGAGATGTTGTTATTCTAGAATGTCAAATGTAGATGTTATCAGCATCAGGAGTAAATACACAGAATTTCTGCCTTTTATTTCCTTGATACCTATGATTCAGGATAATGAGAAAAGCCCAAAAAGGCAGAAATAATCATCACTGCTGTATCAAATTGAAAAATCTTGTTACCTTCTTCTGTGTGTTAAGACAATGACAGCTATTTATAATTTAGTTGCATTGTCAAATTATTTCCCAGGAATTTATTGAGATGCTTTCTGCAGTTGTTGTGTTTATATGCAGGGCAAATGCACATGTAACTGCTCAATCTAAAGTCAGTTAAAAGAAGCATAGATTTTTAATTTTATAGTAATTTTGAGACATGGGAGGTATAGCTCTCCATTTCCTGATAAGGAACCTGAAACTTAATGAATGTAAATGACTTCCCCTAATTCTTATTTATCCCAAGGGAGAATTGTATCTCCTAATTTCTAAAAGCATGTATGCCACCCCCGAAAAAAATCCAAATGAGTCCTTTTATACAATATTTTCATATGCTCATAATTTTCTACACAATGATTTGAGAAGAATACCTATTCATATAAAATGAATATCATTCTGAACCTTGGACCAAGACATGAACTCAATAAACAGAATATAATTTTAAAGTGTTCTCAAAAGGTCACTTAGCTTTATCCTCCATCTCATATTCCAAGAATGGAAATCCCTTGTATTTTCAGGTTTCCTGCAGATCCAGTAGCTGAGGATTCAAAATGCTGCCAGAAAAAACATTCCATTTCATGCATAGTTTGTTTAGCAATGATGGCAGAATTTCTTCATAGACTTGTTCAGTACCACTTACTGAATGGAAAGAGTGGACTACATGTTTTGTTAGTTCAGAAAGAGCACATTAGCAAACAGGATGGCACCTTTTCATAGAATGCTCTTCATTTACGTATTAAGCTTAGAAACAAACCAACAAAAGATTACACCATGTTCCTAACTTGAGAAAAAGACGTATGGAAGGCATCCCTTTGAATTTTAATAATTTTATCTCTCCATCAGCAAAGTGAAGTTCTTTATACCACATACTGACCGTCTTCAGCTCACGTTGGTAATATAACCAAAGAGTGACATATATGAAGAATTTTATAAACCTAAAATTACAGCATCACAGGCTTAATCCTATGTAGAAATTAGTGCAAGACTGCACAGAGGTGGGAAAACACAGAGCTAGCTCAGAAAGACATGATTTTGTGTCTGCTTCCACCATTCCTATTTGACCATGAACATGTTATTCACATGGTTTAACTTTAAATTCTTCATGTAGAAAATAGGGGTCAAAATTATGCTTACCTCATGAATTTGTCTGAAAAATAAATGAAAAAAAGCACTTCTCGCACAGATGATGGAGAGAAAGCTCAAAATTAATTTAAAATAAAAGCAAATAGGAACTGGCATTGTCACATAGTGGGTTAAACTGAAATTTGAATGCCAGTTTTCAGCCTGGCATCTACACTTCCAGTTCTGCTTCCTGCTAATGTAAGAGCCAGCAGATGCTGGCTTAGGAACATGGTCCCACGGCCCACATGAGAGACCCCAAAGAAGTTTCAGATTCTTAAGCCTGATCCAACATCAGCTGAAGTGGGCATTTGGGAATTGAAGCAGGAAAAGATCAATATTCTTCTCTCTCTCTTTTTGCCTTTCAAGCAGATAAAACCAAATATATTTAAAAATAAATAAATATTTTTCATAACACTAGCAATAACAACATCAGCTGCAGGAGTCATCCATACAGTCCTATTTTTAGCATTATTTTCTTTCGGATTTGTTTGTAGTCATATGGGATAGAATTTCTTCTGTGTCTGTACAGATCAAAAGTTCTGGAAGCATTTTTCACCCTGGATTATTTCTCAGCAATGCAAGTCATATTACTGAACTCTTCAAACCTTTATCTATGTTCAAAGACAATATTGTTCATTTGGATCATTGATTTGATTCTAAGAACAGTCTATTCACCATATCTACAGGGAAAGCCTGATCCTGATCATCCAGAGGCTAATTAATTGGGAGAAATTTTACCCTTTCTTACTGGACCCAATCTAAATTTGTAGCATATTTTATTAGAACAAGTTGTCAAGACCTTTAAACCCAGAGGGCTGCATGAAGCTATGGTTAAAGAATAGTTAAGTATGATGAAATAAGAAAGATTAGCAAACATTGCCTTTTTCTAGCTATCACTTAGACAAGTAAATTTACCTAATTCAGACTCTGATTTTCCCATATAAAATGTTGAGAATAACAGTATTAGAATTAATTCTATGCATGTGATATTAGCACAATGCCTGGTACATGGAGGGCTTCTTAAAAAACACCTATTGTTCTCAGCTTTATTGTGTGTGTGTGTCTGGTCATTCAACTTACAACCGAGAAGTGAATAAAACATTTAAATTCTATCACTCATGGTTTCTGTTCAAATATTGATTGATGATGTGTACCAGGCGCTGTGCTGGACTTCTGGAATAAATGATAAACAAGAAAGCCATCCTGAAAAAATTAATAGTGACACATAGGGTTGGGAAAGAGTACAGTCATGATCAAAGTAAGCAAGAATTTCAGTAACCTACTTTATAATTCCAAAAATTAATCCCTCCTGGGCTTGGGAGTGGCCTTTGCTCATCTCAGAAGATCATATTTTGGAATCTGCCGATTTCAAGAAACTATGCAGTCTGTGCATTGGGGTTTTGTAATCCTTTGCCCTTTGTTTAACTTACAACTCCATTCAAATATCTCAGTCACTTAAAATTGGCTCAGAAATCCAGTGTGTAACTTCCTGCCTGAAACAAGAAGCTAAAAATGCACTCTGCTTGCTCAAGTGTTGACATAGAGACAGAAGAGTTAGCTTAAGAAAACCACCCTCCTTTGACAAAAGTAACCTGTGCTTTCCTTTCATTTCTTTCCTTGATGAGTATAGGGTTTTTTTTTAATTGGTTTTGCATCTAATGAGGTGAACATTTAGTGTTTGCGGTATGTTTGTTGTCTGTTGCCAAGTACAAGCTAAGTTGTCTGTTGCTAAGTACAAGTACAGTAGGGCTGCCATTCTTGCATTCAGCACCAGCCTTTCCCCATTGTATTTGGAGCCACTGGCACAGGCCCAGACATGGAAGCATATGAAGCTGTAAAGGAGAATGAATAACTCTGTTTAGTTTTCTTGGAGCAGAGAGTGTTTTGAAGGAATGAGTACCCCAGAGGTCCCCTGTTTCCTTTACCTTTGTGAAAGGAACACCCTTTGCTTTAAATAATGATTCATGTGGTATGCACCATATCCAAAGACTAAATGCAGAGATGAAAGCTTCTATTTATTCTGTACAGTGAAAATAGAAATCTGGAAACAGCATCTGCTTCTCATTTAAATGTATTTTTCCTAATTATTTAGATGTATAGAGGCATCATGCCAGGTTTCAATCAACAACAAAGGTCTTGCGCTATCTAAACAAAACCTCATTCCTGAAACCACTGGTCATTACATTCAAAATACCTTAAAGGCCTCAACATGGCTTTAAATGCAAAGGAGTTTTAACATTTTTGTCCTGAGCAAGGATACTGATTTTGGTTTTAAATCAAGTCTGAACATATACAGAAATGTTGCTAGAAGCATATTTCCTGATACCTAAAAATCCAAGTAATTAACCTTGGTTCAGAGTCACCTTACGTTTAGCAGAAACAACTTTGGAATCATGACTTCTGTTTCTGATTTTTAGTGGAAAAGAATGAAGATTCTCTGGTGCTTTGGATGATTTGATTATATGGATTAGTTATTAAAAGCATATGTAAGAATGCAGTGCCTCAAACAGCAACAGCCATAATTATGATTCCCCCAATTTGATGAATCCTAATGGAGAAGTCTAGGGTTTGGGTGTTTAATTTAGTGTTAAAATTCAGCTGGGGATGCACACATTCTGGATTCTGATTCCACCTCTTGATCCAAAGTCAGGCTTTCTGCTAATGTACACCCTGAGAGGCTGAAGAGGTAGGACGAGAATGGGGGTCCCTGCACCCCATGTTGGAGGCCTGGATTAGTTTCTGGCCTCAAACTTCAGCCATTCAGCCATTGGTGGCATTTGAAGAGCTAACCTGTGGTTGGACAATGTCATGCCATGTATGATATTAAATTCTGAATTGGTAAGATATATGTAACAGTAACATTTGAAGATATGGGGATTTGATTCACTCTTAAAGAAGAATTACCTCTAAAATTGGAACTGGGAAATAACTGCATAACTTTTAAAAAGAAAGACAATTCATTGTTTTTAGATTTTTAGTACAAATGTTAACAATTGTATATAAATTGAAATGTCTGTATAGTTATTCTCAAGACCAGTAAAAGCTCAATTATGAACAATTTTTTCTTAGAGATTTAATTACTTGAAAGGCAGAGTTTATAGAGAGCAAAAGGGAGACAAAGAGAAATCTTCCATCTGATGAGTCACTTATTCCCTGCATGACCACAAAAGCCAGGGTTTGAACAGGCCAAAGCCTGGAGCTGCATCTGGGTCTCCACTGTGTGTGCAGGAACTCAGGCACTTTAGCTGTCCTTCTGCTGGTTTTTCAGGGACATTAGCAAGTAGCTGGACGAGAAGATGAGCATCTGGAACTCAAAACAGGTTCCAATATAGGATGCTATCAACACAGGTAGCAGCTCCAGTCACTGTAACACAGTTCTGGCCCTTAAAATGGTTTTAAAAGTTACCTTGAGAGCCAGTGAGTCTTGTGTAGAGGTACGTGTAGGAGAACCTGTAGCACCTGGAGAGGTCTTCTCTACAGGTGTTCCCACAGCCGAGACAAAGAAGAAACCGAAACAGGATTTCAGTGACAGAAAGCCGGAGGCCTGATTTGCTTAGAAATGGTGTTTGCAAAACATGATGTTAGAAAACAAACCTGTCCCCCACTCCTGTTAACAACCTTTTGTTGGCGAACGCAAGGCTTCTTGTGTCTACACGCCACCTCCATTCTTAGGTACTACCCTGTACAGTTCTGTCTTTCAGTTAAATAAACAGAAGTTGATTTCCTGTCTTCTAAATATTCTCCAAGCCTACTTCTGACTGATTAGTACTCGAATCTGAAGGAATGTTGATTTGTGGGGAAATTGTATTTTCTGTTGTTTTTAGGTAGTTTTCAGTATGCTTTATAGATGTAAATTATAAAGTCTTTTTTTTTTTTAAACCCTCTCTCCCCTGCCATGACTATATTGGTCTTATTTTACTAATTCTCCAACCTACTGCACTCATGACCCTCCTTGATATATGATAATTGAATTTAGAACAAGAGTTTAGATTTTATTTTTTCGTGGTTTATAGGCTATCTAATTTCCAAAAGGATATGAGAAAGCGAGAGTAAATGGCAGTGGGAGTTATGTGGATATTTTTACTCTGCATGTGGCCCATATTCTTTCAAGTTGCACACATTTCAGTAACTCTGAGCAAGAATCATGATCTTTTGGCCACTGTAGAATTCACAGAACTGTGAAAGATAGAAAATAATTTCCTCAGTATTTACAAAATCACCACATCTAAATGCATTAAATGTGTCTGTCTGGTGCCAGTAATTGTTCTACTAAATGTATGGCTAGTACTTAAGGTATGCTTCGTGTTCTGTAGCTAGGATCTGGAGATTTAAAGTACCTCTTGGATTGCTGTGTGACTTTGTGCAAATCACCAACTACTCTGAGCTCTGAGTTCTGTGACTGTTAAATACAGATAATATAATAACAACATATTTAATATGGAGTTCTTGTGAGGTTCAAATGAGATAATGTACATGTAACAGCTTAGTAAACAATAAGTCACTATGTGTTATGCATTCAGTGTGGATGAATGCTTTATTTACTTCAATCTGAGCTTCATATGGTGAGAGGGACCAGGCCCTACCTCTTTTGGATGCTCTAGGAAAAGTGCCTCATTGTGTTTAGGCTTTATTTATTGAATGCATTTGAATGAGTGATCATTCTAACAGCAGAGAGTCATTCAATTTGATTTCACAATGGGATGATGGGTGAGGCTGGAAACTACATTCTCAAATGCATTATCCAGAACACAGGAAACAAAACCACTTTTAAAAAGTGATTCATCTTTAATATCTCATAGCAGTTTTGAAATACTTCACTCATTCATTTGATAGCAAGCTCTTAATTGAGAATGTCGTAAACCGCTTTGCAGAGAGAGGCAATTATGACCTGGGAAATTAAGTGGCATAATTTACAAATAGGCTTTTGACTGGCTGAAGGTTTTAGCTCATTCAGGACTCACTTTTAGGTTATCGTAGCATCACATGGTTGCTTTTCCTCATCTCATTGGCAATATGTATTTTAGGTGAGCAATATGTGCTGAAAATGAAAAACACATTTTCTTACATGTTGTTTTCACCTGGTTCACATTCCAGAGTCTTTCTGACCCTTTTATTCTCTAAAACAAACTATCACTTTCATCCTTCAAGGCGTTTCATCTTCTTTGCTCATCTGGCCAACTTCCTTCCTACTCTGTAAGTGGATGATTCCTGAGTCCACTTCCTACCCTTCTCCAGCCTTAATCCAAGACCAGAGTGAATTCTGTCATAATTTGATTGTAATTTGTAACCTCCATATTTAGCACCTAAATAATTATTTCCTTTGATTTATTAATAAAGATTGTCATATTTATTTGAAAGAATTACAGAAAGAGAGGGAATAGAAGAAACAAGAAGAGAGAGGAAGGGGGAGGGAGATTTTCATCTGCTGGTTCACTCCTCAGGTTGTTGCAATGGCCTTTGCTGAAACAGGTTAAAGATAGGAGCCTGGAACTCTATCTGGGTCTCCTGTGTAAGGGACAGGAGCTACACACACTTGGACCATCCTCTGTGCCTTTCCCATGCACATTAGAAGCAAGATAGGTCTTGAGCTGGTGGCCATATGGAATGTTAGCATTGCAGATAGTAGTTTTATCTACTGTGCAGCAATGCCGACCCTTTTTTTCCTTGCTTCAAAGCATCTCTCCTCTTCCTAGCCTGATCGTAATACAAGCTGTATGAATAGCAACAACTTTTAAGTGAAATAAGTTGGGATGGAATGATAACTATGCCACTTGGGAGCAGTGGAGGCTGGTGATTATAATTGCTTTATATGTTGTTGACAGAGGAAAAATAGGCAGCCTCCGGAGCCTCCCAACGAAGACTGAACTCTTCCTAAGGCCAGAAGCCTTTTATTGTCATTAACATTGGTCAGCGTCTATGATAGGAATTTTACCATCTGACATTCCTTCCCTAACTTGCAGCTCAGAATTGTGTAGTGCATATCCACTCATACAAGGAGGAGTGCAAAGGCTGAGCCAAAACCCTGTTAACAGAACAGTCCCCTGTAGGCCTATAATATTGCTTAGTGGCAATATCATCCCTATGCATTTTATCTCGTACATGAAATCTGGGCTAATTATCATTTTCTCATACAGTACATTTTAGGCCATTGTGTTTTTGTGTCCCTGCCTAGTTCATTAAGCAGGGTTTTACAGCTCCTCCAGTAACAGGATTGCTATTGACACTTTCATTAGACCCATAATTCAAATGCTTGACTGCCTTCCAAATGGAAGCCTTTGAGTCCAGAACCACAATCTGGCCACCGACCGTATGTTGGCTTTTAGAACTGTCATAAACTCATCATCACATTCAAGTTCTTGAAGGGTCAAAATCTGCTTTCTTAGTGAACTGTCTCCATCCAACAAACAGTCAACGTGTTCTCCAAGAACAGTCAGCCAAGTGTTCTGTTGCTTTCCTGAAAACTCTTCCAGACAGTCCTCAATATAGCGTGACAATAGCACAAATAATCATTGTTCATATTTAAGAATTAATTCTCTAATTCATTAATTCATTCTATTATTTTCACTAGCTAAAATCAATACATCAAATATAATAACAAGTGTTATAGTGATTTAAAGATGGGTAAGTTGGGTTTTACCTAAGAATATCTTACAATACAAGAGAGGTATGTATTAATCACTATACAATTAATTGAAATCTGAAACATTTCACTACTAAGGTTGCCAGCAGTATGTCATGTATATTCCTTTACTCTAACTAATTGCTATTATTAACATTGGTTATTCACAAATAGTTAAATGGAAATAGTTTGATCTGGCATAAGTAGAACTGTAATATAAGAAATATCATGTCACAAAATGTGACCTTAGGAGCCAGTCCAACAACTCTCTATAAACAGTAGTGATAGACAGTAGAGAGAAGGAAGGGCTGGACTGGAGGCAGTAGTTGTTCTAATGGTCATAAAAACAGTGTTTGCATTCTTACTAGTGCCTAAGGTGGTTCAAGAAGAGAGTCAATGAAAATATTTGAGGTATTTTTAAATAAAATGTATGCATTTAATCTTTGTAGAGGTACATCTCTTGAGCCTTAGGGAAAAAAAGTAAATCTGAGCAGCCCAATAGAATGTCCATATAAAACTTAGGATTTTAAGCTTTCTAGAATGTATTTAATTGTTTATTTGAGCATACTATTGTAGCTTTGAAGTTCAGTGTACAGTTAATTATGCCAGATGTAAAAGGTGAATATTGGACGTTTTGCTTCAATTTTCTGATCATTTCATTAAAGAAAAAATTGGGGGTAGTTTCATTTTCCTAATATCTCTGCCTTTAAGAGGAAAATAATGAGATGAAAAAGGCAAAAGTATAATCTTGTACAACTTATTCAAATCCTTAGCTGATCTCACACATTGGATTCCTCATCTCGTTTGGTTTCTTACAACCAAACTAGTTGCTGCATTCCTTAAATGGTGAGGTCCTCAGCTCGGATGAATTCTGATCAGCAACCAGAGGAGGAGGGCAAGATGAGGCTGTACTGCTGATTGGGGTAATGTGGCTTCTGTTTGCAGTGATACTGGTATGCTGTTGGAAAATGACTTCAGCATTCATCCCAGTGCATTTCATTGTACTGAGTGTGCCTTCATAAACATGTCCAATCGTGTGATGGAGGTCAACGACAGTGTAGGGTTTAGAAATTGTTGCTTGGAAATCACACTCACTTAAATACCTGAATCTGTCCATCAGCTGTGCCATCGCTTATTCCAAGCCTGAACTGAAGAGTGATTTGCAATCTCCTTGCTTTTCATTTCAAGTAGCATCACTCACTTTAAGCCAGATATTCAGGCCTCTTCAGAAGCCTCCAGGGTGAAGGATAAGTAAGAAGAAGCTTATCGAATCTTTTACAACTGTGGCTGGCTACATCTATTCTTGCATCAGACTTAGTACATCTTTCTTTGTATTTTATTTTAAAATCACACAGTCTCCCTTCCATGTGACAAATAGTGGGGATTTTGCCATATAATTTCATGATCCAGATGGCTCTTTTGTGGTTCTATACATTTAATTGGTCAAACTCCAGGTTGAAAGCTGGGCCAGAATGTCCCGACTGAAAGGAGAAAATATGATGTTTATTTTTGCTAATCCTTCCCCTCTGAGTTATCTTCACTCATCTTCTAGAAATTCAGGTTGCATAACAACATTCTTTTTTTTGTTTTGTTTTTAAGTTCAGAGACTTACCAATTTGGGCTTCTTCCAGGAGCTGAAAACTGATTACAAATACAAAACAGATTTCACTACTGGATTTGAACTCCACATTAAAAAAAATAAATTATTGAAAAAGATCCCCCACAAATGTGTGGTTACAGGGGAAATGGAAGGATGTCAATGAAGTGAAAGATAAATGTGGAATGACAATGCCTTTGCTTTATGGCTATGTATATAGATTCTGTTCTTTTAGGCTTAGTGTAGCATTGTTTCTTGGCCTTTGGTTGAGAGATAGGGAATCTTCTGTAACCCTCACCACTGTCATCATCACCACTGCCATGCAAGCTAGATTATCTAGGATCATTTATCACATTAACTGTATATTTAGCATTTAAATTTAAAAATATTGCAGAATGCTAAATACCTTCTAAAAATATAATTTTGAATGGGTAGTTTTTGCCTACTAAAAGAAACATCCTCCACAAAAATCCCCACAGAAGCTTTAGATTTCTCGTGCTTGCATAAGAAATGCTGGTGTACCTTCTTGAAACTCTATCAGTAGAATAACAAAAGCTCAAATAATAGGCATGACAAAATAAAGCTTTTAGATTCTGCTTGTCAACATTTCAGGAAAAACGAAACCAAGTAAGCTCCCCAGAATATAGAAACATTATCTGGGGCGTGTATCTGCCATTTAACTTTTGTTATTAGTTTAAATATCTTGGCCAACAGATTATTTTTCTGGTTTCATCCTCTATCCATTGAGTTGCCAGATTAATTCCTTGGTCCTTTGTGAAATCAAGTTTGAACAACAGGGGAAATAAGTCATAACAACCTATTTTTACCAGGGAAGAAGTGGGCTTGGAATAAAGCAATGAGTGGCACCTAAGGAACCCAAAAACAAAGGGTTAGAGGGTGTTGGCACCTGAAGTGTGAACGTAGAATGATTGTATGGCATTAGGCTTCAGGGAGGGAAGAGTGATGTGAGGGAGATGATAGAGATTGAATATGTGCATGCAAACTCACCAAGTGAGCTGTTCAGAGTACAAAACGGTCAGAAGTATTAATAATAACTGCCATGGACTATATTATAGGCACTCTCTGATATTTTTCAATGAATGAATAAGGCATAGAATTCCCCCAGTTTTAAATGAAAAAACACTTTGTGTCTAAACACATGAGTGCAGCCTTTCATCAAGTTTCCAATTGGGTACTCTGGTAATCATATTCTTTCTGATAAGAATATCCTAACTTCTCAGTGCCTAATCCAGGCCCTAGTCTGACCACTAGGATTCCAATTCTTTTCATATGGCCTTCTTTATCAAGGGCAGATCTGAAACACAGCTCTCCTGAGCTTTAGCTTTAGCTTTGAAGGTCCTCTACTTTCATGATCCTGTGCCATTCACCCAAGGTAGCAATATACACCAGTAATGTACAATGGGCTAGGAAATCAAGCCTTGTTTCCGATGTCTGTAAGGTTAGATTATTAATATAATCTGTGGTATTAAGCTTTACATCGGGGTGATGTCTGAGAAGCTGCACAGTAATGAGCCCAATAACTATTGGTCACCATGGTTATAGTTGCTATTATTAATATTCGAGGTGGTGGCATTGCTTACCCCAAGTTTTCTCATCTTTAAAATGAGGGAATGGCATGGGGTTTCCTCTGTGTACCTTCCAGTTTCAAAAATACTTTCTGTAATTCCTAAGTTCAGTACTACCTCCCCAAGAGGTAGACAATGAGCCTTGAGACAATTGTTTCTTCACCCAAGCCTCTTACAAGCATCTGTGTTATTATTACAAACATTTGTGTTATTATTTTAAAACACCATTTACTGAAGAGGTCACAAGATCTCATTTAACACATGTTTTGCCAGCTTCAATGTCTTGCTCATTGACACCTGTATGTGTTGTATTACTGAGTAAAAAAGCAACTTCAGTTTCTCCTCTTTCCATTCATAAAGTCAGCAGTATTTGAGCTACTTAGATTTCCTGTTAGGGTAGAGACACTCATCAGTAGCTCTACTATTTCCCAAGAACAGAAATAGCCTCACAATTGTATTTTTCCTTTTCCTCTTTTCCATCCCCTCCTTCCTCCTTCTCCCTCCATTAATATGTTAAAACCCTACTATGTCTGATGTTAAACAGATCGTCCTTCTCAAAGGCATCTGAGCTATTTCTTATGTTGAGTTGCTGGGTAGCATGTAATACTGATAAGAGTTGTTGATTGGCTTTAGAATATATCACAATCCCTAAATACATGAAATAAAAAAAAAAGATCAACATTGTTCTGAAAGGAAGGTAGTTAAAATTCAGAAACAGAGATCCTTTAATTAACTTAATAAAATTACTAATGGAAGCATTTTAACTGCTAAATTAAATTTACTTGTCAAGATATCAGGCTGCAAAGAGGAGGGAAGAGTAAGAACTCTGCTTTCCATTATGATGTACTCTATTATAGAATAAATTTGCTTAAAATGAAATATATCACCAAAAGCCATCAATGACATCTTAATTTGGAACAGCCAGTTGAAAAGTAATTAGACGATGGAGCAATCAGTTCTAGTAAATCAGTGTTTCCTTTTACATAAACATCCATTTTTTTTTTCTATTTATACACAAGAAAGACTAGACTTCCAGGTAGTCAGCAGGCAAAGATGCTGATTCTTTTGGCTGTTGGTGTTTCTACTTTACATTACCAAGCTGTCAAAACAAAATGTTTTATGATAGGATTAAAAAATGTATAAGCATCTGATTTGATTTAGTGTTTATATTTATATGTTGAACCAAGGAGAGTTTGCTTATTATGGGGGTTTAAAAGATTTACATTTCTGTCCTGCTTAACTTCCAAAATGCTTTCCAGCTCCATAGGCAGCCCTGACACCTTGCTTTCTTGAATGAAGTTCAAACAAACAAACAAACAAACAAACAAAAAAAGATCAAGCAAGAATGACGCCCCACTCCCCTCCTTGCAGGGTGTCTCCTAACTTGAACAAACAAACGTGGGGAATGTGTTGCTAATGAGATGTGATTGGAGACTGAGATGGGAGTGGTTCGAGTTATCCTTTTGTTTAATGTCTGAAATTTCACCAGAAGGCATCTCTGTAACTGTAACTGACCCTTCAGAAAGTGGATCACTGTTTGCTTATTAGTATGAAAACCTAATGATGGTGAAAGAGAAATAAGTTAAATTTAGTTCTTGTGATTTAATACAGAGAGATCAACAGTGCAAGTATGAATCACTCTGGCACTCTGATGAAGAGAATGTTTTCTTCTTACCTTTCATATGTGGCAAAGGAGGACCAGAGAGGTGACGTGCTGTGTGGAGAGGGCAAACGCAGTTGTTGGAAGGGCTGGGGCTAACATGAGGGCTTCTGGGCTTCAGATACTTTTTTCACAACATCTGCTTCTGATGATGGAATCCCATCTGTTATATGCTGAATGGAAGAGGTGTGAGAAAAATAACTAGAGGAGATATCAATCACTTGACAAAATATTTATGAAGGACTTCACTCAGGCATTAGGCGAGTCACTCTTGTCACCAGTCCTGAAAAGTTAATGGGAATGATGAATTAGCCAAAGAGAAGGTTAGCTGGAAGATAGAGGATACCTGGCTATAACGTGCCTGTGATAGGGTGCCTTATTCTATACAGGAGCCCAGCAGAACAGAGGAAAATAAGGACAATTTTGTAGGAAGTAAAAATTAGGTACAATTTAGTAAAGGAGAAATATAAAGAAGGTTCTGGAATACAGTTCTAGGATCGGCCAGCATGCAGATCACTTAATAAGTATGCAAATGACCTTTCCCTAATAGAGTAAATCATTTCCATTCTCTCCAATGCCTATTTACATACAGGATCATTGATGATAACACTACAAGGGCGTATTCCTTGTTGGAAAACACATTGGGAAGAAATCCAATCAGGTTGATGCAATGGGATTAAATATTAGGATTCTTGATTGCAAATAGGTGTTAAGAAGTATAAAATCATGTAATTAAGTGCACAAACCCCTGTTGCACTAAATGTGAGAACTAGGCTGAATACAGTGGCTCAGGGCCCCTTTGCCTCTAGGAGTCAAGTAAAAACACAGTCTGTCATCTCCAATGACTATTCAGAATCCATGTATAACAGGACAGTTGCCCTGGGAGCAAAGGATGGAACTATATAAAAATGGATAGAACAAGTTAATGTTAGCAAGGCAAAGATAAGGAGTGCAAAGCTAAGAAATGGGATATTGCTAGTAAAAGAGATTAAATGGAGTAAAGAGGTCCGTTATAAATGTATCAAATAATAAAGGATCCTCAAGAGGAAAAGGGGCCAATGAATAAATGAAAAAGAGGTGAGTGTGAAATTAATGATGTTTGAGATATTGACCTCATACTTGAAGTCAGTTTTAAGAGAAAAATGAGAAGAAAATTTGGACAGCTGGAAGGCAGTCATGACTTTTAAAAATAGATAACAAAGAGGATGAGGATAACTTTAGAAAAAAAATTAAACATAAGTTTCAGATAATATGCTTTCTTGGGGAATTAAACTGTCTTCCCACTAACTATACACAGACACAGGGGAAAACAAGACAGACTTGACAGGTGTCAGAAATTCACCAGGACTACTTTGTTTCTGATAACAATAAAATACGTTTTGGAGCACATTTTGAAGAAAACACAGGACAGGCTCTCCAAGTGATGTGTAAATTTAAGCCCTTATGCCTATATACCAACTGCAATTTAGGGAAAGTTAGGGAAAAGTTTTCTCCTTTATTTAATGAGAAAGGAAAGAAATTGGAATGCGGGCTCTATGAATTATGGATGCTTTAAAAGTACAAGAGAAAAGGCCAGGCACGGTGACCTAACAGCTAAAGTCCTCACCTTGAATGCACCAGGAACTCATATGGGCGCCAATTCTAATCCCAGCAGACCTGCTTCCCAACCAGCTCCCTGCTTGTGGCCTGGGAAAGCAGTTGAGGACAGCCCAAAGCCTTGGGACCCTGCACCAGCGTGGGAGACCTGGAGGAGCTCCTGGCTTCTGGCTTCGGACTGGCTCAGCTCCTGCCGTTGAGGTCAGTTGGGGAGTGAATCATTGGACAGAAGATCTTGATCTCTGTCTCTCCTCCTCTCTATATGTGTCTGACTTTGCAGTAAAAAAATAAATCTTTAAAAAAAATACAAGAGGGCCCAGCGGTATAGCCTAGCAGCTAAGGTCCTCACCTTGAACGTGCCAGGATCCCATATGGGCGCTGGTTCTAGTCCTGGCAGCTCCACTTCTTATCCAGCTCCCTGCTTGTGGCCTGGGAGGGCAGTCAAGGACGGCCCAGTGCTTTGGGACGCTGCACCCATGTAGGAGACCTAGAGGAGATTCCTGGTTCCTGGCTCCGGATCGGCACAGCACCAGCCCTTGCGCTCACTTGGGGAGTGAATCATCGGTCGGAAGATCTTCCTCTCTGTTTTTCCACCAGGCGGTATATCTGGTTTGGTAATAAAAATAAATAAATCAGGCCCGGTGGCGTAGCCTAGCGGCTAAAGTCCTCGCCTTGAACGCCCCGGGATCCCATATGGGCGCCGGTTCTAATCCTGGCAGCTCCACTTCCCATCCAGCTCCCTGCTTGTGGCCTTGGAAAGCAGTCGAGGACAGCCCAATGCATTGGGACACTGTACCCGCGAGGGAGACCTGGAAGAGGTTCCTGGTTCCTGGCTTCGGATCGGCGCGCACCGACCTGTTGCGGCTCACTTGGGGAGTGAATCATCTGAGGGAAGATCTTCCTCTCTGTCTCTCCTCCTCTCCGTGTATCTGACTTTGTAATAAAAATAAATCTTTAAAAAAAATAAATAAATCTTTAAAAAAAAAAAGTACAACAGAGACTATCATGATTTTTCTAGGAGAAAATTAGAGAAATGAGGCAGCCTCTAAACATTACGTAATTTGCAAAATGTTGGCTATAGTACGTCATAAAATTGAAAAACATGGAATAGAATAGCAAAAAAAAACATGTGAAAGGGTATTTCAGGTCCTAATAAAATTTCTAGGCTAAGTCCTCAAAATTTAAGTCATATGTTGAAGCTACTAGATTATTTGTGATAATTCTTTAGGAAAGTTTCTGTGGATATCTTGCAGTACATTTGTGGGGGAAAAAGACATAAATGTTAAGTACTAGAATTGTATGTAAGAATGAGTTATTAGCTGAATTTCTAAGGAAAGGTTGTGTCTCAGAATATTTGTCCCCGACCCGTTGTAGACTCTGGAGTGCTTTCTCTCCTCACTGTTTCAAGTATCCAAGTCCCACACACCCCATAGCGAGGAGTCCATGTCTCAGCAATGCCACCTGTGTTTCTTTAGTCTTTCAGATTGCAAGTAAAGTTTTGTCTTTCCCACCCTACTCTGGGCCTGTTATTATAAAATAACAGAAGTTAGTATAAAATATTTGAACTGCCCTAAAAAGCTTCAAAGGATTATTAAACAATACGAATCTCCCTTAGCAGCTGTCTGTGTATCATGTGAGCAACACGGGATCTAGGGAAAAGAGGCCTTCATTTCAGAAGTCTGTTTTTCTTTGCTGCTCTTACCTGTATGTAGTTCCTCTGTTTAAGGAAACCTCATCATGCTTGTTGAAAGAATAGGGGAACATTCTTGACTCACTTTTTTTTAGGTATTACTGGAAATTTTAGTGAAATCATTATGCATGAGCCATTCTGAAGTGTTTTTTCTTAATTTGTCTATTCTAGAATTTAGTCCTGATCCCCAGGAAATTATAGTAGAATGTGTGCTCGTGTGTGCAGAACTGAAGTCTTCCAGCTAAAGATGTTTGTCCTAGTCTGGCAGATTGGGAAAAAAAGTATCTTCCTTTTGGAACTAAAGTTGTTATGAATAAATCAAGTTAATTTTTTTCTTCTGTCTATAATATGTTACTTTTAAAAGATTATTTTCTGGATATTTTAACTAACTTATGGCTCAAATGCATGAAACATAAAATGATATTAACCATGTAATAAACAATATATAGTAGCTAGTATATGTGACAGTGTGACTTTTCAAAGTTTATGGAACTCAGCCAATGCTATACTCAGAGGTGAAGGAATAGCCATGAATATTTCCTTTCTTTTGGAAATAAAGAAAGGAAATATAAAAATAGGTTATAAGTAAATTTCTGCAAACTAAATATAAGGGTTTGAGGAAGGAACTAAAATAATGATCAAAGCAAGAATAAAAGGATGAAAAACATAAAAAATAGTAAAAGAGATTAGCTTCCAGGTATTGGGAAAGTCTTTATTTTAAATTTTATTTTAATAATATAATGTATGTATGTGTATAAATTATTAATATGCTATGTGTTGTATATTTATATAGAGCAACAAATTATTTTTATCATTTATCTTACTACTAATAAAAGGAACTACAAACAAAATGAGAGCATGGGTTTTAGAACTGATTCAGAGACAATAACAGTTTAAAAAGAACTGTGTAGTTCTAGCCAATTTCGAAAACATAAGTGAAATGAAAATATTTAATAAAAATATATGTTGCCAAATATTTTGAGAGTAGACATCAGCAAGGCAATAGTCAAGTATGGAACTAAGTAACTAGACAGGATTCCAAAATGTGCTTCATATATTAAAGATATATCTGTAAAATATATGTCCTTGTATTATTGCAGGACAATTAATTTTAAATTATTCCCTGAAATAGAAAAAAATATCTGAAATGGGCTAATTTATTTTATGATGCATTACTCAGATTCCTCAAATGAGGAAAAGAAATAAGGTATGTTTTTTAAAGTCTAATTACCAAAGTCTGCAGACCTGTGTGTATGAATGTATGGATATAGAAATATGAAGTAAAATGGTTCAGCTGTTTCCGACATGGAAGATCTTCCCATCAAGTTTGGTAGCTCTGGCTGCATTTATGGAAGTAAATGAGGACGGCTTTGCATTATTCCCTCTTGCACAATTACAGGGACAGTTTTACCAATTCTGTGACAGGAACCATGGCTTGCATGCTATACAAAGCATCTACTTCATGAAACAATTATTAAGTTAGCTTTCTGTATTCTGTTTTCAACATACAGAAGTCATTTGCTAAGTAGTGTTTGTGGTTGAAAGAGGTAAAATTAATTGTGAGTTATTATGACCTAAGCATTCGGAACACCACCATTGCACTTGCTGTTGATCTGGTCTGTTTTTTGCTTTCTACCTTGTGTCCTATCCATTTAAAAGGATGTCATCCCCACCTCTCTTCTCCATCCACTTCCTGTGGTTCGCTGGTTCTCTTTCTCCCTCTCTCTGTCTCACCAGTCCCTCTCCCATGATTCTTCATATTGTTTTGGGAATTTTATAAATTTTGTAAGCAGGACCTCTGTCAAGAGCAACCCCAGTGACACCTCATGGAGAGGAAACAGCTGCATTTCAATGCTATTTTTAATTTATGGGTAAGAGCTGCTACTGTACCTGTGCAAGGTTCCCTTGAGAGTTTACTAAATGTGTATCTGCCAATACCAGTGACCAAAAGAGACCTTCCATTAACTTCTGAATTAACCAAATGGGACAGAGCTTAATCTAATATGCATTATTTCATTCTCTGGGTTAACTTGTTTCAAAGGAAATAAAGTATACGCATAGGCTGTCTAAAATAGTCCTAGGAGATGTGCATGGAAAGGCTGCCTCTAAACAGTGTTGCCGTCTAAGAAAGCTGAGTACATGTCTGAGGGCCCAATTTAACTTAGTAAATGTTTTTCTCACAGTAGGCAAAGCAGGCATCTTACTCCAAAGAGTTTTAAGAGAAATTACACATTAGTGAAAAGGATGAGTGCTATGGATAAAAGGGCTTGTTCCTGTATGAAGCTCTGCCAGTGCTTACTTGAATTCTGCTTGGAGGCTGCAGGTTTGTGGCAAGTAACCTCTTCCCTTTAGCCTGTTGTGAATAACCCTGTGAACGGTCTGGCCATCACCAGAAACATACTGGAAACTGATGGGCTGGAGTTAAAGGACTGTGAGCAGGCAACATAGCACAGTGAAAAGAACACCAAACTTGGTGCAGGGAGACTGAGTTTCTCTCTCAGATCATTCATTAGTTGGGTGCTGTGCCTTGCTGTCTTTATGAAATGAGGATAATAATATATACTCACACCATTTTTGAGGCTTCTTCTATTGATCCAAGGAGATAACTAACCTGAAAGTGTTTTGTCAACTACACAAAACACTACACAATTTTATTTTGAGTGTGATATGACATATGGATGGTTCAACAGGTTCCTGAGATCTTATAGGTATCTTGGCAATGCCTTCTAGACTCTCTAGGATTTTCATGAAAGCAAAATTTGCTAAACAGAGCTGGATACACTCAGCTCTCTCTCTCTTTTTATAGCCATTCATCCCAACTGCCAGCCCTATTCCTGGGACTTAGGAATGTTCCAAGGTTAGAAGACTCGGAGATGGGGTGTGAGCCATAACTTCTAAATCAGTTTTGGAAGGATGCCAGACCATCAGTTTAGAAAAGTGATTTGAGTGTCTTCCTGAGGACAAAGAATTACTTAGAGAGTCTAGCTTTCAAGAACGTGTTATTGAAACTTGGAAAAAAAAGTGTTTTAAAATGTGAGAACACTAGTATTAGAGGCACTCTAAACCAATTACAGTGTATTTACTTGAATTTCAATGGGGGGATACCCTTTTCATTATTTGCAAGCCTCAAGAACATTAGAAACACTTCACTGAAGACAATATAATATCCAAATATGAAGTAGGCTGTTGTTTGTCCATTTCATCCGCTTTATTGCTTTTACCTTCTCCATGAAGGCACAAGAGCACTTACATGTTTTTAGAATATACAATGTACAATGTGAAGGCAGTGTACTTTTGGATAGTTAGCGCCCATTGTCCCTTTGGGGGGGAAAGCTTATATTGTACTCACCTTGCACTGGGACTCTATGAAGATGCTGTGTCTGAACAGCAGCCATAATAGGGACAGGTTTAGATCCCAGAGCCCTTAGCACAGAATGGCCTTGTTATTTCAAACTACTTCAATATGATTCCATGAACCTTAAGGAAAGCTTCTGTAAGACCATGAAGAATGGGGGCAAATAAAAGCAGAGAGGCCAAAGGGAGGATTATTATCTAGAGGTGTCCAATATTTAAAAAAATATATCTTGTCCATTATATATTTTGAAAAATGTATTGACTACCATTGGCTTACATAAATACCTGTGAGTCCTCAGATATCTACAGATATAATGAACTGTGGAATTTTTTCCCATAACCAAGCATAAAGGTTTGATCTGCATGAGGTTTTCTTTGACCAGTATTTTTTTTTCTCACTTCCATGTTGGAAAAGACTTTGCCATGTAGACAGGCTCCGATGACCTCTCCTGCTCAAGGACTGATTCCTGATCCCTTCCCATCTAGTGTCAGTTTCCTAAGCCTCACGTGTCAGTACCTGGTTTTTCTATGCAATGTGAATGCACACCTCCTTTTTGTCAACACTTGGTTCTTTGAGTGGGTCCCCAGAGACCATGATCAAACTGAGTAGACCTCTGCCAGGACTTCTGAGACTGTCTTAGTTATCTAACTCTCATTGACTGTTCCTTCTCAGTCTAAGCCAACATGAGGAGCTTCACCATTAAGATTTGTGTTTTATTCCTAACCTTCTCCTATGATTGTGCGTGTGTGGAGCGAGACATCTCCTGCCTTCTGAGGTAGAAAAGAGTAGCTCCTGTGAGAAACAGATTTCTTGATAACAGCACCTTATCAAAATAAGACAATGCTGTTCACAAAGGCTTTTAAAGGCCTTGACTGATAGAAGCCCTGACATTGGCAACATGTGGTCTCCAAAGTCGCAAAGCATCAGTTAAGGGTTTGGAAGGGAAGAGTGCATTTGGGGAATCTTACCCTCTTCTTAATGTCCTTGGCCCTGAACTGGCACAATAATTTTCTCTCACAATCTGTTGATAAAGACTTATAATAAGAACATCCTGTTTGGGGTAAGGGGTTAGGAAATCCCTTTCCCAACAATGCTTTTGCTACGTGTATGGGAATTTTCAGGTTTGTCTGCCTATGCCATATGCTAGACTGTTATTCAAGTTATTTTCTTTTGCAGAAGTTATGAGTATGGGCTAATTCTGAATTGTCTATGCCACTTAATAGTTTTGTCATGATGAAACAAGAATTGGAAAACATCTAGGTTTCCATTTGCTCACCTTTAAGTGGAAACAATTTATACATCCTTTGTGGGACTATTATGAGGATTGACTGAAGTCAAGCAGCAGACTTAGACTGTGACAACTAGAACTACTCATGCATATCAGTGGTTTTTATGTCTTAGTCAATCCACTTTGAATTCCTGTTAAGACTCATGACTGAGGTTCATGCTGGAATGGGATATTTGTTCTCTGCCTGATGCCTTTGAAAACAGAGTGCTTCTGTACTGAATGATGACTTTGATGATAACAATCTCTACTTCTTAAGGTCACAAGACTCTGCAATTTCAGACACAGATTCAAGGAAAGAGATACAGAGACAAGGTAGGGATAAATGGAGAGCCTCTCCACTGGATTGCCGGAGTATTTCTTGGAACTGTGCTGTGATGCAGATTGGTCTTCCTTGTCTCCATTGGCGTTCCCAAGGTCAGACCTACCTCATCTCTGCCCCCTCCACTTTATCCCTTGTAGGCATTGACTACACCAAATCTCTCACATGTTTAATCCCATCTTGACATCTCCTTCTTCAGAAACCCAGAGGCACACACCAAATAAACATTTTACACATACTCACCCAAGTTGTCTGTACTCGGACATAATAAACCTCCTCCTCAGTTTTGTGAAATTAAGTTCATAGAGTCATTTCGCTTCTGAAGCACTAAACAGTTTTCTAGAGCACTTAGGCCACCTTCTACAAAGTATAGCAGATAAAATGTGTATAAGAGGGGAAACCTTGCCATACGGTCAACCTTGATGCTTTTGGAGCATTAGTTAAGCCAGTTTGGGACAGACAGTGTCTGTGGTAGGGCCGGTTTCTCCATGGCAACGTGTTTTTAGGAAGACAAGGAGTGTGTGACTGGCACTGTGACAGCAATAGGACAACACAGAGAAGACTCACTTCCTGGCGTTAGAGTGCTCAAAGGCTGGCCGTGGAAGTAGGTGCTATTATACCTGAAGAGTGCTGTAAAGTGCTGAATAGAATAAGTAAGGTCACCTAGAAAAGGTGATACCTGATCTGTAGTGCAGAGGCAAAGTCAAACTTGCTCAGATGCAAGAGGGCAGGGTAGTAAAAGCAGCTGGTATCTGGGCTGAAAGCACAGTGCCAGTAATGGAAACCTCTGATCATTCCACCTGTGGGGTCAGTAATACAGTGTCGCCTGAACAGTTGAGCATGGACCAATTTTTCATGCTACAAGTGTGATAACTCTTGTAACTGTTATAACATATTGGAGTTGATGTCATCATAGGGGCTCATGAGCAGACCACCATCGTCATCAGAATGTCAGTATACTCCAATTAGTTGTTTAGTTTCTTAAAATTCCAGTATGTATGCATCAACAATGGCCCAATGAAACTCAAAGTGTTAAAATATTAAATAGACATTTAATATTAAGACTGCATTTTTTTTCAGCTTTCAATTAGCATCTTGCAGTGAATCAGTTTTGTCCTTTCATTTATTTCTCCTTAAAATGTACCCATTAAATTTCAAATCATGAGTTAAAATGGAGGGTACAGGAGCAGAACCTAGCAACCTAGACTTCGTTAAGGATTTTACATGAAGCTTTTCCTTTGAAAAACAAGATAAATTCATGCATTTAGTCACATGTAACTTTCACCTTTATCGTTTACCACGATTTGTTTGTATGTGCCTAGAGTTTTTTGTCTTGCAACTCTAATCCTCAAATTTGTGTGTTAATGGTATATTTAGAGGTGGACCAAAGGTCATGATGGTAGAGTCCCAACAATGACATTGGGCTTCTTTTTAGGTTTAACGTATTTATTTGAAAAGCAGAGTTACAGAGAAGGCAGAGATAGAAAGAAAGAGAGAGATCTTCCATTTGCTCCCCATTTGGGTTTACTTCCCAAATGGCTGTAATAGCTAGAACTAGGCCAGGTCACAGCCAGGAGCTTGTTCTGGATCTCACACATATGTGCCAGGGCCCAAACAGTTGAGTGAACCTATACTGCTTTGCCGTGTGCATGTCAGGGAGCTGTATTGAAGATGCAGCAGCCAAGACTCAAACCCTCAAACTGACATCCATTAGAATGCTGTCCCTATAGGTAGAGTCATAGGTTGCTACACCACAGTGCTTGCCCAAGTATTGAGCTTTATTAAAAGAAGAGACTTGAGCCAGCATATTCACTATGTCTCGCCTTGTTGTGAGGTAGCAGAAAGGCCTTCACCAGAGGTGAAACAATTGCTGACACTGTATTCTTAGACATCCCAGCCCCCAGAATCACAAGCCAAAATAGACATTCATTCTTAATCAACTACTTGTTCAGGGCTTGCACTGTGGCACATCAAGTGAAGCCTCAGCTTACAGAGGCACCATCCAGTGTGGTCACTGGTTGTAGTTTTAGCTGCTCCATTTCTGATCCAGCTTCCTGCTAATTACTTGGGAAAGCAACAGATTATGGCTCAATTGCTTGGGCTCCTAAACTTAAATAAGGTTAATGGAACCTTATTTAAGATCAGCCCATCTTTGGTAGTCTTGATCACTTCAGGAGTAATCTGGCAGAAAGAAGATCTCACACTTTTCTCCTTCTAACACAGCCTTTCATGTAAAAATTTAAAAAATGAATCTTAAAGAAAAAGTACCTGGCCTAGGACATTTTGTTATAGCAACAGAAGTACTAGTTCATCAGAATATGACAAGTTCTTCTTTATACCACTACTGTTCTTTCTCACTTATCATTCTCTGCTCATTTACCTGTTTGTTCTTCTTACTCCACAAATTCTGAAATGATGGTTTCCAGCCCTGGCACCTCTGGGGATATAGAAGGGTTCTTTGCTCTGTTGTGCTTTCCTTATGCCAGCTAAGTAGTCCACAACTGAATCTTTCCCTCTGAGCCCTTAGAATGTAGCTTAATGTGGATACATGAACTAGATCAGGTCTCCTCCCACCTCATGCATACACCCTTCTTTGACATGCTTTCTTCTCTACCTGCCACAACTATAAGGCATCATGGCTCCTGATAGCAGCTAAGAAATCCCAGTAGCTTCTTCTAACCCATTGATATTATGTGTATTTCTTACTCCTCCTTCTTCTGGTCATTTTGCATAGGCTGACCCAGATCTGCTTTATAAGTTCCCTCCTAGGAACCCACTGCTGTAAGAATGCCCCAAACAGAAAGATCAAATCATTCAACTTCAATAAACCTCATTATGCAAACCCACAAGTATGAAAACCTCGGTTTGTCTGTGAAAAACCAGATATACTTGGTTAGCAGCCACCTCATATATAAAAATGTAGCTTTAGTTTTACTTAGTTGTTCTGGAGACATGTATGTCACACAGAATGAGATATACCTGTTTAAAGGCCCAGGTCCTGTTACTTCTCTGCAGCTTCGTTCTGCCTCTGCTGAAAATAAATGTGTTGAAGACTTGCCACACTGGGGAAGATCTTTATTTTAAGCTAATTGGACTCAACTAATTTTAATTTGGGTTACGATCCACGTGAAGCCGTTAGTGAACTCATTTTAAGTCAAACCTATCTAAGGGTTCCCACCAAATTTTTTTTTGCCATCGAAGAGCATGCTCCTTGTCACCCTTTTAGATTTTGCTAGCACAGATATTCTTTAAAATACAGGTAGGCTTCTTCGTCTCTGTGGTTCTTCTTTGTCTGCCTGGTGCTGTTGAAGGGCAAAGGGCATTTGAAAGCATTGGTCTTCACATAATGCTACCACCTTGCTCTTAGCTTCTTCCATCACCACATCAAAGTTGCAGTTAAAAAACACACATCAAAGAACTAGACCCATTGAAAAGGCGAGCGCTGCCTGCTGAGCTGGCATTCAGAGCCTGTGCTTTTGTTTCAGTGGCCACTCTGACTCTCCTCCACTGAGCTTCCTGTTAACTCTGGTGTGGGTTCTAACTTGCTCTTGATGATATTGGAGTGTGTGTTTGTGGCACTCACTTTTAATCAGTGCATTTGAGTTTCTGAAGCAAGAGCTTCTTTCTCCTGCAGATTGAAACTTTTGAATGAAAACATCATATTTGGCTAGATACGTGCTTAACTTCAGGATGTACGTTTAAAATCTGGGTCCTGAAACCTACCATGCACGTTAGGAAGGGAAGTGTTGCACTTTTTCTCCTGTATTGGTTGTTGAAGGAAATCTACCTACATTTTAGAAGGAGAAAAAAGTGGGTGATGTGTCAAGAGGCACATCCAACTGCGTCCTTCCCATCTCCCTGCCTTCCTGTTTTGCCTGTAGACTTAGAGGGCAAGAGGGATCATGAACTCCTCCTGTCTGCAACCAGTGGGCAGCTGCTACAAGTTTGGGAGATGGCACTAAAAAGGGAAGCGGTTAAATTACAAAGCCTTTGATAATTCTCAGCTATCTTAAAAACAAGCAAAACAACCTTCCATTTTCCACTTCTCATGTCGGTTGTAACAGTTTCTTTTTTATAAGATTTATTTTATCTTTATTTGAAAGGCAGAATTACAGTGAGGAAAGACAGAGAGGCAGAGTCTCAACAAGCAGGCCTCACTGAGTTACCACCTCAGTTTATCACTTTATGTTCAGCCAAGCTTCCCCACAATTTTCTTTTTTTTTTAAAGGAGTTATTTATTTTTATTACAAAGTCAGATATACAGAGAGGAGGAGACACAGAGAGGAAGATCTTCCGTCCAATAATTCATTCCCCAAGTGAGCGTAACGGCCAGTGCTGCGCTAATCCAAAGCCAGAAGACAGGAACCTCTTCCGGGTCTCCCACGTGGGTGCAGGGTCCCAAGGCTTTGGGCCGTCCTTGACTGCTTTTCCAGGCCACAAGCAGGGAGCTGGATGGGAATTGGAGCTGCCGGGATTAGAACTGGCACCCGTACGGGATCCTGGAGCGTTCAAGGTGAGGACTTTAGCTGTTAGGCCAAGTCGCCGGGCCCACAATTTTCATTTTTGAATCACACTTAATAGTCATTAAGTATTAGTCATTCAGTACAGTAAGATGTTATTTAACTTCATGGCATTTTTAATTTATTTTTTTCTTCCTGCTGCTGATTTTGTTTTGTGGCTTTTCATTTAAGGGGATGTACAATAACTGTGATGTGGAGACTTTCATATCCAGTAGCATGTTATTTAGCTTTAGGGCATTGTGAATTTCAATTTTTCTTCCTGTTGTTTATTTTATATTGTGGCTTTTCATTCAAGGTGATGTATAGTAAGTGTGTAATAGAGACTATCATATCCAGATGTCCAGATGTGAGGATACAATGCAGCATGCATCTCTGCTTCCAGATTAAAGAAAAACTCCCAATGAAACTGTTAACTGTATCTTGACAATAGGATGTTGGACTCTGCCATTGTCCATGCCTTCAATGATTCATATGATTGTTTTTGAAGAACTATGCTATACTAATAATTTAGGAGAACTCAGTGGAATGGGGGAGGCAAGTTGGATAGGAGGTGAGGGAAATTTCAGGGCCTATGGAACTGTATCATAAAATGATAATTATAATAATAAAAGAAGTAAAAAAAAGGAATTGGCATTAGTGGAGTTAGCATGATGGCTCAATTGGCTAATCCTCTGCCTGCAAGGGTGGGCATCCCATTTTGATGCTAATTTGTGTCCCAACTGCTCCAGTTCCCATACAGCTCCCCGAAAAGCAGCAGAGGATGACTGAAGGCCTTGGGATTCTGCATTCATGTGGGAGCCTTAAAGTGGGCTCCTGGCTCCTGGCTTATGATCCAGCTCAGTTCTGGCTGTTGTAGCCATTTGGCGAGTGGACCAGCAGATGCAAGATCTTTCTCTCTGTCTCTTCTCAACTTCGCTTTTGGACAGTCCATCCCAATTATGCAACTCACTATATGCAGGTGCCTCTGGTCTGAAATTTGTCCTTGCTAAATACTAAAGGTTTTCTATGAGGAAAGCAATTCTCAAAAATTGAATAGCTGTTACACTTTATAGATGGTCATGTGTCTCATTAAACCAGAATATTAAAAAAAAAACCCACACACACACTTAATGTAAAAGCAGTTTTCCTTGGGTCGTGAGGTATTCATTTCCAAGGCTTCCTAGTCATGTAAAACTTTAAAAAATGAATTTATTACACTTCTCTTTCTGACCTCTTTTGCTATAGATAAGAACGTAAAGGTATCACAC
This sequence comes from Ochotona princeps, assembly GCF_030435755.1. Classification (NCBI taxonomy): domain Eukaryota; kingdom Metazoa; phylum Chordata; class Mammalia; order Lagomorpha; family Ochotonidae; genus Ochotona; species Ochotona princeps. The sequence continues at coordinate 34,979,673 of NC_080839.1, forward strand.
CTTTTCATCCTTATAGTAGAATGGTGACCAAGTTAGTTTGATATCAGAGATAAAATTAGAACCCAGATGTCCCCAAAATAATTTTCCTGTGTATTTTCTGGTATAGCATGCCACACACACACACACACACACACACACACACACACATTGTTAGCTTGGGAGCTTATTTTTAAAAGGATCAAAATAAAAATTCATGGTCAGTGATAGATTTCAACAGGCTCCACAAAAGATCTTTGGGTATAAATACTCAGCAAACACATGTGTTTTTATGTGTTAAAGTGGCTTCGAAATTCCTTCAGAAACTTAAATTATGAGGGACTGGCTGCTGCTTTCCTCCATTTCCAATCAGTGGCTTTCCTGTCTTTCCCCTGTCTTTCTGTAGCAGCAGTCAGATGATTTGCCATTGCTGATTCTCTTCCATGAAAACTTTACATCTGAAGTAGTTTCTGCCTGAAGTTCATTATTATGCCTCATCAGAACATTCCAGGGCATGATCCTGAATGAATAACATGAGTAGATATGAAGTTCTCCAGAAAAACTCAAGTCGGCTCCACTGTATCAGACTGCATTGTTTGTGTTTGAATTTTCTCAGACTTTGTACAAAAGTTCCCATCATCCAGCTCTCATTTGATAAGATTTTCTCATTGATTCTGAATCCACCCTCATTCCCTGAGTGAAACCTTCATGAAATGACTTATTTCCACTCTTGTATAACAACACTAATAAGAATGACTGATCTCTACCTGTAGGGAAAAAAAAAAAGACATCATCACAGTATAAACTGAATTTGCAACCTACCTCGTAGACAGACACGCTGGTTTCCTGAGAAATTGAGGTGTTCCTTAGAGATTGTTGCTGCTATTGCTGGGGTGAGATGTGTGCAGAATGGTCTTGCTGTACATTTCTATATAATGTTTATCAGTTTATAAAGCATGAGGAAATTCATTGTTTTGTTGGATTCTTAAAGCCAAGCTGACAGTGGCTGAATCAGATGGAGTCAGGGCTTCGAAGGTTAAACACAGGCATGCTTCTCAAGCTAGAAAGCTGTGATGACTCCAGACAGAACTTCTCGTGCCTGGGAGCAGTCCTATGTTGGGGAACTTGGCGTAGTGAAACACAGCGCGTTTCAGAAGCCAGCATATTCTGGTTCTGCATCCCCATGTGGACCCTAGAATCCACAGATGCTCTGTTTTCTGATACAAAACGGTGTAGTATTTGCATAGAACCATACATATCCTCCTGTATACTTCAAATCATCTGTAGAGTACCTGAAATATATAATATGATGTAAACTCCATATAAATCATTGTTTCGCTATCTAGTTTAGGGAGGAATGATGATAAAGTTTGTACGTGTTTTGTATAGATATAACATTTTTTTCTTAATGTTTTCTTCCAGCAGGTGGTGGATTGCTGGAGTTGGGTTTTAGAAATATGGAGGATCAATTGTTACACGAAGCTATAGTTATTGTCCTCTCAGTGTCTCGTTAGAGTCAACAGATCTAAAGGCTACTTTCCCCCTTCCATAGTTTCAACCAACACTGCCTCCCCACAGCCCCTTTCTTATCACTCTGATGCCATTTCCCCTCTACTTAAACCCCACTTTTCCTATATTCATGGTCTCTTAATCCCATTGTATTAGCTCTGGACTTGGAAGGAGACAGATGGTATAATGTTTAGGGAATGATGCTAGTGTTTAAATTTTGCCTGGTAGACCATATAAATCATTCACTTATTCAAGAATGTTGATCAGATTCTACTGTGTACTAGACACTATGTATAGCTTAGAGATACACTGTTGAAGTTCCTGACTTGGGGAGCGTACAGTTCCAGAGGTCACGGCAGATATACTCAAAGATTTTTCTTGTAAGCATTCAACTGTAAAAGCAGTTAACGAAGGTGGGAGAGGAATTTTAAATGATGTCACAGAATCATCGTACATCTTATTAGCTGACTTAAAGTTCAGAAGTAGGCAGGATCAAAAGCAGGCTAGGTAGCAGGTCCACACAGCCAAGACACTGCTCCAGGACCAGTTTAGGTTATTCATGACATTGGCATTGCTGTCCTAGGAATTTGATGTCATTGCTACTCAATTCTCAAAATTCTCACCACAAATTGTTTCTCAGTGCATGGTTCTTTTTGTGTCAAGATTTAGAATCTTGAGTAGGAATGTGAGATAGCTTGAGCCTGCACTCGAACTGTAGCAGTATGGAAAGTAGTGTGTGCCCTGTGCCCTCAGGAGGGGGATGTAAGGATTATCCTCTCAACAGCACATCCGTGATCTTCTCCCTCAAGCATTATGTTCTTTTCCAAATGTGGAGGACCATACGAATCATGAGAGTTTAAAAATATACCAAGTGCCATGGAAAGCCACCAAAGTGTTTTAAGATAGAATGTGATATAGGTCAGTTTGTATGTGACAAAGAAAATTCAGTGAAGCCAGAGAGAGTCTAGGACAGAAACCTGACAGCAACACACTTTCCACATGAAGTTTTGAAGTTTTAGTTTTTTAAAATATTTCAATTCCAGGTTTTAAGGTAAAGCAATAGTTAAAATAGCAATTTTTAAATTAATGCACACTAGTATAGGCTAAGTCATGGTAGATTCCATAACAACCCTCAACTTGGAGAGATGTTTTATTTCTGATTCACATGAAATCCAATGCAAAGGTTGCTGATTAATCAGTGGTCTTCTGCATGGTTCTAGAGGGACCTAACTGAACTGTTTACTTCTGGTGGATCCACCATTCCTTTTGGCTTTAGATTCTCCTACTCGATCCTTAATGCTGGGTGTGGGGCCAGGAAAAGAGAGAGGGTAAAGAAGCACGTGATACGTGTTGATGAGCCATGCCTCTAAGTATTCTCAGCACTTCCCCTCACACTCCAGTGGCAGGGACTTGGTCACTTGGCCATCCAGCTACAGAAGAGTCTGGGAAGTGCCACGCTGTGTCCATAAGCAGATGAAGCAGGTTTTGATGAACAAACAGCAACCGTGGCATATAGGCTGTAACTTTATAGGCATAAATGAACTCTTTTCCATATTCTAGACCCTGTTGAGTACCAAAGTCAAACACCTCTCTTTTCAAGAACATGTGACAGCAAGTGTGCAATACATACTTTGTGAAGCAGGAGGAATTATCACATTTCAGATTTATTAAAGTCAAGGATCCAGTGCCCTATCAGGTGTGTGACCGTGATCATCATTTGACAGGAAGTACTGAGTGTTCCCCATTGCTGCATGTTAGACTTGATACTATTTGTATTTGGGGCTGGATAATTCTTCATTGTCAGGGGATGTTCTGTGTAAGATGCTTAGCACTATCCCTGGCCTCTCTTCCCCATACACCAGTAGTAGCCACTTCACCTACTTGTACCAATCAAGTATCCCCAGAAACTGCATATGTGCCTTGGAGGGTAAAAATCATCCCTGGCTAAAAACCACTGCTGGAGAGACCGACCCTGACTGTGACTCTCAGACGAAGGCACTCCTGAGCCTTGAGTAAGAGTTTACCTTAGCCTGAGCTGTGGAGAAAGACAAAGTGGAGGAAAAACATGGAGACAGACATGTATGTGAAAGACCATGGCAGTTGCTTTTTACCCTCTTTCATTTTAAGATAAAAAAATGGCTTTCTCCATGAATACAACCAACCATGGCCTCCATATCTCATCCTTGTTACATCTATTGGACAGAAACATGACAGTGCTTGTACAGAAGTTGGGAGTTTGAGGACAAAGAACGCTGGGATGGATAGCAGCTTGATTGATCTATTGTAGCCCAGACCATCTTATTTTTTTTCCCCTGAAGTGCAGCCCCCTGGTGGATAAAGATTTGCTCTGCATCTCTGATTCAGCTGCCCTGTGGAGACAGAGACATTAAAGAAGAATTAAGAATGAAGACAAGTATATTGATCTTCCTCACCAATCTCCTTCAACCAATACCTCTTAATCACAGAACAAATTGGAGTCCTAGCAAACTACTTTAATGAGCATCCATTCTATTTCTCAGTTACATGATTCGAAGGGAAGTTATCTTCCTGCCTCCCTACCTGGCTCCTCTTTATTTGTGTTTGAGATTCACTCTCTCTTACCACATCTATATTTCATTTTGTGTATGCATGCATATATTTTAAAAAATATTTTTATCTGTGTTTTGCTGTAGCACTGGAGGTTTATTACTGTAGATCATTGTGAGGCACCTGAATATTTTGCAAGACAATGAGCCTCTAGCATCCGGTATCGGAGGAACTAATTTTGTGCAGCAAGAGGGAAAAAAGGAAAGGAAAGGAAAACAGTAACTATACATCTGTTTTCTAGACAGTATTAGGATGGCATAACTTGTTCCTGTCTGAGTGAATTCAGTGGATTTGTATTATACAGTGCCTGCTTAAACATGTAGTCAAATCAGAGCTGTTCTTTAAATTAAAAACAAACCCCACAGCTTTCACAGCACTGCATGCCTTGTGTTTGCAACTCTGTTCAGGTGAAACAAACTCTTATCCCAAGAGGGTGGGCAGACAGGAGAGCTCTTAGTGCACAAGCATAAATTTCTGCCTCCTTCCCAATGATATTTTATAAAATTGTAAAGGAAATTGACACTCTAAAGTACCTGGGTAATGCCATATCATAAACTTCATACAGTAAATTGGAGAGCTGGAGTAGGCGATATTCTGAGCAGCAGGCTACAAACCCAGAAACTGGGACCGTGTTCCCAGACCCGTTCCTGGTTTTGTGTCACCCAGGGGAAATCAACACTTTTGTCAGAGCCTGGATTGCCCATCTCCAAAGTGGATGCACACTTTTCACTACCTCCCTTTCACTTTTCCCCTGCCGTACATTGCATTATTGGTATTCAGAAGTAGATGAGCCCCAGTGTTATCAATTGTATTGTTATCCTTATCATCACCATATACATATTGTTGTATATTTGCAAATTATACACAGTAATTACCTGTGTACATACAGTATTTCAAGTGCCATCACCAGTACTTGACATTACGTTTTCACAGCAACTTGCAGTATTCAGATGCATTCCTTTGACAGTTGCTGATTATTTACGGGGGCCTCAGGATTTGTTAGGCACTATAATTAAGAGGATTTTCAACCATATCTGCCAAGGCTTCCTAATTCCTTCTGCCTGTGGTGCAAGTGGTTCCCAGAATATGAAAAATTCAAGAAACATCAGACTCACTCTCCTCAAAATTTTCCAGTTTGTATTTGAGGAACCCAAGACCCAGAAAGATCATGAGACTGCCCCCAAACTGTGTGATTAGTTAAGGGATCAAAACTAGACCCAATCTCTGAATTTCAAGCCTGTTACTCTTTCCAGTGTTCTACACTGCACTCATTGGCAAAGACTGAAAAAAAAAAGGGCAGAGATGAGGATAGGGTAGGAAGCCAGGTTTTGTGTTTGACTTGGCTGTGAGATTCCTCAGGAGGGACAGAGCTTTGATTTGTTCGCCTTCCCCATGGCACCCTGAAAGAGTAATTGAGGCCAACAGGAATTGGAATGAAAAGGTAATCCATGGGTTAGAGTCCCAGATGATATGTATAGAGTGAGTTCCCACAGGGAGCCAGGATATCATGTTCTGATGTGAAACCAGATTCCTATCTCTGTGAGAGGCAAGTGGTCAATTCCTAAGTCTTAGTTGTTGCTTGCTATAGAGGACACGTTGCAATTGCCTACTGGTGACAGTGGAGGTGATTGGTTGAGTCCCAGTAGAGAGTTGTGGTAACCACATCATTGCAATTGGAGAGACATTGGTGGTTGACAGATACTCTTCAGGTGGTCCATGAGCCGTTCTTTTATCATATTAGTGTTTTCTTCATAATACAGTATTGTTTTGTCATGATTTAGTAGTGTGTTCATGATATTTAATGCAACTAATGTCCTAGTTTGATTATTCAGCAGCAACAATGCATGTTCCTATATTTTTGTGGTAGGAGAATCTTTTTTGTAAGTGCACCACCTGATATCAGTGTCCCAAGTGGTACAGTATTTAGACTACCAGACAAGAAGTCAAAGTAGTGATAACCTCATCTTCACTTACCTAGGAAGCATTTCTGTAATATAATAACTCACTTAACATTTCAGGACCTTACCTTCCTCTTCTGGAAATGACAGAACTTGATTAAAATCAATTCTAAAGCCTCTTTCTGGCCATAAAATTATAGGAATCTAGGTGAATTGAAAATTGATGACACAATTTAGGAGGAAATTTCCTGGATTATGAAACTTATAGAAGATATTATTTTAATTCTTCTGACACATAAATTATAGCAAATGACCCAAGATACAGAGCCCTGAAATGTTGAAGCTTCCAAGGTGGGAGAGGCTAACTTTATTTGTATGCTGTACTCAAATTATCCTTGTCCTAAAAATGGCAAGAATCTACTCAAATGTAGATTGAAGTCATTATTGACTAATTACAAATCTAAAAATTGGCCTTCAAAGATCTAAAAATTGGTCTTTCTTGCCCAGTGATGTAGAACGGTGTGTCATCTATCTAAGTTCTTTCCACTGGGTCCCAGAGGACTGGGCAATAGAAAAGGGACTGGAGGGGAGCCAAAAGAAGACCTGAAGCACAAGTTTCCTGGGATGGGTGCTTGCTGGACAATGCCCATTAGAAACTATACATTGGGTGTGAATGAGAGATAGGAGTCTGATGCTGTGTCAGTAATGGGACCCATCACAGTTGTTTCAAATACATTAAAAACTCCACAGACCAGTGGATCTGCTCTTTGATCTGCTGCAAATTTGGCAATGCAAGGAATATTCCTCTCCCTTTATTGTTCATGGCCATGGAGTGCAATTTTTCATTGAAATACAGAAATCCTGTGACAAAGGTGTTTGCTTATTGCCCATTGCAACCACCATGAGATTCCATTGTATGTGTGCTCCTCCAGCCTTGTGGTTGGAGGAATTAAGCAGTTTGGGGAGGAGATGTCAAGAAACCTCTCTTGTTTCTGCAAAGCCATCTTAATCAAGCCTGTCTCTATTCTTCAGGTTGATTTACATAGCAGTGTGACATTTCATCATTAAGGAAGCAGGTCCCAATCTTCTGTGTCTTTTTCTTGGCTTGTCTGGCAAGCAATTCTCTTTTGCAAGCTATGAAATCCTTAAGGAGGGCTTCCTGGCAAGAGAAAAATCCTCAGTCATCCAACAGTCTCTCACTTTCTATTTTAAACCTTGGCCATGCACATATGGTTGGGCATGTGTGTCTAAAAATTTCTTCCACATTGACTAACTTGAGCTATTTAATAGATTGTGCTGGCCGTGGGCCTCTACAGCAAATCCTGTGATGCTCATCTCCCTCTCTTGGGAAGCAGAAGCCAGCCACATGCATTTGCCTTTGTGGTTTTTAATCTCCCTCTTGCCCTGTTAGAGCATGAAAGTGAAAGCCTGCTCCTTTGCTCATTTTCTTGGAATTAATATTGTCCTTTCTCTCCTACTTCCAGTAGAAAAGTAAGATCCTCCAAATATCTTGGTTAATGTCCCAGCAACTGTTCTGTCCCTGGAGCTGTGCTGGGAATGTTCAAACACATTTCTAAGGACAAGAGAGCTTTTGAACATTTCTAACCCATGCTGTTACTTTTTGAGGCCTGATGATGATGATGATGATGATGATGTGTGTGTGTGTGAGTGATTTTATATATTGCAATTTTAGTTTTCTCCCCAAACTTGAAACCCTTTCTTTCCAACAGTACCAAGCACAGATCTGGGTCCTATTAGATCCTCAGACATTATGGTTACAGAGAATATTAAGACAAAGCCAGGCTCTGGCATCTTTGCTCCTAGTAGGGAACGGGGCCAAAGGGACACTGGAGAACAGTGGTGGCATGCTCCCTGAGCTGATCCCCAGCTGTGCTTCTTCCAGGCATGAAGCCCAAATCCCTATGGTTTTCTCTGCAATTTAGCAACTCAGTGAAACTGTCTAAATGGTACTCTGTGATCCAAAAGAATAAACACCTTGCCAGAAGGAGAACAGTACTGCCTTTCCACAGGACCCGATTCCTAAGACAAAGAGCAATAATAACAATAGAAACAATATGATAATAATAGCATGGGGGATAAGCCACAGATTATCACAGAGTAGTGTGGAATATGCAGGAGTTACCCACTTTGGTACCCCCCAGAAATGATACATATTGTCATGGACTGTGCCTGGATTGGTTGGTAGTATCTTAAAGCTTGTTGCCACTATAATAGTCTTTCTATTACCCTCTCTCTTTGGTTGCCCCAGAATTTTTTTTTCTTTTTCTCGTTAAATATGGCCCTTGAAGTTTATCACGAGCAGCAGGAAGGAACAGAACTTCAAATGGCTGGCAGTTGGTGGATCTTCCTTACCAGTGCAATGGCAAGCCCTTAAGAACAGAAAAGTCATTTTCATGATAGATGTATTGGGATTACCTGTACCCACTCTATGGCTTACTCTGTGGTTCACCCTAAGTATTTAGTGGTAGAATTACATTTTTAAAGCTGGACTTTGGAATAGTATAGTTAAGGAGGGCTCCCTGGAAGAGAAGAGCTTGAGCTGATTGAGATGGAAAGTCTGTGCACAGGAACAAATCACAATCATTCCTGACAGATATCAATATAAATAAAATTATGAGAAAAGGACTGCACACACATTCCATGAGGAGTGACTCAAATCAATTTTTAACTTGGCATAATTTTAAATATTTGCTTCCCCTAAGTCTCCATTTACTTAAGTTTTGCACCTTTTAGGTTCAAAATTTTTGTCTGCCAATCCAAACCTCATAACTCTGTTCTCCACCAGTGTGCTGCATCTTTGTAACCCTGTTACCACCAATCCGCTGTACCTGATGGCCCTATCCAAAATCCCCCATACTTCTTCCCCCTGTTGTTTGCCTACCACAGCGTCTACCAATCCCCCATGGCCTTGATGGTCCTATCCACCAATCCCTCACAGCCCTGTGATACCCTTCCCACCCATAAAGGCACACTCCTGCATGCAATGCACCCCCTTTTTTGCTCCCTCTCCCTTAGCTCTCTTTCTTTTCTTGAAGCCCCTTCCTATTACTATTGCACGAGGTCCACCTCCTTGCCCCCCACCGCCTTTACTTTCTTCCTCATGACCACCTCTTCCTGCACCAAATAGCGACCTCCTTTGTGACTTGTTGCATCTTGTTGTGTCTTGGGTTCATGGTAAAACTTCCTAACAGATTCCAAAATTTTTTAATGGTATTGACACATTTATTTAAGGGGAGCAGTTGTAAATAACATTATGAACCTAAGTCTGCACGAATATGAACCCATTGTGGTGAATGGAACCATTGCATATGCACACACACACACACACACACACACACACACTACACAAACCACACATATCACCCATCTTATATTTTATATTGCTACATTCAACCTATAACATTGCATGAGTTATATTTCAACTGTACATAAGCTGTGTTGACATACCTTTTTATGACTAGACTCATAGGTCATATTGAGAAATCAGCTCTTCTGCTTCCTGTTACTGGGAAGCATCTACTGAACTGCCCCCTCACATACGCGTGTGCTGCAGCCTACAGAGCCTGCTTCCTGGCGATCCTTGGCTTGAGCTGAGCATGGTCAGGTAAAGAAGTCACTGTGGGGACCACATGTGTGTGTGGCATGCTAATGGGGTTTCCAGGCAGACTCCAGATGGAGAGCAGCTACTGCACACTGTTCTGTGGTGGGCATTCATAACTTTTTGAACTCCCCCCCTCCTTTTGCCTGGCTTTATAAAGCCACACTCTAAAATATTCAGGGTGCTTTTGTTCTCTCCATGAAAAATTAATGATCATGAAAGTATTATCATGTTTATTTTAAAGCAACTATTTCCTACATTTTAATTAAAAGTTGTAATTCACCATCTTTTAACCAAGTTATCTTAAATCTTCATCTTATTGGTAATGGGTATTGGGCTAGATTTGGGGAGAAATACAAGTGTTACTTAATGCAAACAGTAAAATCTCAGCATTTCCAGAGATATGGTTCTGTTCACTTCATGTGCTGTGCTAACTCCCCATTTTTAATTAGAAATATCCTCCTGCTTATGCAGGAATACTGGGGAAGGGGCATCATCATCTTCATTATGTATTCCACAAGAATCACAGGTGGACAGAACCCGAGCACAATACGATGACTGTTGTGTTATTAAAGCTCTTTAATAAGGTTACTCCCTCAGTTGAGGGAGCTTCTAGAATACTCATTTCCTTTTCAAGGGGTGAGCTGCAGGGATCAGGATGTAAGGTGCCCCTCTTGGTAGGCAGCCACGGCTCCCCACAGGTATCCTACCCGGACTAGTTCCTCTTCCTCTACCGCCTTAGGGATTGGTGCCCTAGAAAGCATTGGGTTTTCTGTTTTAGTCTTACAGTATAGGAGATGAAATAGTTTCAAGCCATGATATGTTGGGGAGCAGTCAGTAAACAGCCTCACCACATCTTGGGTGCTTCTAGGCACTGCTGTTTTGCTGTATTTACTTTTCTGTCTGCCCACCTGTCTTGTGCTCCAGCTAAAAACCATATTTATCATATCAAATCAGGATAATTTTCAGGTCAACCAAATCTTTAATGACAGTAAAACTGTCTTTTAAGAAAAAAAATGAATAAGGAGAGGAAGGAAGCAGTGAAGGATGGAGGGAAGATAAGGAAGGGAAAGGGAAAAGGAAGATTAAAAGAGAGAGAGAGAGAGAGAATCTACCCAGTTGCAGCAGAGCAAAGACTTATCTATATGCATGACTTTGATTTCAAATGATTTTTAGCATGGCTTTTATTGTACTCATTGTTACATACATAAATCTTTAAAGTAATACGTTTTGTAAGAAATGGTCATAAAAATTTACAACCAGTAACTTTTCCCCTGTCCCTTACAATGATATTCTACTAAAACCATTAAATGGTTCTCATTAATGCCCTTTAAATGATTGTGTAATGACCCACAATTGCTTGTAAGTGAACAACCATTAAAGAATTACCAGTTCTTAGCATGCTTTTAAGTACAGCTTAAATACATGGGAGGTAACATATATTAGAAAAAGTATTAAATTTGAAATAGTAAAAACATGATCATCACAAAAGAATGGGTAGGTGTGCAACTTCACCCTGTAATGACCATGGCTCCTACTGAACACGTTATTACAGTCAGTTTTATGGCAGTTGTGCTTCTTTCCATATTGAATCTTTTCCTTTTCTCTGGGATTAATAATAATAATAATAATAATAAAATCCTGCCACAACAGGAGTGAAGGTGCATATAAAAGCAAATGGAGAAAATAATTAAGCCCACATGTAAGAGACAGCAACCAATCTAAACAGAAGTGAGCAATCCATCCACCAGATAGCTTTTACTTAAGGGCAAATATTCATTTTTCCCCCAGTCATATGGATATTTGACATGAGATTATCTAAGCACTTGGGTGATTGTGTTTCTCAGACTTGAAGGCATTACATATTATGGGATAATGGTCAAAAGTAATAATAACAACTTACTGAAGATGTGAGCTCAGATTAAATTTCCAGCTGCTATGAGTATGTTTTGTAAAAAGCTTGATCTCTGTGTATAGTTGAACTAATGTCAAATAAAGACTTTGGCAACATTCCTTTTTGAAGTTGTTAAAATTTTCTGACACGTTGTTTGTAAGTCAGTGCAGATACACAATGATGTAGCAAGAGAACCATGGTCACAGGAACTTTATCACCTGGCCTTGAGCTTCTGCCTAGAGTGTCTGCAGCAGTTGCCACACTGTGTGTGATTTAAGCAACTTATTTGTCACCATGCCTTTACACTGCAGAACAGCATAAGGCCTTGACTTTTTTATTAGTTTATTTTATGGCACAGTTTGACTTTTTCAAAATAATGGAACCTATTTTCAGGACTGACATACAACTACCTTAAAGGCAATGTTCCAGCCACTCATTTTGATTTGCAATGTGGAATGAGTACCAGATGAAGTTCCAGGAGGCATTTGAATGAGACAGAATGCAGTGGCACAAGTTACAATTTGGTCAGCATGTTACATTTCATATTCCTTCTGGAAAGAGGCATGTAGTGTTGGTAGAATACCAAAGTGAGGGTTCCTCCTTTATGGTTTCATTTATAGACCCAGTGTTCTACTAACACCTTCTGCAGAGAAGATCTGAGTAGGCCTTGAAGTGAGGATTGCTTCATTCATTGATTCCCCAACCACTCTCCTCTTCTATCAATGATCCGTATGTGAAGTCACTTTGTTGGCCCACAGAAAATTCGTTAGGGATAAATTCAGATTTTAAAAAAATGGCTATGGCTATAGGAAAGTTCTGAAAAAGTTTAGTGTGTGGATTTTGTTCTTGTTTTGGTGGATGTGTTTGTCTTAACATCTCTGAAAATTTCTAGGAAAGTGATCCTGAGCATGTCTGGCTTCCTGGCTGGAAGGTTGAGTAGGGAGTGTTTTTGCCCTTTGCCAAACTCCAGGGATATAAAGAAGCATAGTTAAAACATCTGGGGCACTGAAGTGACTTGGCTCTCAGTCTGAGAGTATGCAGGCAAGATGAGTGTAATAGTTTCATGATTTAGATTACAATGTACTCCTTACCCTTTGTTCCTTCATTCTATTGTAAATTAATCATTAGAGGTTTCTATCAGAAGCACTCTTTTTTTTCCTCAATGTGTATCCTGTTTTAACCTGCCTCACGCAGGAGTCTGCACCTGACTGTAATTTGGGGAACACAAATTGTAGTGGTTCAGCACTTTGTGACTGCACTAATAAGTTAATGTCACACCTATCTTCTGGCACAATTCAATTCACAATTGCGATGTATCATTAATGTATTGAAAAATGTTGTGTTTTTAGGCTGAATACCTGGAATTAGTTGAGAGCCTGATGATCCAAAACAGACGCTTTCCAGTGCTTGGAGCCCTGAGGAAGCAATTCTTGTTTAAGCATCTGCATTATCAGAACAGCCCAAGCACTTCAAAGGTCTGTGCAGGATGCTCAAAGCAGGCACCTTGCCAAGTAGAAATTGAAACACATATATGTACTCCACTATTTGCCTTACAGAAATTAATTTTCAGCCAGCAGCACCAAGGATTATTTAATATTTATCTTTAGCTGCAGGAAGATAAATCTATTTTACAAGTTGATTTTGCTGTTTTACCTGAGTGTTTCAGTCAGTCTCTCCAGTAGGAGGCACTTATCGTATCCTCTATGCTCTATCCTCTATCCTCTATGCTCAATCACCCTCTCTTTTTATTTCTTCTAAGAATTTGGAAACAAAGGAAAATTTATTCTTATATCACTTGTTTTATATCACGGTGGGTTTCTAGGGGAGAAATGACCAGAATCCTTGAGTGACCTAAACAAATTTCAAGGTCCAGCATAGGATCATGTCATTTAAATGGAATCAGTGTTAACAACAGGTGTTGAAGAAACAGTTCTGCCTTACAAGTAATTCCAGAGCCCTGGTCTAGTTTTATGTCCTGGGCTAGGTCCTTAAACTGAACCAAAGCCTTTACGTCATCATTTGTACTTAAGAAGTTTAGAGTCCAGTGTCTCTGCTGAGCTGTTTCTCCTAGCTGTTTCTGTGGTTCTGAAATGCAACCCAAACCCTACAGTTCCTTTTGCTGATTCCAAAGGATTATGTGCTGTGTTGATTATTCGTATCTGAGAAAGTAGGGTGCCAAGGAAGGAGTATGTCACAGTGTCAAATAACCGAATGACTGATAGAGTGTCAGGGGGACTGGAGTGTATAAAAAAGCCACAATATTGTGAAGTACCTTGTAGATGGAAACTGTTAAATATCAATGGAGCATTGCTGTGTCTGCACTGTCAGCAGACTTTCCTGTGACCACAGCGAGAGGGATGCTAAAATGTCATTTCATGGACCACATTATGTGCTGCTTACGATGAATATTCTGGCCATGGTTTATTACATTTTTGATAAATTGTAACTTCTTGGGCCCAAATTTGGTTAGCTTATCTCTAGTACCATTTAAATATCTTAAAAGACTGAATTTACCCCAAAGATTTAATCATCATTCAGCAGTGGTCTGTAACCATGTGGTACTAATTTAAATTACTGTAGCAATGGACAAGTCTCTATCCAGAAATTAATAAATGCAATTTATAAGGAATGTTAAGTAACAACTAACAATTTAATGCTTTGTGAGTTTCAGCCAAACTGATTAAATAATTAAAACAGATTTCTAGGGATAGGGGAAGAGATTTTACCATAAAAGAGATAAACAGTTGGGGAATTGTTTGCATTCTTTTAGACATTTAAGATAATTAAATCCAAAACCTATGTTAAAATAACACTAAAGGTCTGGTTTAAATCAGTAGTGGGAATTAAGATTTGAACACCATCTCCAGTGTCTGCCCCATTGTTTTAAATAAGGCATTTGGGGACTCTGAGCATTGGGTCAATTTATAGAGCATGCTATTGGTGAGGGCAGTACTCATCTCAAGCACAAGCAAATGTATTCAGTGGAACTTTGTTCTTGCCTTGATGTTTCAAGGCTTTTACTGAGCTAAACTGAACATTTAAAATTCTCCCAGAAGTGTTGTTCAAACCTAAAGTTTGATTTTGTACTGATTCCAAATTTGTTTTTATTAAGAAAGAAATTGAGGTATCTTAGCTGTTTTTTATTCATGGTAAATAGCAGACATACGTTTATGGGCTTAATATAATTCTTTTTTTTTTCAGCAAATTATTGAATCCTTATGTACAGCACAGGTACAGCTTTGTGGTACCAAGATTAATAAGGCATAAAACAATCCATTTTTTATGAATAATGATTTTGTAGGTGATAAAAACAGATGGTAACCTCTTTGATAGGAGTGACCATGGGTTACAATCCTACTTATTCCCCCTAAAGATCCTTTTTTTTTTCAAAGCAATTTGCATAAATGACTCAAAGAGTATCCATCTTTTATGTTGTGTCTGTGGCATACGAACACCAGTAATTTAACTATTTGTGTCAAGGTCTCCAGATTAACCATGTGAAAGCTGAATTTTGATATCTGCAAGATGGAGTGAAAATGTGGAAAACTATTAGTAAACCGCTTTCATCAGAGGACATAGTGATTACTAGCTAATTGAATTTTCATTGAACTGGCCACCTGCTCTTTGGGGGTGGGAGGATTGAGTAATAGATATGGAATATTCTACTGTACAGTAGGTTTGGAATTCATTATTTTCCCACATACATTTATCATACTTCTCTCAAAATTTACTTTTCCTTAGGTGTTAATCAATTATCCCATTTTGCTTGGGATTGAAGGATTTCCCAGCATATAGATTCCATGCTAAAATTGGGAAATAACCAAGAAAACTTGATTGAGTTTAATCTCATTATGTTTTAACTTCATTGTCTTTTCCATCCCAATTAATCATGCTTGTATCTATCCAGTCCTTCTGAAATCTTCCTTTTTTTTCCATACTGAAATTTCCAATGAGCCAATGAGTTCCATGAGGCATTTTATTGTTCCCCTTCTCCAGTCCTTGTTACTGGCTTGACTCAAGGAATCATGCATTTATTTGGACTACTGAAGCAACCTCTAAACTAAACACCTCCTCTCATGTTGCTCTCACCCCAGTCTTCCTGTCACTTAATTTCCAGTAATATTCACCTTGACAAGCATTCAGTATTACTTATTGCATAAAATTATGATTTATAAGCACATGGGAAGAAAGCTCTCCATCATCTGGTTCCTACCTAGATTTCCAGCCACCTATAACAACACACTAATTGTTGAACTGTATCCTCTAGTCTTCGAGATCTGCTTATATTTCCAAAGTAAAAAGCAGTTCACATTTCTATACCTTTAAATATAATACCTCCAGTTTTTGGAATGACCTTTTCAAGTGTTTTTTAACCTAGCAATAAACTACTCGTTTTTCAAGAACTAGTTCAAACACTGCATTCCTTTATAACATCTTTTATTCCTAACCAATTCCAGATAGAATTGGTTTTGGCTGATTTTGCACAAAACTGTGTCTTCTGTGTTCATGATGTACCTGCCATAATATATCAAACTCATTTGCTTAGTAAGAAAAATTTGCTTAAATTATATACTCTTTTAGTGAAGGTAACCTCGTTTTTTAGTATTCATTATTTTGATATTACATCTGACATTGTCAACACACTCAAGTGTTGCTGAAATGAATGAATTATCTCCCTCTTACATCATACTGAGACAGTAGGGCAATGTGCATGGCAAATTTTCATATACTTTGACAATGTCTTTCCCAGAGTGAATTTTGAGTGCAGATTTTATGTGCACATATTAGATAGTGGATGTTTTACATGATTTTTTCTTTAAGCTCTTATTCTTTTGACGATATTCTGACAAACATGGCTGACCATGTAGCTAACATCTATTTCTCCGCCTACGCCTTACTTTATATGTCCAAATGGAAATCTGCTTATTTTGCAATTGACTCTACTCTTCAAACTGTGTGCTTATGAGTAAGTTCTTTCCCATGTCTATTTCCACCAGTGTTACTGACCATAGCATGAGTTATGGGCTTGTGGTGGAGTTAAGACACCAGAAACATCTTTTGAGTTTTTTGTTGGTTTGTTTGCTTGTTTTTTTTTCTTTTCTTTTTGCAAAGGTTCTTTCTCATAAGAAAGCAACCCAGAAAAACATGTCTTTTTCCCCAGGTATTTGTCTAATGATATGTGACTCTTGAAACCACCCCTAATATCTTGTTACACTGAAGATGGTAAGGCTTTAGATGAAGCTAAATAAGCAGGAAGAACAAACAAAAAACAGAAAGATACAGATCCCTGACATCATTATTCATCCGCCGATGCTGCCCCACCTAGAGCCCTAAGTTTCCTTCTTCTAGACTTGCAATTATGTTACATATGGCCCAAAAGCCTCATAACTGACATAGGCCTATTTAGCATTGTAAGCCTAGAGGGTCAGGGACATTTGTTTAATATATACCATATGATACTTCAAATGTAAGGACCAAAATGTTTAAAGTATACTTGAATAAAGGCAGAAGTCAAAATGATCACCTGAAGCAGAAACCAATTCTATCATTTGTTCCAATAGTATCCTTGGAGGCATGAATTAATGATAAATGTACTGTTTAAGGAGTTGCATTAAATTTTTATAAGGAACAAAATCTTCAATTTTCATAACCCTTCCTGTATAAGCTGAGATGGTGACTAAAATGACTCCACAATAAAGAAAAAAGTAATAGATAAGATCACAGTGAATAACACTTATTGATTGATTTCTAAATGCTACGCACTCTACTTGGTCCTTTCCAAGGACATTTTGCATCAAACATATGTTTATCTCTCAGTTATTTTCCTCAAAGACCACACACTTATAACTTGGATATTTTCCTTCCAGATCATGTCAAGCGCTAAAAACACTTAGTTGGAAGAATATTTCTATAAGTTTTTCTCATCCAGAGAGAGAGAGAGAGATCCCATTGTCCTTCCTAACTTTGTTTTTCTAAAGGACACTTTATTTTTTTTAAAAAAAATTTATTTATTTTTATTGCAAAGTCAGATATACAGAGAGGAGGAGAGACAGAGAGGAAGATCTTCCATCCGATGATTCACTCCCCAAGTGAATGCTATGGCTGGTGCTACGTGATCCGAAGCCAGGAGCTAGGAGCTCTTCTGGGTCTCCCACACAGATACAGGGTCCCAAGGCTTTGGGCTGTCCTTGACTGCTTTCCCAGGCTACAAGCAGGGAGCTGGATGGGAAGAGGACCTGCTGGGATTAGAACTGGCATCCATATGGGATCCCAGCCACTCCGGGCCCAGGACGCCACTTTATTTCTCCTAATCTTCACCAAACTTTATCAGATTAATAAACTTTATTTTTAGAGCAGCTTTCAGTTCACAGCAAATTTCTGCAGAAAGTACGTAATATGCCGACATCACCTCACCAACTATTCACATCCTGTGTCACAATGGTGACAAATCTATCATAAAAGATGAGCCTATGCTGACATATCATTATCACCAAAAATCCATATTCTCCCTAGGATTCAACATGATGTTGTAAATCCAGTGATTTTTGACATGTATCCACCATTATGTCATCATACACAATAGTTTTGTGGTTCTAGAAATCTTGTATGGTCTGTCTACTCATCTGTTTTTTTTCTCCATCAACTTTTTTGAAAATATACACAAATGATACCTTCTTAGGCAAACCTTGGATTCTTTATAAAATATGCCTTCTTGGGTATACTGCACTAATCTCTCTTGCCATCACATTTTGTGTTCATCACTGACTATGATGCTGGCAATTCAGTGACTATGCCACTGATAGTCATTTCTGTTCTCTCACTCGCAACCCCATCTATGCGGGTCTACCCAAGCCATGAACCTCTGGTTCATCTCTTCTTCTGCTTCACTCAGTAGCTCTCTTGCTAATTCTAGCTTCATAATTTCTATTGCATGAATTTCTTCCAAGAGAAGATTATTTTCTTCCTGCCTCACCTTGGACTTCCATTATCTCTCCTCTATTCTGTTCTATAAGCATCCCTATTTATGTCCACAGATTTTCTGTTGGGATGTCAGACAAGCATTCTAAAATATCCTCTATTCCTAGCATTTCCTATTTAAATACCTTAATGATTTCCTTTCTCAGGTCAACCCGTGATGGTTTGCACAATCCTGAAAAAATATTACCTTTCCATTGTCACTTGTAGCCACATTCCTTCTCCATGCTCTGCTTTCCGCCTACCCTGAAATAGTTTATTCCTGGCCATGGATACTAACACAGCCCTGGAGCTTTGCCCAGCCAGTTTTGTGTGCCTACAGTATTATCTCTCTCCTGACCAGATAATGAGCTTATTTATTCCTGAAGTACATTTCAAATGTTCCTTGCCTTCCTGTTGAGCTTTGCTCTTTTCAAGGCTTTCTTTAACATAGCTCCTTTATCAAAAAGTATCGTGTTATTTTGTTGGAGTTGTTGGCCCATGTCCTTTGCTCATTCTCTGAAGTGTGAGATAATGTGATGAAGAACTCTGTGTTGTTCAAACTCAGTAAACCTTGTACAGGGTTAGCATTTAGTGCTTAATAATATTTGTCATTCTTATGGCCATGTGAAAAGAGGGTGATTGGGTGGGTTTCATTCATTAATTCAACAGAGATGTGTAGGACACTCTCAATGAGACAGACATTCTTTTGGGCACTGAAGGTAGGAATGAACAGATGAATACCTTCCATGCCTGGAACCTATCATCTATTCTAGTAGCAGAAAACCAATATAGTGAGTTTGACAAAGAATCGATAGCACGAATGAGTGAGAAGTTTGGGATCCAAGACACGTAAGACACAGAGAGTGGTGAAAGCCAGTGATAAACTGGACAGTCCATAACACATCATTGTTTATATTCACATTGAAAACAGTTGACAGAGCAAATACATGTTAGCTGGACTACTAAGCATATTCTGGGCCTTACATATTCAACTAGTAGATACTTTTTGTTGGCCTTTTTTTTTCAAAGGCCTTTATTCCACATCTTATTTGAGTATTGGGGAGAAGTAATAAATCCTTAGACCCCAGCTGAATTTCCTTAGTGGTCTTACTCCAGTCTGCCTTGACTATAGCATTTCACTCTGCCCTCTACTCTGTTCTGTACTCATAGTTATGTTACTGAGTATCTACCTCTCCTCTGAGTTAGTTGCTAACTGTTTCAAGCAATAGAAATGGATCGAAGATTCTGATCAGCTCATTAAACTTTTCCAAAATTCTGTGACCAAATATAACAAGCTTTTAATAAAGAGAGGTATGATAGGTGGTTTAAAATGAATTCTCGTTAATGTGAATATATGAGGATAATACATGAAGCACTTTGAAGCTCCAACCTTCACATAAAAGCCAGATCTGGCCAAAAGATGTATTCTGATAGCAAATGGATGATGGGATTGTTTATCTATTAATGTATAGATTCCTTCATTTATTAATATTCTTATTAAAAGAAATACTGAACCTTGCTACTACATATCTGAGTGAAGTGCTATGGAGAATATATGAAGGTACTTAAAAAGTTTGTGACTGTGGTGAGCACTGGGCACTATGGCTAAGTTGCCACTTGGAATGCCCGTCTGGAAGTGTTTACTTTGTGTCCTGGCTCCTCTGCTTCGAATCCAGCTTTCTGCTAATGCTATGAGAAGTAATATCAGGTAATGGCTCATGTGCTTGATTCCCTGCGAGTCACTCACATGGGAGACCTCAGCTGAGTTCCAGTTTCCTGGCTTCAGTATGACCCAACCCAGGCTGCTTGTGGGCATTTGGGGGAAAGAACCAGCAGATGGAAGTTCTCACTCTGTCTTCTATCTTTCAAATAAAACGAAAATTTAAGTGAATAGTTTTTAAAGTTCACTGGAAAATGAAACTTAAAGATAAGTTTATCTTATTGCAAGATTTTTTTTTTTTGAGATTCACAGCACACATTTTCCACGAACTTACTGAAGGTCCCTGGTAATGAAAAATGTTCCTCTGTCCATGGGAGCTCAAAGTCCTGTGTGAGAGGCAGGCATACAGGCAGATCATGACCATGACACATGAATGCTTATGTCATTCCTGCATAAAGGGAAGCTCGTCTGGATTCTGAATATGGTTTACTCTAAGTCAAGTGCAGCATTACTGTTTTACAGCACCTTAACAGCACCGTCTGTGCACTAATAATCCTCAGAAGCTTTCTCCCTCAGGCAGTAACAGCCTGCTTTGGTGTTATAGGGAGAGTTTCTGCTTGCTTGCTTTGAAGCCATGGAACCCTCTGAGTGACACATTCTGTGTTTCTGTTGCACTGCTCCTGGAAGGACAAGGGCACCTGACTCATCCCATGGCAGTCATTCTCTGCAGCCATTGGCTCCCAAAGAGCAGGCATTTCCATCGTCTGCAAAAGGGAGAATCAGCCGCCTGCTTGAAGCTGTCGTCTGTGTGTTGGTTGGGAGTTGTTATGAGCCCTACCCCTGACAAGAGCTGAGTTGCCCAGCCAGCCTTTCTTTATCAGATGGGCCAGTGCCAGTCATCATTGTTCTCTCAAGGTGATAGCAGGAGTTGTCCCTGTTAGAAGATGGTGGCATTCTGGCAGGGTCACTGTGGTGTTAAGATGCACAGCATTTGTCAGGTTTGCCTAGGACTTCTGGAGGTTTAGTTATGAAACTTGTTAATTGAGCTATAAATATAGCTGCAGCCTTTGCCTTCCAGTAAGGCAGTGTGTTAATTTGGGTTTGGCAGGGGGATGGTGCAAGCTGCCAATGTTATGTTAGGATTAGTAACGTGCAGTACATTTTAACTGCACTTCCCCATGTGCCACGCTTTCCTGCGCTGTTTGTTATCTTTGTGAAGGAAGAGGGAAGAAGAGAAAAGCAAGCTCATCTTACGTTAGGGCTATTTATTTGAGAGTCTACTTTTTATCCTATAGACTTTCAAGCAGAGTTAGAAAGATAAATGAAGAAAACTCTGTGTACTATGCCAAAGAGCTTAGGTGCAGCTGGGTTGTGTGTAATCAGTTGCAAACAGGGGTATTTTTGCTCATACTCCTTGAAAGCCCCCCCTCTCTCTACTCAGGGTATCTCTCTGAAAATTGAGAATGTGCAAATAATAGTAACATGAAAATAACAATATGTCTTCAAGGTTTTTTACACACATCTGTAGAATGGAGTGGATTTATTTGCTTGGTGGCTTGTTTATTCTTCAGGTAGTTATTAAAAGGTAAATGTGTCTCTTGCTCATCTCACTGGCAAAGTAGATGAAGATTCTGAAAGTACAGGCAGGTTTAAGTTTGCTTGCATTCTTTAGCTGATAGCAGAAAGATACCTTAACAATACCATCTGTGCACCAATAATCCTTAGAAGCTTTCTCCCGCAGGCTAGGGAGTATTAATGAAATTTGATTTAGTGAATGAATGAGTGAATGGGTGACTTTGAGAGAGATGCCTTTAGGGCCAGCATTGTGGATCAGCTGTTCTTTAGGCTCAGGGATTTCCCCTTCCACCTTTCCCCCATTGCCCCTACTCCTCACTGTTTTCTCCTATAGTATGACAATAGCATAGTCCTTCAACAACAAAAATAAGTCCATCATTCTTTATCATGATATTGCTCCACTTCTGATCCAACTTCCTACTGATACACATGAGAAAGAAGTAGAAAATGGCCCAAGAGCTTGGGTCCCTGACACCATTGTTGAAGACATAAGTGAATTTTCCAGGCTCCTGGCTTTGGCCCAGCCTAGCACTGGCCATTGTGGCCATTTGCAGACTGAACCAGCAAACGGAAGATCTCTCTCTCTCTCTCTTTCTGTCTCTCTGTCTCTGCCTCTCCTCCTACCTCCTCCCTAGTTTTTCCTCTCTTTCTTTTCTTCCCCTCACTCTGTAACTCTGTCTTTCCAATAAATAAATCTTTAGAAAAAGTAAAATGGAAGGAATGAAGGCTATTCTTTGTGAGTTAAGCGGACAGCCATGTTTGTTTTCTTTTCTTAACATGCATCAGCAACCTGGAGATAGATTGGCAAACACTGTGGAATCCTGTATGTTGGAAATGTGGCTAAGGAAAGAACTAACTTCCAACAAAAAGCACAGTCCATTTAATTTCTTTCTGAAAGCACCTGGCTTAGTAAGAAATATGAAGGAATGCAGAAGTCTAACATCCTGTGTGGGTCTCTCTGGGAACAGAGCTGACTGCATTTCTCTGGTTATGGAAAGCTGCAGAGATCAGCTTGAACTAAATATTCTTTGTCTTTCCTTCTGCTTTCCCTTTCTTGGCCATTGTCTGTCATCTTGGATAGGTGAGATTTTTTAATCCTTCTTGTGTTGTTTAATTAGAGTCTTAGTCTTCCTCCTTCTTGAGTTGAACTCTGGGAATGAAATTGGTGTATCTTAGACATAGAACTGTGCTTGACTCTGATGCAGATGACATTATTATTTTTCTTTTCACAAGAAAAGAGTGTGCCTGCCTCAACTGCACATGTTGTTAATTGTATTTTCTTTAAATCCTTTTGAGATTCGCTTGAAAGGCGTTTTATAACCCATCTGGTAACCTTGCTGCTAACCAACAATTACAGTCTGACATCTGAATACAAAGAATTTGGGACAAGCCACAGTTGTACAAGGAAACTTTTAAAACAATGTCTCCCTTAATGTATTCTTTACTGAAAAACATTGTGAAGAAATGATTATAGCCTCACTAAACTCTGACATGCCAAAAAACTGGCTATTCGTTATTTGAAAATTTTGTACCAACTTACTGATTGTGAAATTGAGAGAATAATAATAATTAAAAAAAAAACAGGCTACTCCAGACAGTTAAAACCTTTTTCCATTCACAAAAAAAAACCAAAAAATAAAACAGCCTAGACCAATATTAATCTGTTAAGGTGGACATTGAGTGGGAATCTTTGACAAGATGGTCACTTTGGATTCTGAAGAATGGAAACTCAAATTGATAGGGTTTTTGGTCTAGAACAGTGTTGCTGTGGGTAATTTGGGGGGTTTTGTACTTTATGTACTAGGCCAAGAAGGCAAGTAAGGGCTGGAATTTAATGCTAGTACTGCCTGTCAAATTGTGCCCCAGACTGAGGTTGCAATAACCTAGAAGAAAGGACCTCCTTGTATTTCATCTTCCTGGTGGAGAGCCTTTTGGTAACGTTCTCAGAAATGCAATGTGTGCTATATGTGGCCTTGGGCAGTAATGACTGTTGAGTGAGATCCTGTCTTCCACCTCATCATCGTATGTAAACATCGCTGGGCTATCCTAACCCTTTCCTTCACCCAGCTGCCCCAATCCAGTTGTAGTGTAGAGGACTGAGTTATTTGAAAGGGACATCTTGTAGGAGAAGGCAGACCTGGGTAGCTCTTTCCCTTCATCTGCTTTTCTTTCTATTTTCTCTATCTTTCTTATTTTATTGCCTCTGGATATTAAAATTTGTTTCATTTATAATATTTTTAAAATTTTATTTACATAAAGTGAACAAGTTTGACACATTTCATAATGCATGTTTAGGAGCATGGCAATACTTCCCATCCTGCACTGCTTCCTGCCCGCATACCCCACCCATCCGCCCTCCTCCCCTCTTTCTTTTTTTCCTCCCATTTTTGAAAATATTTATTTCTTTTTATTTAAAAGTCAGATTTTACAGAGACAGAGAAGGAGACACAGAGAGAAGTCTTCCAAGTGCTATTTCATTCCCCAAATGGCTGCAATGGCCAATAGTGGGCCTATCCGAGGCTGGAAGCTAGGTGTCTCCTCCAGGCCTCCCACACCGGGCATGGTCTTCTGCTGCTTTCCTAGACCAAAATCAGGGAGCTGGATGGGAAGTGGAGCAGCCGGGACATGATTAGGTGCCCATATGTGATATCAGCTCCATAAGCAGTGGGCTAATTTGCTGTGCCACCATGCTGGCCCCATTTTTCCCTCTGTTTTTGTTTTTCTATAATGATTACACTAGTTTACATTCCCACCAACAGTGAATTAGAGTACCTTTTTCTCTACATCCTCAGCAGAAGACAGGAAATTTTCTGATTTTTTGAAGAAGCCAGCTGTCTGCATGGACCTTTTTACGTGTGTGTTTGGGGGGTGTTTGGAGGGGAGGTGGGAGGTTGCTGAGAAACCTACCCCAATACAGCAGTCTTAGAAATGAGGCTCTAACTCTAGAAAGCTCAGCTGCTGTTGTTTTTGCAACCCTTGCTTGAAGTAAGAAAAGTGATAATTTGGCCCCCATTTACTCACTTTTGTCATGTTTCTTTAGGTGGTTTAAAATTCGGAAAAAAAGAATCTATTTACTGAACTCCCAATAAGATCTTAGAGATCATACAGTCCCCATGTTTTCCCTAATACCCACACTTAAAACGTAATCATTCTTTCCAGCAGAAGTCATGAACTTGTGGGCCATTGGCCAGATTCAACCCATGTCATGTTGTATTTGGCTCATGGAGTATCTTGTGAAAAAAATTGTACCAATATATCAAAATGGGAGGTTGTGAGTCCACACTAAGAATTCTGGACTTTCTTCAAAATTGGGAAATCTAGACGCATTGGACTGACTTATATGACAAGCATTCAGCAAGAACTGCTCTTTGTTTTTCAAGCCATGCACTTCCTGATTTTCCTATCTCCTTCATCCTCTGTGTTCTTGAGCTGTTGGCCACTGTTTATTGTTCCTCACAATTTTTGATTTGGAGTGAATAAACATCCTTTAATTTCTGTGTCCCTTTCAGAAGCTGATTGGGAAGGATCCATTTATGAAATACCATGGAAGAGACAGCAACTATCTTTATGGAGCCATAGATTATTTTCATGTGTTTGACACATATTTTCCTCTGGATAACTCACATGTTATGTTACCTATTTGACTCCTGTAGAAATTTGGGATTTTCCTAACACTTCTTAGAGAAGTTCTTTATGTTTTCCTTTTTTATTTTTGAAGTACTTATTTGTTTTTATTGAAAAGGCAGATTTCCAGAGAGGAGAGACAGAAAGAATGAACTCCATCTGCTTTTTCACTCTCCAAACAA
Source organism: Ochotona princeps (assembly GCF_030435755.1). Lineage (NCBI taxonomy): Eukaryota > Metazoa > Chordata > Mammalia > Lagomorpha > Ochotonidae > Ochotona > Ochotona princeps. Next base: position 35,005,153 of record NC_080839.1, read on the forward strand.
TTGCAATGGCTGGAGCAGGGCCAATCTAAAGCCAGGAGCCAGGGGCCAGGAGCTTCTTTTGGGTCTCCCACATGGGTGCAGGGTCCCAAGATTTCAGGCCATTGTCCTCTGCTTTTCTAGGCCACAAACAGGGAGCTGCATGGAAGTGGAACAGCTGGGAATGAACTGTTGCAGGTATGGGATCCCAGTGTTTGCAAAGGGAGGATTAATCGATTAAGCTATCATGGCAGATTCTTTATATTCCTTTTGAAATACAACAGCAGCCAACAGCTCAATAACACAAAACATGGAGGAGATAAGGAAACTGAAAAGTGAACGGCCTGAGAAAATCAGAGGCAAGCCCATTCTTTTATGGGAAAGTTCTTTCTTTTTTAAATTTGATACCTGGTCCATACATCTTGTAGGTAATAATAATGGATTAGTCATCTTTAGCAAAATGAGGAAACGCACTGCTGGTAGTCCTTCAGTTACTTACTACTATTTCTTGTTCTCCATCTTCTGAATGTGGTAGAATTTCACATATTCCAGGCACTTAAGGCTAACCATGGCAGGATGACTTTCAGGGACCAAATGGTCCCAGAAGGGATTAATCAACATCAGAACAAATATGGAAGCCTTGGTGTGAGTGAATAGTTCATGGATCTTTTTCCAGGCAACAAGAAGCAGGGATTCTCCACGGAATGGAGCCTTATTTATCCTGTGTCTCTTTGCTAGATGAGCATTCTAACCCCTACCTTCACTGTTGATTGGCAATGGATGTGTGGAACTAGTGAAAAGGAACAAAACAAAACATTCTGTAATTCTAAGTCACTGGAATTTCAAGGAGGTTTGTTATGGTTTCAGATCAAGTCTACTATTGACATATCCCTTCTTCCACTTGGCAGTTTTGGATTTGAAATTAGTCATTACTTTTTCTTTATTTTATATTGTTCTGGAATAAACTTCTGCTTGATACCTGCATTATGTGTTTTCTAAATGTGTGCCAAATTCCCATCCTATTCAACTAAAATAAAATTTCTCTTAAGATAATTATACCCAAAGTTATCTCCGCTAACAGTTATGGAGTACTCTAGGACAGAGTGATACCTTCCCCAAAGGCAGAAAAAGAACACTGTGACCCATTCCTTATTTATGAATAGTTCACCCTGGACCTGTTTGTGATTTTATCTAGCCTGAGTTGTCCTTGAGACTGGCACTAAGAAGCATGTTCTGAAAAGCACAGTTCCCTTCCATGGCCTGAGAAAGTTACAGATCTTCTCCAGAATTCTCAGCACCCCACAGTTTCTGCCATGCTTCAATTTCCAAACTATTCCTGAACTTGCTGGCAGGTTTAACTTTATCTATAAGCCTAGACTTGCTTGGTACAGTGAGTCCCAAGATTTGTTGCCTGATATGTAAATGATTAACTTCTTTCTTATATATGAACAGTATTTTCAGAAACTCAGGACATAGCCTCTGGTTCTAGACTCTGATAATTTCATAGTCTTGAATTAAACAATCTTTGAATACTTGGACTTTGTCTGACTAAGAAAAGATTACCCGTTCCATTCAGAGTTATTTACACAGATAACAGCATTCTTAATAGGCATTTTGCATCAAAGTGTATTATTTTAAATAAATTTTCTTTCACTAGTACATCTACTTTTCTATAATAATGTATCCTTTTTTACTTCTTTTCCAATGTGCATTTGAATGGTGCTAAGAATAGCAAAGGAAATAGAAAAAAAAAGGCAGGTGTTCAACACAGTAGATGAGACTGCACTTGGGACACCTACATCCCACATCATGATTTGAGTACCAGCGTTTCTCCCAATTGTAGCTTCTTACCTTGGAAGCAACAAATGATGGCTCAAGAAGGTGGGTCCCTGCCATCTATGTGGAAGACTTAGATTGAGTTCTTGGTTTCTGGCTACCACTTGCCTCACCGCCACCCAGTTATTGCAGGCATTTGGGAAGTAAACTAGCATGGGAGATTTCTCTGACTCTTTATCCTTCTACTTTTTTTTTCCTTCCAAATAAATACATTTTTTTTTTATTTGAAGGCAGATTACAGAGAGAGAAAGAGAGAAAGAAAAGGAGAGCTCTTCACCTACTGATTCAGTTTGCACGTAACCCTAACCGCTGGAGCTGGGCTGGTCCAAAGTCCAGGAACCAAGAGTATCTTCAGGGTCCAGATACAATGTTAGAGATTTATTATTTATTTTTATTGCAAAGTCAGATACACACACACACACACAGAGAGAGAGAGAGAGAGAGAGAGAGAGAGAGAGAGAGAGAGAGGAGGAAAGACAGAGAGGAAGATCTTGTCCGATGATTCACTCCCCAAGTTACCGCAGCGGCCGGAGCTGCACCGATCCGAAGCCAGGAGCCAGGAGCTCTTCTGGGTCTCCCACACAGATGCAGGGTCCCAAGGCTTTGGGCCATCTTCGAATGCTTTCCCCAGCCACAGCACAGAGCTGTATGGGAAGTGGGACTACCGGAATTAGAATTGGCACCATATGGGATCCTGGCGCATTCAAGGTGAAAACTTTAGCCACTAGGCTATCATGTTAGGCCTCTAAATGCAATTTTAAATATAAATAGATGAATAAGAACTAAAAGAAGAAACAAAACTCCTGTTGCATCTCCTTGCAAACCTTGTCATCTGTTCCCTGTGCACGCTAATGGAGAAGGTTGAAGGTTCTCAGGAAGACTGTGGAACCCCGGGCTCGTCACAGAGAGTTGACTGGAAAGCCATTTGGATCTCTGCATGCTGGTAATAACTTTGGGCAAAAGCGTAATAAACAGAACTTGAAATCCTGCAGCAAGGCTAATGCTCTGTCTCTGGAGGTAGTTAGGCCATTTGTCTTATATATACTCCTTTTTCTTAGTTTGTGAGACTGTTAGTCTGCCTTCTACTTGGAGGCACCCTGAGAGTCAATTTCAACATGAAACATTCCCTTGACAGAGAGAGTTTTGAGTGTGCTAAACTGTTCTCATTCTTCCAGGCTGCATGGCATGGGCATGTGTACCATTAGGAAGGGATAAGTTTTCCATAAAAACCTTTTGATAGCACCAGTTGGTCTTTTGCCTCTGCCGTTTGTGCCTCTGGAGCCCTTTGCAGGCATGACTCCAGAGAGACATACTGGAGCTTGTCTCCTGCACCAGGCAGTCTTTACCTCCTTCTGAGCTTCAAATTTAAGTCCTTGGGGAATCCAGTATTCCTGTGCTCCTCCAGGTACTGTTCACTGGTTTTATGTGGGAAATTCTTAAGATCATCATGTGACTTAGAAAAGCCAGTGCATGAGACAGCAGGGGTAGAGATCTGGGCTATGCTGAGAGATGGGGCTTTTCTTTTTTTTTTTTTTTTTTTTGGCATGAAAGGTCTCAATGGGAGGACTACACTCCACTACCCCAGCCAGGGATACCAGACACTGGAATTTCCCAAAAAGTAACTGTGAAAGCAGGTGTATCCAAGAGCTATTGACAGGCCTCTTCTGTATCCACGTCATTTTCCCCCTTTCACTACAGGGGGACACATCCTTGTATTCTGTGTTCCATTCTATTCTAACAGAGAAGTTTTTATCATTTGTGAAACAGGCAAGCATGACTTAATGATTCTGAATTTAATCTGAGTATTTGATCAGCGCAGCTTCCATTGAGTAGGAATGCTGTGTTTGAAATATGATTTGTTTCTTGAACTGATGAAGGACTTTTGTTTTTTGTTGTTCAAAATTTTTTATTTATTTTTTGCCCGGTGTGCTGGCTCAACTGACTAATCCTCCACTTCCAAGAGCTGCATCCTTTATTGGCATTGGTTCATGTCCCAGCTGTTCTACTTTTCATCCAGCTCCCTGTTGGTGGCATTGGAAAGTGGTAGAGGACAGGCTAAAGCCTTAGGACCCTGCACTCATATGGGAGACCTGAAGGAAGTTCCTGGCTCCTTGCTCAAATTGGCTCAGCTCAGACCATTGCAGCTATTTAGGGAGTGAACCAGTGGCTGAGAGATCATTCTTTTTGTCTCTCCTTCTCTCTGTAAATCTTCCTTTCCAATAAAAATAAATAAATCTTGAAACACTCATTTTTATTTGAAAAAAAAAGTTTTACATAGAAAAAGAGAGACAGAAAGGTCCTCCACCTACTGGGTCGCTCCTCCAGTGGCTGCCATGCCCAGAGCTAAGTCAATCTGAAGCCAGGAAACAGGAGCCTCTTTCTGAGTCTCCCATGTGGATGCAGGGGCCAAAGGCTTGGGTCTCCTCTTCTGCTTTCCCTGGTCATAAGCAGGGAGATGAATTGGAAGCAGAGCAGCTGGAACACGAACCAGCACTCATAGAAGATGTCTGTGCCACAAGCAAAGGATTAGCCTTTTGTGCCCACATGGTTTGTACTGCTCATTCATGACTTTGCACCCTAAAGTTATAACTTAATCATACTAAGGTAGCAGAAGCTGAATACAGTCTTAATGTTTAGGAAATGGTTCTAGTGGCAGGTTCTTACATCATGCCCTCAAAATGTATTTCTTAGGAAGTTATTTCTCATAAAGCCCCAGCTGGGCCTTGCCTCTCTGCCTCCATATTCACCAATGCTTCCATCATACACACTTCAATATTTCCATCCTCTGACCTCAGTAGATGCAAAACCAATGGTGCTGGCTGATCTTGGATTTAAACCTGCAGTACTTTGAGTCCAATAGGCCATTTTTCCTAAAGTTAGTTGTCATGGGTGTTGTGTGATAGTAACTCAAAACCAATGAATACAAGGGACTAGCCAGGTTAATTTTTAGATATTTAGAAATTTACAGTGCATTACTGTTGGTACCATCTAGAAATACATTCTTCTGTCAAAGTTTGGCCCCCATCTTATTTCCTTTAAAATAAAATAAAATAACAAGAATGAATGTAGAAACCAGACCAGCTATGATATGGGCTGAATTAGTGAAGGAAGAAGATAGATGATCCAGGCAGTCCTCTCTTAAAAAGCAGATTATGGGTAGAAACATGGCTATGAGCAAATCAGCATATATGATCTTTATTTTGATGTCTGCCCCTCATCATTGCATTCTTTGTAATAAGAATGCATAAGCTGTAGGGAAAGACTCTGTGCTCTGTGTCTCAGATTGATTTGCACTCGCTGGACTCCCTGCTTCGCTAACCTTGCCCTGCCCCGTGCTATTCCTCATCCTTCCAAAGTAAATAAATGGAGTTCTCCTCAGCGTTTCTCCTTAATTAGCTATCAAAATTTGAGGTGTCACCCAGACTTTGAATGCCCCCCCGACACTGTGTTCAGAATGTGGGGGTTGTACTGCTGTCCTTGACCAGCTCTCCCCTCTTCCATCAGTGGCCCCCAGGATGAAGACAGCCGCACACACGTTTTCTGCCTGGCTCACACCACCCGTCTCAGAGATGGCGGAGCTCCTGGCCTCTGTTTGTATATAGAGCTGTCTGAAATGCATTCGGGATCTCTTGAGGTGAAAAGAGTTATATAAACAGAGAATGTTATTATGGATTCTTACTACAGATGGAAATGACTGGGTATCCTCAAAATAAATAACATTTCACATTTTTATAGATATGTAACATAATATGCATGTGTGTGTGTATTTATATTCTTTCCATCTTGAATACACAGCCTCTCCTTCCTCAGCACTTGGATAAGCCATTCATTTTGCCTCCTGCTTTTTTGATTCTCTTCTTAAGAATTCATTTAATTGTTGCCAGCATTTGGAGAGTCAGGACGAAGCGGTTATAGGCTTCCTGCTAGCTCCGCCAGATAAGCCTGCCGTGACTGTAGCAGTTAGGAGAGCTGAATGCTGAAAACACTTAAGTTCTGTTTTTCCACTTCCCCCTCCAAAGAGAGCTCAATCAGCTTGTTCTCAGCATAATTACAAATGGCAACTTTCTCCAAGAGGTGCCCAGAGTTAGAGAATTCTGTATGGGGCACCTAGAGCCGGGAGTAGCCTGCCTAGATACGTTGGTTACCCTACCTCTTTGATCAAATTTCTGTATTTATTCTCTTTGAGACCCAGAGGGCAAAATATGCCCCTGTGTCTCGCTTTTCATTGATCTTCTTTCAGTGAAAATAAGCAAGTGATTGTGAATAAATGAGTGACAGGATTATCACTTTCATAATGATGATGTTCCCATAAGGAAAATTTGAAGTACGGGGACTCCATGTCTGGAGTTTGCAGAGAACAGCAAAGATGCCAAAGCTTTATCCTAAGCCAAGGAGGTAGAAGATTGGCATCCACAAGTCCAGGCAACACAAGGCGGACAACAGCTGGCTTTGCCAACTCCACCTGGCTCCAATAAAGGACTGGCTAGCATCCTTGGCAGTTGCTGCTGGGAGAAACAGACAGAAGCCAGCCGCCCTGAGGCTGGCTAGTTCTGGAAGAGGGAGATGAGGGAAGGAGGGTGGTGGCTGGGTGAGAGGGCCTCAGGCCCTCAGTACGGCGCTGAGAAAATGACTGACTTAGGGGAGTACAGGCCAATTAGAAAGTGATCCTTTCACATCCAGCCATCTGGAAATACCTGTCAGGGGACGGAGTCTGTCATTGGGAAACTAACCCACATGATAACTCCCAAATTTTAAGGGGATTTGATAAAATTTTAAGCTAATATTTATCAAGTGCCTAATACAAAATAAACAGAGTCTTTGCTAGGTACTGAGACCAATAACAATACTAATCCTATCAGTAATAAGATGATGATGTTGATTGCTAACCTTTAATGATCAGAACACTTGCCAGATTCAGTTCCATGCAGGAAATCAAAATTTAGTGAGTTGAAATAATGTGCTGAGGATCCCAGAATTAGATGATGTAATTGGGATTTGAACCCAGATAGATCAATTCTTAATCTGTATTCTGAATTTAGGTAAAAATAATACTGTTTTGTATGTAAGGACCTAATAGCCTAGAAAAAAGAGAAGATGTCAAAGAAACTGTAATAATGATGATGAAAATAATTGGTAGTACTATTAATAATGTAACAGAGCTCACAGCAATGTGCTGTGCAAAGTAAATTCAAATATAATATTTTTCAAAACTGGATATTGTTCCTGACTTCACAGTCACCTTTGTTTAAAAATCAACTATGAATAAATACTCAGTGAAACTTTGTTTTTAAGAGCAAATATTTGTGATACTACTCATAGTGTCATATGAGTATTCCTGTATAGTAATAATTATGTGATAATAATAGTAATGATTTGAATATTATAGAAGAGTGCCTGATTTTCATTGACTATTTACCATGAAGTCATTAATTCTTGTTGTCAGAATCACCCAGGAAAGCAAAAAAACCTTATCCCTGATTAATCAATAGAAAGAGCTTATATGAGCTGCTCAAATTTAGTTACTAAAGTAGAAGAATTTGGATTGGAATGGATTCAGAATGAATCTTAATCCAATGTTTTCTTCATTACGTCTTCCATACTGCCTCTCTCCAATAAAACAGGATATATGAAAAAATTACCCATGGTACAGTTACACGGGGGAGGAGGAATATTTGATTTTATGGAAGCATTCTCTGTCGGGTAGTAAAAGGTAACATTTTTGAGTGTTTCCTATATGGCATTCACTGAGCACTTAATGTGCATTCTTTCATTTACTCTTTATGAAAATTAAAGTCAGGCTTTATGGATGAATAGAAAACATCCAAAGAGATTTTTAGGAAGAAGTGGGTAGTCCAAGGGAGAGGACATTATGTTAAAAGGTACAAAGACATGACATATTAGGTTGTGTTTGATATTACATTAAAAAAAGAATTATTTATTATTTGAAAGTAAGAGAGAGAGAGAGAAATCTTCCCTCTGCTGGTTCACTCCCCAGAAGGTCACAATGACCAGCACTGGGTCAGGCCAAAACTTGCTCCTTCCAAGTCTCCTACGTGGGTGACAGGTGTCCAATTAACAGGGATCTGGATTGGAAATGGATCACAACCCAGTGCCCATATGGAATGCCAACATCCCAGGTGATAGTGTAACCTGCTATCACCAGCTTCCAGTATTTTTTAAAGTATTTATTTGTTTGAAAGACAAAGTTACAGAGAGAGGAAGAGACAGGGAGAGAGAAAGATCTTCCATCTGACTGTGACTTCTTCAAATGGTTACAATGGTCATGGCTAGACCAAGCCAAAACCAGGAGCTAGGAGCTAGAAACTTGATCTGGGTCTCACACGTGGATACAGGGGCCAACTATTTGGTCCATCTTCTGCTTCCTTCTCAGGCCATGTCCATATGTGATGTCAGGCAGCTTACCCTGATATGCCAAAAAGCTTGCCCCTGTGTTTGTATTACCTGAGCATAAAGGGCAGTGCAGAAAGAAATTATATGGGTATGGAGGGATGGAAGACAATGGTGACCGAAGATGTTGTTGTACATGCTATGACATCCTTGGAAGCAGTTGAACTAATGTATGTGGATCCTGCCCTGTAGACAAATGGGAGTGGCGGAATACAAGGAAGAACTTTAACTTTCTAAAAAAGAAAAGGCATGAAACCGATGTTCAGATAGATAGATGAAGGAAAATGGCAGAGCTGAGTTTCAGATTTACCTCTCTCTGGCTCAAAATCCACTTTTGTTTTACAGTCCCAAAATATATCACTTGAAGTACCTCAAATAGCTCAATTTCAGAGATTGGAAAAGAAATTAATAAGTGGAAAGTGGAACAAATATGCCCAGTAACTTCAGATTTGTTCATGCAGGTTTATCTTAGTGTCAAATTAAATTGCTCTCTCCTTATAGATTTTCTTCAAAATGGCCAGTATTAATATTGCCAACTGTGATTTTTTTTTTAATGTCAACAGCAAAAAGTAATGTAAGACTCAGCCACATGAAAGCATTAACACAATTACCAGGTCAATGAAGGTGGAGCCTGTCTAACTTCTTTGATCAGCCAGGATTCCTGTGTTTCAATTTAGAAAGCACTACTGTCAAGAATGGTAGGTTAGTGTGAATCATTCGTGGACAGTGATAGTCAAAGAGGGTAAAATCTTTCTTGTAGTCTTTTTGCCCAATCTTAGAGCTGAGCTGTCTCCACCTGCGGGAAAGGACCTACCTTTCTCAGCCATATAAAGGTGGCATGTGATTGAGCAGTAGCCATACTCATGGAAGATACGATTCCCATGGGAAGTTGGAGGGTATCTTCATTTTTTACATCAAGGAGTATAAACTGTATCCATTGCCTGTATTAACGCCTGCAATGATAGCATTCAACTTCAAATTTCATGCTTTTTCAATCTGTATCCCAAATAGTTGTGGACCATCCCATGGGATTGATGTGCTTGATTAACATGCCATATTATTTTGTCTGGTTTTGTTTTTACATTTCTATTTAGTCCCAAACATAGAAAAGAATTGTGATGTAGGATCTGGAGGATTCACTCACCTCAATAGTTAGCTGAAATTTGCTGTGTGGGTTGCATTCTCAGAATTCTATTTTACTCAGCGTTCAATGACTGATAATCATACCTTCTCTACCAAGGTGTTTTCATGGATGGTACCTGACTTGGAGTAAGTGCTAAAACGTGGTACGATTATTGGTGTGTTCTGGAATAGTGAGTCAAGACAGCACAGGTACATCTTCATCCAGCATGGCTGGGACTGTCAGTGCTCCAGTTCCCTGAAGTGACAGGTGCATCTTGGGGACACATAATGAATTATAGTTTCAAAATAGGGACATTGGGAGTGACCTGTAAAGACAAGTCTTCCAGGTTGCCTAATTTCATACCACCTCCAATCCATTTTCTCCCTTTCTTTGATGGAATTTTACCTCAAAACACACTTTTAGGTTCACATAATGTGTATATGGTTATACATTAATATTAAATTTAGTATGCATTTATCATATACGTAAATCTAAGTATCTAAATGGTCTCTTTTAAGTCTTTGCTCAAATGTCCCAACTCAGCGTTTTCTACCACAACCACTCAACACAGGAAATCCAGCCTTTCTCATGGAACTCATTCTTCTCCTTTCCCAGTAATTTCCTTTCATTTTTTTTCCTCTTTAGAGCTTCTCTTCTGATTTATAGGTGGTCCCTGACTTAGGATTTCTTTGGGTTTATAGTGATGTGGAAATGACACATCTTCGGTAGATGTTGGATTTGGGTGTTTCCCAGAGCCAGCATTATGTGGTACTATGCTCTTTTCATGATGCTTAACAGCAGCAGGAGCCACGGCTCCCCGTCAGCCTTGTGACGAGGAGGGGAAATAACTCGTAGTCTACTCCTCAGTTGTGATGTGGCTAGTCAGGTGTGATACATGAATTCTTGACTTCAGATGACGCTATTTATACTGCTTGTGATTACATTCTGACTTGTTTCTTTCCACATACTTATCAGAAAATTCACCAGGAGGGCAAGAGCTTGATCTTTTATATTAATAACCTTTATCCCAGTGCTAAGAATAGACCTGGAATTTAATAGGAGCTCAATATGGAAATAAAGGAAATTATACAATTAATTTTTCCCCTAGTTTCCAGCCCCTGAGAGTTTACTTGTGTTACATAAACTTGTCAGTACAGTGCTCTTTTATTTATGACAGTCAAGTTGCAACCCCAAGCATAGGAGCCCTAATTAACATATGCAAAATTTTCACCAGTCCCCTCATTTATAAAATCAAAGTTATTTCCCGTTTTTCAGAATGATGCTTTTTTCCCACTCAAATAAGAGGTTTCAAGGTTGCCTTTGTCTATTTCATAGAAAGAAATAAAATATAAAAGTATTTCTTCTACCTATGATTTTCTTGCCACTGTGTTATATTTCTGAGATTGTAATGTCAATCTGAGCTATTGCCTAATAGATAATAATTAAAGACTTAAATCTTAGTTCAAACAATGCAATGATATTTTCTGAAAGGAGAAAGAAAAAGTAATGTCTGCTCCAAAGCTCTACTATAGAAATACTTGTTTGTAATTTATCAGCTCTGCCTCTGTGTATGCTGTTAAAATAATGGTTATTTTGAACAAGAGTTCTAATTTTGTCATCTATACATAATATTAGTATAGAAATAATGGGACTTTTTTGTGTGACTTAATTGTCCCTCTGAATGTTAGCTAAGTGGCTATAGCTGAGTGAGGTGACAAACTTTTCTTTCTAAATAATGTAATGGAAACATGAATGAATTGCAGTATGTTTGTATGAAGGAAACATTTAACAAGTCAACAACATATAGATGTGTGTGGGTTGAGTGGGAGGATGGCTCACGTTCTCACAGAGAAATGCAAAAATGGCACACAATTCAAGATCACCCGCAGCTTAATCGTATCCATATAACTAGAAACAACCAGACTTACTTGTAGACTTCTTGCTTCAATATTTATTCCTGGAACTCTATTTTATTTAGCAATTATATTTTCTCCTTCTCCTTGAGAAATTGTTTTTCATTCTTGAGTTTGTTGCAGATGAGGAGTGGAAAGATGGAAAGAGACTTTAAAATATCCCTAAGAAAAACAGGAGGGAGCACTGTGCTGTCTTTGTCTGCAGGTCATGACCTGTGTTTATTATTTTCAAGGGGTTAAGCTGCAGCAGCTATGGTATTCAGGAAACGGGAATCATACTGGCTGGTGTGTGCAGGTAAGCAGCACTTCAGACTAAGCTTCCTGGAGTGCCTCCCTCAGCTGATGGAAGCTGAGGTTGTGTTCTAAGCAGTGCATATTATCGTAGAAAATTTACTGCAAAGGAGAATGATATGAATAGCGAATGTATACAGTAGCTTACTGCATGCTAGCAGGTCTTTTCTGGGCTCCTAAATGTTAACTGGATAGTAATGTAAGTTATTACACTCATTAAATTAGGCCACAAACAAGTCAACAGTGATTCAGCAAAATGGCTTTGTTTGTATAGTGCAAGGAAGTCTGATAGATATCCAGTCACACATTTATGGCTAAATGGATGAAGATTTTAACATTACAGCCTAATAAAAACCCCATACTGTGTGATTAAATAAGAGGGAAAGCAGTAAAAAAGAGAACGCATAATGACGGTAACATGTAGGTCAGTTACAATTTAATTGTCATTGCACTTCATTGCTAACATATCAATTCTCTGCTGCTTAGCTGAGCAGAAAACAACAACTTAACATGTACACTGGGCCCATTGACGAGTCGTCAACCCCCACTTCCATCACCTGCTTTTGACTACTTCCTTAACAACCACATGAAGTCTTCCTGCTTTAATAGGATAATCTTGCTGAAAGCTCCTGCTGATTGTTTCTTCCTATGCTCAATGCATCAGTGATCAGTAAATTTACTTCACACTCTACATAGATGCTAAAATTAGATTGTTTGCATTACAACTTTCAATACTTCTGCAACAAGAAACACCTGCCTGCAGATTTATATTGTTTTGTTTAATGGTTTAAAATAAAGATAGCCTCACAGTGACTATACCTTGATATACTATATTGGAGGCACACAATGGCTGATCATTTTTCTTACTTATCCAATTTGTACTGTATTTCTTGCCATATAAGGTATAGCTTCATTATCATTAATTGCAGCTTTAGAAAATCTGAGGAAGTATTTATTCTTGCCATCTTTGCTGCAATTTTACTTATTCAGTGCAACTAAGAAAAGGCGGGGGATAAAAACACACTGTATATTTTTTCCCCTGAATCTGGATAATTCACATGTATCTCAGAGGGGCTTTGGCACCTTTTAAAAATGTTAGCTCTAAAGAATTGTCTGTCTAGCACACTTATACTGATCTGTAGTAAAGACTTAACTGAGTACATAACCAAACTATTAATTCAGGTGCCTAAGGTGACATTTTTATCCAGCTTAGCGTAGTCTATTCCATATAGAATAGAGCACAGATCTTGGTTTAAAAAAAATGATCCAGCAGAAGCTAGATAACTTTATTAGAATGATTAGAAACATCAACTTTTTTTTTCTTGTTTTAAATCTCATTTTAATTCAGATTTCTGGGAATCAGGCCCACAGATTCCAAATGTTGTTAGTATCTTTTATTGATTGACTTTCCTCCCTTTACACCTCACTGTACTTCTTTAGATAAAATTATATGTCATCTAAGGGCAAGACTGAGGGTTGTGTGTTCAAGTTCATGGCCAAGCAAAGTCAAAACCTCAGGAATAATTATTATTTTTAGATTGATTTCTAATAGCGCTTGCAAAGCCATGAGGTTTATTTTGGTGTGACTGAGAGATCTGGGAAAGACCTCCTGGTTACTTTCAGTACAAGCAGCTTATGAATCTCAAATTCTGATTTAATGATCATAAATGCATAGCTATCAATCCAAGATCATAATCACTAAGAAAATGTTTATAAGGATTGCTTTCCTTGTGTTCATTGCTTTCTCTTTTATTCACTATGGAATAGAAATGCTTGCTTTGAGTTCAACCAGGGAGAAGACCAAAGTAGTACAGTACTTTTGGTTTCCATGGTGCTACTTATAATGATTATGCAAAGTGCTTAATGAATAAGTAACTCCTCTTAACACTTTGCGGATGAGACACTTAAGAGATTTGGACAAAAATAACAATATGAATAAAAAGTTAGCTGTGGTGCTCCAAATGCCCAGCTTCCTGTATATCCCTATCTTCTCCACGACAGAAGCATGGTGGGTATTTTCTCCTGATGTTCTTCTTTGCCATCCTTTCTGACATCCAATTCAGGCCAAATATATATTCAGGGACATTTCTGCATCATCCTGAATAAGCATGCCTAGTAGGATGGTGACACTCAGCTGACTGGGAATTGAATACTGGTAATAGGTGGAGCTCCCTTGTCCAACTAGGACATGCTTCAGATTTTTCTGACTGAGGGAAAATACTTGGGAAGACCTGTCATCTTTTAGCCATGCAATTAGATTTTCTGTTGGGGTGGGCTCTTCCTGCTTTTTATTTTAATTCATCTGTTGAGTGTTCAAATACATTTTTCTCTGTCCCTGTTAGAAATAAATTGTAAGTAAAAGACTCATTTTCATGAGTAACATATATTATCCAGAGGGGACAAATGCATCGATTTTTCCACAAAAATGAGCTTTATAAATTTACAAGTGCCTGGCCAGCTAAATATAGAAATGTGATAAATCCAAATTCACAACAATGACTTTAACCACATTATTGTTCAAATAATTCATTTAATCACATATCAATTTATTTGAAAATGGCCAGATGAGGGATTCTATTTGGAGATGACATTTTTGAATCATATTTATCATTTGTTTCATTTTAAAACTTTGATGGAATAATGCTGTGTTTATTTTACCTTTGAAATAAAAGGGAACTTGGCAAATTCTCTAATGACAAACTCCATTTTGTGACTTGGAACATCAAAAGTATTTACTCTCTTGGTTCCTGATCTACTTAGCAACCACAGATATTAAAGCCAATTGATGTTCTTTGGGACTGTTTTAGATTTGTCTTTCTGAAACCAGGAAGGGGAGTGTAACAGGCAACACTCCTCAATAAACACACTCTCTCTCTCCATCCCTCTCTCTCTCTCTCTCTCTCTCTCTCTGTGTGTGTGTGTGTGTGTATGTGTGTGTGTTGTAATACTTGGGTTGGCAGGCTGGACTTCTACCTTCTCCAACAAGCTGCCTTCTGTAAGTTTATCTGAAACCTTGACACAACTTTTGGAAGCTCATTAGACTTAAGAGTGATTGCAAATGAAAGAGGATACATGGTTACTCACTGACATTCATGCCTGCCTTTTAAATCTCACGCTGTATTGTTGCGAATCTTGATTTCACACTCAGATGCTTAACCCCACATTAATATGTGTCTTTTTCCTCAAGATGAACACGATTGCCTTCCCTGCCTGGCATTCTCATTTCTCGCCAACAAAATGGATCATAGAAAAATTAGGAGTGGGACAAAAACAACAAAGGTACCTTGAAACTTCAGCCATGCTTCTCCTTTCATGCAGTATGCATGTTTGAGAGCCTGCTGCTTTCATTCCTGGACCAGGGACCAGGAAGATTCTTCTGGGCTTCTCAAATAAAATGGCAGATATTTTCATCTCCCCAGTGTCATGCCAGACGTCTGTTTCTTTTTATCTTTCCTTATTAAATTATGTTTACCTGAATTCTTCAGGTTCATTTCACCTATGCAGGATGTCCCATTAAGCATGACAAGTAAAAGGTTGCAAGATTAATGCCCTTCTTGAGCTTGAATTAGAGTGTCAGCATCTCTTAGACCTGGGACCAAAGTATATAGGAAATATTTCATAATGGATCTTAGCCTCCAACTGAACTACTCTAATATTCCTATAACAAGACTACTTTTAAACAGCCTCATTATTGGCTTCATTAGATATGTTCCTTGCATCAGTGGCTGTAGTTATGTATATAATATAGAAGAGGTTAACATAGCATATTTTTTATGTATTATATGGCACATAGCTTGAAGTAGCCAAAAGGTTTATGACAATGTAATTGGTAGTTAGTGTGAAATTTGTAAGACAAATAGACAATATCTAGGGTAACCCCTCTAATCCTCTTCTTTCAGTTTTTTTTACAGCCACCAAAGGGCCTCATTAAAACAGCAGTCAGCACCTTAGTGAAAAGATACAGTGCTTAGAGTGCCCAAACGTGACAGAAAATCTGCATTTTGTAAATCTGACACCTTTGATAGATTATACAGTGTGAAGCCATTTCTTCTAACATTATGATAACGCTTTAGGTTCTCTTCTGAATCCAACTTTGCTATATTCACTAACTATAACAATGTGAAAAAGAGCCGATTGAATAAAATGAAGCTTAGGAGGTGGAGAGGAACCTTTTTCAATAGCACAAAGCTCTTTGCACGCAAAAGGGCTGGAACGCAGCCGTTGGCATTTCCAAGGACCACTTAATCTTGGGGCAACTTTGCTTTAAATATGAAGATTCTGCTTATAAAGATGCCAGCATTTGTGTGAAACAACATGTAGGCTTGCAGTATGGAGGGACAGGGGTTTTACATTTTGCATGGGAAAGATTTCTGACTTGTTCTGTTCTTGTCTTTTTTACCGATTGATGTTTTACAAGGGTACCCAGGCTGAGGGAATTAATGAAAACCTTACTCTTCGCTTCACAAAAGAGACTGTGAAACCTGAGACTTCCGAATGAGGAGGTCCCACATAAATGATGCAAAACTAGGCAAATCTTCTAATTTAGTTCTAGGTGGCAGCCGTGGCAGAGCAGGACATGTGAAAATGTCACCAGAAATTGTCGAAGCACCACAGCAGTGATCCTGAACAAAAGTCCCTCCCCACAATCCCTTGCTGTAGCTTCCGGCAAGCCCAGGGAAGTGACTGGTGTGGCTTCTTTCACTAGTCCACCCCAGTGGCTTATTCAGAAAGATTTGTGTGTCAACAATGACACAGACAGAAATACATCTGTAGAAGAGGTGTCTTTTTTAAAAGTTTATTACGTGTAAATTTACACCGTCACTGTAGTAATAGGGGAGAAAAATATAAGACAAAACTTCAGTATGATTCTCTTCCACATGCTGGCAGGCTTTCAAATTGTTTGCTAATTATGATTGAACAGTAATAGAAAGGTAGCTTTCCTTGGGTCTTCTCATTCTGCCTGTGCTAGAAAACTGTCCTAGAAATTCCAACAATGGTGGAAAAGCCATGGGCCCTCCCAGAGATTTTCATTTTTCTAGTCAAATAATATTCAAATCAAGTTTTCCGCTGTTGTTGTTGTTGGTAGAAACTTCTAAAAAAATGGCCAGACCCCTTTGAACTGTTTTTTTATGATGCATACACACTATTTAATATATAGAACCAGAGTATCGTTATTAAAAATTGAAAAGTGGAAAAGATGATTAAAAAACATTTTGTTATTTATGTTTTTAATCCCTAGCATGACAACAGAGGGTTGTATGTCAGCCGCTATAATTCATGTGGAAAAAACACAGCTGACTATTGTTTATATTTCACTATTGAAAGTCTTTGAGGACAGATTGATAATCAGATTTACACATGCCAAGGTAATCGCCTGTCTTGCCTGCTAAATCTACATAGCGTTTTTCCCTACTGATATTTCTTTCTCCGTATTTTATGTATACTCATTTTGAGCCTATTTACTGAAAGAGCTGATTCCCCACCCCTGTGGTTGTGATAAAAGAAACCTACCTTCATTTAATGACTCCATTTTGGTTTTGGCGGTCATTAATAGAGCTCACAAAAGGAAACATTTCAATGACAGGGACCTTGAAATGAATCCTTGAGAAGTTGGAACAGATATTGCTTTCTTACAACAATCTGGGGACAGACTTCACTTCAGTGATTTAAAATAATTTTTTTTTCTTTTGAGGGTCAGAGATATTAAATTTTAGTCAGTTGGTAGAGGGAGTGGCAAGCCTCTTGGCTGAGAAATCTACTTGAAATTACTCTTTGGGAGAAAAAAAAAAGATAGAAAATTGCCTCATCAGACCCATCTTTCAACCAACAAATCCTGTGACTTTCACTGTTCTTAATTGTTGACCTCTACCATCTGTGTCATGGCGTGTGGTAGCAACTCTCCCTTCAAATAAAGATCCATGCTACCTCATCAGAATGTACTTGTTAGAAGTGATAATGGCTCACAAGCCGGTACTTAGCCACGTGAGATACAGTATCCCCTTGAAAATAGGAAGGTTTGGGGACCTAAATTAATACCTTCATTTGGATGTCCTTACATTATTTGAAAAATCACTTGATCTGAATAAGAAATATCTGTGAGAGGCTTTTGTTTCCCTAAGAGTTTAATCTGCTGAATTTGTTTTAATCTACAAAATAAGTTACTATGTGCTGCCTATTGCTAATAGCTGAGTGTCACCGAGTCTCGGAAAAACTGCCTTTCTTTACGGAGCATCAACCCCTGAAGATGTATTTGAGGAAGTTACAGATTTTCCTGATCAAATAAATAAACATTTGAAATAAAACTGGCATGACATTTGTGGGACTGGACTTAAAAATACACATGCGTCTACTCCCAAGTTTCCTAGTGTATCTGGCCTGCCTTGCCCTGCACAATGAACTTCAAGGGGCACTGTGAATAGAATGTGTGGGTTTAAAATTCAGTGGCTTATTCACATCTGTTAGGTGAGAATTAAAGAGCACTGAAATAATGCATGCTTATGTTTTAGAGCTATCACTGCCAAAGGCTACTGACTAGAAAGTATAAACATCTGTGTTACTTCTTCTTTAGATTTCGTGATCCAGTGTGTCTAAACATTTCATTTACTATTGGTTTTTTTTTAAGGTGGTCTTAAGCCCCTCTATTTGATGTACTATTTCATTGAAAGATATCATTAACAAATATTAGTTAAGGAATTATTGTGTACAATTAGCCCTAACCAACGTTAGCTGGATGTTATGATTCAAATTATTGAAAGGATGTCAGACTCTTGAAATGGTAAATAGTGTAATAAAAATAAATAAAAATACCTGTATTTTGACAGTGATATTCCACCTCTGGTTTCCTCATGTGTAAGCATAAACACACACACACACACACACTCCCTCCCTGTCTCTCTCTCTCTCTCCCTGCCTCTCGCTCATACACACACACACACACACACACACAATCATTCAAATGGCTTTTCTTTCTCTGACAAAAATATTCATTAAAAACATTTCACTGTGCTGCCTTTTAATATAGCACGGGCATTCAACCTGCACAGGAAGCTTCCTGGAACCGCACAAATACTGTGTAATTATCTGGTGGCTCCCTGCTGGCTGCTGCATATTCCAAGCACAAAGTGAGCAGTGCCTTTCTAGAGCCTGACTCCTGTCTTCATTGTCCCTGCTTGGAATATGAAGCCTCACTTCATTAGAGTAGACCTGATCAAACTTGATAGATTTAGCCATTATTCTTGACTGTGTCAACTTTCCACAGTTTCCCACACAGCCCCCCCTTTTCCACCACCCCCTTCCTTTGGCTCTTTTGTTTTGCCACCCAGGGAATGCAGAATATTCTTGGTCTAGGTTTCTCTCTCTTTCTTGCCTATTCCTTTTCTTCTTTCCCACTCTCTCTTTCAAGGCTCATTCAATCCTCTCTCTCGTGTAGCCTGTTTCTTTCATGCTCTCTCTTCCCCTCTTTTTCTACTGCCTCCCACCCAACAAACCAAGGATTCAACAAATAATGTTACCTTCCACATCATGTGATTCAAGGAAAATAAAGCTTGCAATTTTTTTCTTCTCAATTGTCCTCTTTGGTTTGGATTTTTTTTCAGTTGCTATAAAAGAATTCTGCAGCAATGTTGATATACAAGGCAGAAATTCCTTGAAAATCCTTTTATATTTCCTGTTAGTAGCACAGTAACGTTTGCTCTGTGATGTTGTGGTGACAGTTGGGTGTTTTGTTTTTGGGTTTCTGGTTTTGCTGGTCTGTTTTATGACAACTGTCAAGGAGCACTCCACAGTCCATACTTTCAAGGATCATCCACAACAGTGTATCTTTTCAAATTTTATAAATGCTACAGTGCATTTTCTTTGAAAAAGGCATTAGATCATTCTCTAGGCAAATACAGATGTTGATACAACTGATTTAGCATAACAGATTGCTTTGTAGTTTTTAAGAGTTGCTATGCAACAATGAAGAATTATATGATAGCTCTAACAAAATTTTAAAGTATCAAGCAACTAGTGAAAACCATATTATCATAATTAGAACCAGGCAGATCCCTCAAACGTTAACCAGCATGTCAGAAATTGTTATTAAACTTAAAAATACTTATAGGGTCAATTTATCATTATCCTAGTTACTGAAGATGTGTGTGTGAAGATGTGGTGTGGTTTTATTTTTAGGTTTTCATTGCTTTTCCTCTACCGTGTGTATGTGTGTGTGTGTGTGTGTGTGTGTGTGTGTGTATTCCCTTATTGGCTTCCCAGGGCTATTTAAGAACAGGAAATAATGCTTAATGTTAGTCTTTTTATGAATTGCAAATTATTAATGTAGGAAAAATTTAAGGGTCTTAGAGAACTGTCTCACTCTCCAAAATCCCACTACACCCCTAAACAACTCTCCCAACTCCTTCCCCCTGCCAACACTTATTTAAAAAATTTTTTGAAAGCCGAAGCCAGAATCCCAGTGTGATCTTTTTCAATAAGTTTACTCATGAGACTGTCATTGTAGCTTCTGGTTTTATGTTACAGAAACAAGGTAAGATGCCAGGATGGCTAGAATTTAATATTATCCTGCTGAAATTAAAAATAAGAAAATATTTTTAGAGTGGCATTTTCAGTCACACCAAAAGCTTCATGGCATCTTAAAATGTAAATTGCCATGAAGCCACACAAAGGAGAAAGGGAAGATTTTGAAGGCAATCGCACTGATCACTTAATTCAGTCGCTGCATATCCACTTGGCATAAGGTAATTAGAGTGCCACATTGCTGTAAAGACAGAAAGCTTAGGGTCCCATTCTGACTCACCCAGACGATAATACATGATTAGAAGTCAGTGACAGATCACAACTGCTGAATGACCCACCAAGGTCTTATCAAGGGCAAATCTCATAATTAGCATGCACTTCGCTGGCAACGGAGTACAGTGCTATTGTTCCCGCACAATCAAATTAGCCCCGTCAATGAGGTCAGTGTTCTGTGACCCTAGAGACATTTCATGTTTTTTTCCCCTCCTCTTTGTCACACTTATGAACATACATGTGTAACATGCACACATGCACGCATTCAGTTAAACTCAACCTAACCAATATGGACACTATGTTTTATAGAGGCATTTTGAAGTACACTCCACTGACTCTTTAGTTCATCATATAGTGAATGAGGAAAGCAGTTAATGTAGCCTGACCCTGGGGGACATGGATGAAATGGAGCTTCTTCGACATAAATCCAAACATCTAGTGAGGCTTAGATCTCACATTATATGCTCTTTATATAGCTGGTGCATCCTATGCGTCCAAAGAGGGTCTTAATTTGAGCTTTAGATCCTTGCTTCTACATGCCTACTCTGTCCTCTCTGCCTCCACTCCCTCGAAACATTCCTCCAAGCGTTGTGTCTCTATGTGACCTGACACTTTTCTCTGAAAGGACAATGTTTTGGAAATGGCTAAGTTATCTCCTAACTCCACACAATACTTGCAGCCAGAGTAGCACCCCACTGTGCCACCAACTGTCCACAGAGTAGAGCTCTTGCAGGGTCCAAGCTTTCCTGCCTGGGTACCAAGCTGGTTCGTGGGGTTCGTGGTCTGCAAGATTGGTTTCTTTTTTCCATTATCAGCAACAAGGGGATTTAGGCAGAGCCTTTTAGGGAAACAATCTGAGTGACTAGCTCTGAGGCTGTTTTGTTTTCCAACTGAAAAGTCAGTCTCCCAATTGTTCTACACATCTCGTCATGTGTACACTACACGCAAGAGGTCGCTTGGCACTCAACACTGAGCTAGAGCATATGTTAGCATGCCCTATGGTTTCTAGCATCCACAGAACCAGGGTTGCCATCACCCTGCCGGTCTCCTGGATCTTACTCTGCTGTTACCTGCCATTGAACTTCCCATTGATACTTTAAAAAATATCTTTATGTGCTTTCAAGTTAAAACCAAGTTCTAAATCCTCTAGTGAAGATAATAAAGATATTTCATTCTCTTAAAAGCAAAATAATTTCAAGTTTTTATACTCTGATTCTTGCTCAAACATGATTCACAATTTACTACTATTAAGATAAGGCTCACATGAGCTGAGATTTCATGACATTTTGGGAAACATCTAGTCCAAATTTTAGTGCTAATGAGAAGTCTAGGGAATATTGATTTGTGTAAAAGGGAGGGGCTCTGGCTTGAGGCTATTGTTGAGGGTGTGAGAGCTGCAGGAAGCTTTGGCTGTGTGTTGTAATCAAGAAGTAAAGGACTAAATATCAGATGACTTGGGTCTAGTCCTGCCTTTGAACTTGGCCAAGGTTTTTATTTTTTTCATTCTTGGCCTGGATATCTTCATCTACAAAGTGACTAGATTTGGCAAAAGTCTTCAATGATCCCTCCCAGCAATAACCTTCTGTATTTCTAAAACATGTACAAAAGTGTTACTCCAGTCCATTGGGTGATATGCACTAATCAACTGCAGTCCTCAACATATACTTGTCCCAACTCTGACCGCTGTGACTGACAATACTGTTGAGATGGCTGACAGAGACCCTGTAAGACTAACATCCATAAGGAGGAGAGGAATGTGAGCGAACCTGTTGTTTACAAGATTTCATAACCTCCTACCCTTGACACATACACCTTCTATAATTAAACACTTAGGAATGGGGGGAAGCCAATAAAAGCACAACTGATTTATGTTTAAATAATATATTCCCAAAGTGCCATTGAGCAGGCAACTTCATCTTTGAGCCAATTAAATAAATCCAGTTCTAACTTGGCCTCTTCCATAATTGTTCTATTTGTGATGCTTACATTTTAATAGGCATTGCATTTTTACAACTGCATCGTTGTGCTCCTGTGCTTCCAAACATATTTTCTGGGGTAAATGAAGGGTTTTGATTGACTTCTGTTTTCTGAAGCAGAACTCCATAGATATTTTCAGAGAAGGATTTTTAAATTAGGGTTTAATAATACAAGGCCCTCCTTAGGAATTTATTTCTAAAGTTTATTTCATTTATAATAAATGCCCTGAACATTTGTGTGTGTATACAAGGATAAAGCTTTTTTGCTTGTATAGTAGAAAGTTAATTTTTGAAGGTCTTGTTTTTTATGGAAAAACAGGGACATTTTCCTTCAATAAGAGCTAATGCTGTCTCTTTGTAGAACAGTAGCAGTATTCAGTGTGCCATACAAGTTCTGCAAACATCATATTTATAATGATTGCGATAAGCAATTCCATCCTTCTGGTATTTAGTCTTCATGGCAACTTCTTGTTGATGAGAAAATATAGAGAATTATGCACAAAGCAGCATTTTTGCACTTGTAATGGAATATTTAAAAGGGCCCCATTTTTACAAATTGTCTAACGGAGATTTTTTTTACAGCACCTGTAAAATATACACACTGCAGGTTACAGCACTGTTTTTGCTGTGAATATGTGTGTGCCTATTTGTATAAGGTGTGTGTTTTCTCACATGTGTTCCAACTATGTTATATGCATCATACATACACATAAATCATGGTACCCGAAGACTCTGCCTTGCCCCTCAGCTTCGTCACCCAGTGCAAATCGTGAAAGTCCCCGAACAAACAGGATTAAAATTCACTCCTTTCAACCATCCCAGGCATTTATTCCTTCCTTTTCATTGAGCTACATTTTTCTGATTTAACAAGATAAGATTTGAGTGCTGATGCAGCCCGTTGTTAACGTGGCAGCCGCATCCACCATACCATCGACACTCGGCATCAGAGGAATGCATAAATCAGGTATTCAAAAAAATTAGATATGCAGCACACCAGTTTTATAGTCCCAGCCTCAGAAATTGAAATGGCCCAGATTAATGTATTATATCTTACACACTGTCCGAGTGAATCAACTTTAATATATTGAACAGATTCGCAGAACAAGACTTTGTTATCTAAGGAGCACTCGGAAGAAGGAATTGACCTGCGGATTTGATTTGGTTCAGGTAGTTCATGTTGTACTGCAGCATTTGAATAGTTTCACATAAAAATAAAATTTGTATTAGAAATATTTCACATCATTTCTGGGCTCATCCTCACAGCAGCTTTACAGAGGGCCGATATTATAGAAACAATGTCCAGCCAAGATATGATTTTAACCTTTGCTTCTGACATGGCAAAACAATATAATTGTAATTTTAATGCAAGCTGCTGTTTCTCAGCAAGGCAGCTTGTAGAGGCTGACTTTAACTAGTTTGGATTTTGACTGGAAATGAAATACCCATTGAATTGCTCATACAATAGAAGCACCACAGTTTGTAGCATTCCATTCCCAAAGGCTCAGTCGGGGCTGACGCTGTTCTGTGAAGAAGCTGCTTTTTATACTGTTGGATGCCGTTCCAAGGAAGGACCAGTTTGGAAGCAAGGCAAGGTTGTGAGGGCAGTAGCTGTTTGCTTTGACAGGCTGGGACAGCCATGATGAGGAACTTGTTTTGGGATTTAAAGCCAGAGATGATGTGATCTTTTCCCCCTGGCTGCCTGGAACAGTGTATGATGTGAAGGAAGAGCAAACTCTTGAAGTCTGAAGAGAAGCAGTCTGCATGGGAGGGAAACAGAGGAGAGTGATTGAATTTTCCCCGACTTTCTCTTTTCTGTGTCAAACACAACCACATTCTAAAAGGTCCACTTTGTGTAACCCAAGATGTGCAATGGTGGAGGCTGAAATCCTGCTTTATAGAGCTTGAGGTTGCCAGCTAGTGGTCTACTGCAGACCAGAACCTCTCCCTGAAGATAGGATTCTCTCTTGTTAATGCAACTGACAGAACAAGTGCTTGAAGCAATGACTGTTTTCTTATGGAAATCAGAAAATCTCTGTATTCCCAAGTGTTTGGAATGAGAGAAATAGATAAAGTCCATAAAAAGAGAGCAAATAGACAACTGGAGAAACGCTAGTTCCCGGTTCATATAGATGCAAAATCAGCAAAATTAAAAAAACACACACACTTCATCCAAGAGTGTCATTACGGTCTTTGTTGGCATACAGTTTTTGTTTGCCCTGTTTGCCAGGGTGAGTCTTGCCTATTTTCTATGCCTTCATTCTGATTTTGCAGTCTAAGAGCCCAAATAATCTACTCTCAATTTTTAAAAGGCCTTGCTTAGATTCCGTCAATCAACCTCATGGATGGATGGCTAATGCCCCCTGTTTTCTTGAGGGTGAGTGAACCATACATAAATCTGTGTGACACTAGAAATCTGATTATAATTTTATAACTACTTCTGATTGTCTACTGATCTGCCTTATTCCCAATTACTCTGCCAATGCCAATATTGATGTCATTATTGACTGAGAACCAAATCCTGCCCTCTTTCCCTCCTCCCCTACCTAGCAAATCAAGGCTGGCTACCCACCTATATGCTCTTGGTGTGTCCTGTATTAGCCTTAATCATAGTGTTTATCTACTATGTTATAGCTGGTGACTCAAGTCTCTTTCTCCCAGGGCAACTCAAAGCCATTTGCGACTGTCTTTTGGACGGGTATATTCATCTTTCTCAGCATAACGCCTGACCCATCATAGCTGCTAGTTAGATACCTGTGAGATCCACTTATTGATTCATTTAGTAAATGATTTGGTATGAGGGGACTTGAAAAGTGTCAGGGAAAAATGGAATTAAAGTTCCATTTTAATTTAAAATTTTTGAAACCTGTGCAGTGTTTTTCATGATTAACTAATTACAAGAACTTTTTGGAAATTTTTCATGTTAAATAATTGTACTAAATTGTCAATATTCACCATATTAAGTCTAGAAAGAGGGTGTTTTATTAGGGTCCAGCCTAATACCTAACATGCCATGTGGAGATGCCAGCGCAGCCATCAAGTTTGACGACATTGTCTGGGCCATGTTACCCTTTGAAAAGCTCCTGCTTAAACTTATTTTACTTCAGAATGCTTATTTTTCCCTTGAAAATCAGAATAGGTTGACTTGTCTGGTGACTGCTGGGCCACCATCATCACATCCCATTGTGTATGTTATTCAGAAGTGTTAGCATGACTGGGCCAGTCCTTGCTTCCTTACTGATGTTCTCAGCATCTCCCTGGGGTGCTGAAGAAGCCTCCTGTGTCTGGCCCAGGATCAGGTTTGTGGCTCCTGGTGAACCTTTTTCCTTATTCCATAGGCCCTGAACTGCGGTTCAGTAAGGTCATACTACCCCTCGGAGAAAAGTGGTGTAGGGGCCAGTGAGCCAGGCCAGCATCTGTGATTCTTGCAGGTGGCAGGACTGACCTTGTCCTCAATAACCCTGACCCTGCTCAAAGGCCACCATGAGTGCCCATCCCTGTTCCCTGTGCCAGCACCATAAAAGGGTCCCAGGTCTAGGACTCTGCAGAGGACGTACTCCCCTCCAGCTGTCACATTTGGCAAGTTTCTTCTCACAGCATGTTCTTGTAATATCCAGCTCTGGCAGTACACAGTCTCTGAATGTGTATGGAGAAGTGTCAAAAAAAAAAGTGCTAACATATTTACTAGTTCAAAT
Source organism: Ochotona princeps (assembly GCF_030435755.1). Taxonomy (NCBI): domain Eukaryota; kingdom Metazoa; phylum Chordata; class Mammalia; order Lagomorpha; family Ochotonidae; genus Ochotona; species Ochotona princeps. The sequence continues at coordinate 35,031,155 of NC_080839.1, forward strand.
TATTAGTTTTTCTCAAGGAATTACTAAATACAATGATGTTTTTAAAAAGCCCTCTTCCACCATTTCTAAAGTTTTATTTTAAATGTTGAATGTCTTTAAATTGCTTTTCCCCCCAATTCTTTCCATTTATCAGTATTCTTCCAGATTAAATTTTATAGCTCTTCTGCACAATTAACACGATAGATAGTTTGTATAGATTTGTAAAAATTATATAGCAAATACAGGACTAATAAAAGACTTTAAAAAATAGAAAGTCAAGCAAAAGAAAGCTGTTAAAGAAGGGGGGGGTGGGAAATTTCTGTCCTTCTAAGGTTGATGGGTGGCTTTTGCTCACGCTTGGACTCCTGCCATCCTTATGGGAGATCCATGATCTTGTCCATATCCCGGCCATGGCTGTTGTAGGCACTTGTGAAATGTGCCAGCAGAGGAGAGCCCCGCCTTCTCAGGGTATGTACGGTGTCTGTCTCCTTGTTACTCTACCTTTCAAATAAATAAATCTTTTAAAATATGCATATTACCCAAAACACTAAATATAAATTACAATTTTTTAAAGAGGTTCGTTTTTCCTTAATTTTTAATTTTTTTTAATTTTAAAATTTATTTACTTTCATTTAAAAGGCAGAGAGAAGGAGACAGAAAGATCTTCCATCTGCTGCTTCACTCCTCAAATTACTGCAGTCGCCAGAACTGAGCCAATCCAAAGCCAGGAGCCAGGAGCTTCTTCCAGGTCTCCCACTTAGGTGCAGGGTTCCAAGGCTTTGGGCCATCCTCGATTGCTTTCCCAGGCTACAATCAGAGTTGATGGGAAGTTGATAGCCAGGACATGAATCAGTGCCCATATGGGATGTCTGTGCTTGGAAGTGGAGACAATGCTTGCCCTAAAACTACTTTTCTTCAATTCCACTTTTCCAGGAACTTTCTGAAGTACCCCTGGAGCAGACTGTTCCATTTATGGAAGCTGCTGTCCGACAAAATCCCTCTTGGTCTTGTCCTAATCAGCAACTTCTGAAAATCCACAAATGCCCTCCAGAAATTCTACCATTCTTTTCATTAGGTAAATATACAGTGGCTTCAACCCCCAACATATGACTGTCTCAAGTCTCTCTGGAGATTTGGAGAGGGAATGGGAAATGCAATATTATCCCAGATCCCTTTCTTAACTCAAAAGTTTGGTTTCTCTGAATTGTCCCTACCATGCTCAGCTGCGTTGGAGCACTGGTTTCATTCCCTCAAGCACCACAAAAATGAGTTATTGCACATAACATGCATTTATTGATGATTTTCCAATAGTAGACAGGGATTACATCATGGAACAGAAAATGACTTTAAATTGACTGTATGATGTCACTGTTCTTGTAGTTCTTGAACATGCTTATTGTGGGATGTGTCTTCCTGGCCATCATCTTTCTTAGGACTCAGTCCTGGCCAGTTGCCTGCTCTGATCCTTCCTCCTGTCATCCTTTGGTTGCATCTATTGCTTCTTCAGATTTCTGGCCTCGTCCCAAGTCCTCCCAGCCCACTGGAGGAAAACTGAAAATACCTGTAAATCACTTTACAGAGTGATTTAAAACTACTTTCCCTCATCCTATAACTTTGCACAGGTTTCTACTTGTGCAAGAACAAAAATGACCCCCTGACTGGCTATCTTAACCCAACAGTCATCTGACCTACCATTGAGGAGATTTCAAGAGCTTTCTTAGAATTGTCAAGGTGCTGTAGTTGTCCTGTTTTGTGTGTCACTCGTTGCTGCTCTTACTGATTTTCTCTATAACCCCTAGTCTTTTAAAATGTAATTTATAAATTTCTCTTTTTACGTTCGTTTAACTTACTTACATGAAAGGCCAGTGTGTGCATGCACATACATGAGAGAAAGAGAGAGAGGAGGAGGGAGAGGGAGAGAGCTAAAAGAGGTAAAGGGAGAGAGAGAGAGAGAAAGGAAATGGGGGAGATATAATGCGAGGGAGAGGGTGATCCTTTCTGGTGGTTCATTGGCACAATGGCCACAGTAACTTGGCCTTGGCTAAGCTGAGGCTGAGAATGGGGTGGCAGAAGCCCAAAACTTGGGCTGTCACCCAGAGCTTTCTAGGTTGTACCTGATTGGGGTGCTGGAATCAGAAGCAGAGCCAGGCCTTGATAGGCATCCCAAGTGGCTTCTTAACTACTCTGCCAAATGCCCAATAGACCAATGTCTATTGGTCTGATTTTGCTTAAGAGGGGTCAGCTAGCAGCCTGTCTTCTCCTTTCTCTGCACTCTTGTGGTTGATTGTTTCCTGACTCCATAAACCACATTTGGGTGTCTATAAAAATCAGATGATGCTATGTATCATGATTACAATCTAGATGACTTCCACATATTAACCTTCTACATATGTGCAAAGTAGTATATATTTTTGTCACTTAGACTCAGCCCATTTTTTAGAGGATGAAACAGACATAACACACAGATACAAAACTAAGTGGAATGCAGGATTAGAAGATGAACATTTTTATTGCCATATTACAACTTCTTAATCATTCTACTTTTTCATTTTTCTCTGTAGGTGATAAAGGACTAGGGTGATAAATAGGTCACATGGCTCTAACTCAGTAATGAAGAAATGCTAAACTCCACTAAAACCCCCAAAAAGGGGTAATAAATCTGACAAAAATCCAAGAAGTTTTAAGCAACAAATTATTTTTCAATGGGGGAGATAGAGAATGAGTGACACGAAGAGCTCTTCCATCTACTGGTTTACCCCTAAAATATAACAGCCTGAGCTGGGCTAGGCTAACGGCAGGAGCCTGGAACTTACCCATGTCTGCCATGTGGGCTGCAGGGATCCATGGCCTTGAGTGTATTGCCTCTGAGGGGGTTACATTGGTAGGCACTTGGAATCTGAATAAGCTTCAAGACTTGAACCAGGTCCTCTGACAGAAACATTTGTGCCTAGGCTGGCAATCACTGCAAGATCACTCGCAGACCCTTAGTTTCTAAATATCTTGAAGACAGAGGGAACAAGCATCTAAAAGAGACTAAATAAACTCTTGGAAGTGTTCTCACAAACAACCCCTCTGTACTCCTCCCCCCCAAAAAAGATAGTTAAACAGAAAAGCTCAATCATCAAAATGTTAGACATTTCACATCTAGAGGCTTCTAACATTGACATCATGGGAACCTAGTTCCAGTGTTTTCTTGGCCATATACTAAGTGAGGTAGACTGACCTGGTCATTCTATAGATGTTTTTTTGTTCTGGCATACGATGAAAGAATTATCTTAAACTTGGCAGTTAGTGATGGAAGGGACATTGGAAATTATCAAGTCTAAAAGCTGCCTTGTCACCTTTTCAGGTGAGTGCCAGTGAATATATAACTTGGCCAATCTTAGTCACGTTTCCAGTTTTAGAGGCAAATGTGAAACAAGGTACTCTTGCTTCCTGTTAAACCATCCCATGCCTGTGTTATGCTGATTTTCTTTACCGAAGGGAACAGGGAATGAGTAGTCAGAATATGCCAACCTAGACATTGGTTAGATTTTTCTGTTTCCAAAATCGACATTTTATGCCTACATGGATAAAATATACATTACATGGTCATGATCATGCAGTCTGTGGCATGAATACTCTGTATATGTAAAGACCCTGAGTAGGCACAGGAAAGAACATGAGGAGATCCCAGTACCTATAAAACTGTGTCACATAATGCAGTGTAATTAATAAATGGCAACAACAACAACAAAAAGAACATGAGGAGCACTAGGACACCATCCCACACTAAACTTTAGGTTGTGCAATTGGAATTAATCATTTATGCAAACCTAATATTTCAGAGAAAAGAGCAAGTCTAATGACAATGAGGTCTTGAACCAAACAGATCTAGAATGCATTTAGCCTCTCCTGAAAACTAACCTTTCCATGAGAATGTGTGTGTAAAGGAACTTAGAGACTAGTTAGGCAATGCAAGTAATGTTTTCTTAACGTAAAGAAAGTGTGAATGGGAGGAGATGGGCATAGAATAGCTTTATTAATCACACCAATGCAGATGTAATACAATAAAGAAAAGTTTTTTGAGTTAATGGCACAGAGTTGTGGTGAAAGTATGTGTGGTATGAGTTATGTAGCAAAGGCCAGCAAATATAAAAGTTTGAGTGAGCTTATGAAAAGACCAATTTTAATAATGTGGTTATTCTTGGGCTTTTTTGTTTGTTTGTTTGTTTAGTATTTATTAAGTTTTATTGTAAAGTCAGATTTACAAAGAGAAGGATAAACAGAGAGCAAAGATTTTCCATCCATTGATTCACTCCCTAAGAACTGAGGCAATGCAAAGCCAGGAGCCAGGAGCTTTTACTGGGTCTCCCACATGGGTACAGGGTCCCAAGGTTTGGTCCATCCTCAGCTGCTTTCCCAGGCCCTGAGCTGGGAGCTGGGTGGGAGGCAGAGCAGTTGGGATACAAACCGGTACCCATATGGGATCCTGGCCTGCAAGGCCAGGAGTTTAGCCACTAGGCTACTGTCCCGGGCCCAGTAGTTTCTGTTTTTTAAGAAAGCCCTCAAGGGTCTGTATTTTTACCATCTTTGTTCCCATAGATAGCAATGTAGTCTAAATATGCTAGTCTTTTTTTTTAATCTTCAGGGTAGATTAAGTTAATCAAATAATTGTTACTATGTATGTTTCAAAGATTTATCTTTTATTACATGGCATCATGATAGTTAAAATGATACCAGTTAAGACTAAGACCCTTCCACTTGCCCTCCAAGTTGGTGGTCTTGGGGCCTGAGTGGGTTCCCAAGGCCACATGTCTCCAGGTCCTTCCTCCTTGAAAACAACCCCTTTGCCTCGTGCTCGCCCACCAGTGGTACTGCTGCCGCCACCCACCTGCTTGCCCACCAGTGGTACTGCTGCCACCACCCACCAGCATAAAGCAGATTGCTGCCCAGCTCATTGGAGAGGGGCCAGTGCATTTGTCAGGAATTGAAAAGTTTTGGAGTCGGTTTGAGGACTTTCTGGTACACAGAATGTTGGCTGGAAATGTGGTGAGTATTAAATGGGATGTTAATTTTCATGAGGATTTCCCCTATGATTGTAGCTTGTGGTCAGTGGGCAATTTAGCAATCACCATGTGGTCTGTTGGACACACAGCCTGGGCGAAGTTCAAGAAATTAGCAGTCTGTCAGCAGGGAGGGGCCAGAGCTCAAATTCATGTGTTTTCCAGGTTTTTTTTCTTTTTAATTTCCTAGTCACTTCAAGTAGTGGTGGCTTTTTAATTCAAAATTTGTCATCATATGCATGAGGCCCGTGTATATCGCTCATGTTGATGGCCCCACACATTATTAGCCGTTTCATTTTCACTTGTGTCTGACAGAAATGTTTTCTGTTGCTACTCTATGATTCGGTGACTTATGCTAGTTTATTCTTTGCCTTATTATGTAGAGTACCTTTTATCATTAAATCTAAGGACACTTGTAAATGAGAGGAGGTTGTTGAAGTTCTAGAAGTCATTGTCCAGAAATGAAAGAAATTCAAATGCAGGGACTATGGAAAATCATATTATCTTCTTTGATATGAATACTGTTTTAGATTTACCACTTTACAATTTTACATTTTTCTTCATCCTATGGTGGCTTCATCCTATGTAGATTCACTAGACCCTCAGAATTGTGCAACGCAGAAACTGTCTCACGGTCCCTTCTTTACAGAAACTTTCACCCCTTATTTATCTGGCCTAGTGACAGTAATACCTGTAAGTACATTCTAGATCTATATATTTTTATAGATATATTTGTGGGTTGCTCAAAATAACATGGCTTGGACCCAGTGCTACCTTGTGGTTAGAGACCTCACCTTGCATGCCCGGAATCTCATGTGGGCACCAGTTCATGTCCCGGATGCGCCAATTCCCAAGCATCTCCCTGCTTTTGGCCCGAGATGCAGTAGAGGATGGTCCAAAGCCTTGGCACCCTGCACCCCTATCGGAGACCTGGCAGAGGTTCCTGGCTACTGGCTTCGGGTTGGCTCAGTTCTGGCTGTTGTGAGTATTTGAGGAGTGAACCAGCGGGTGGGAGGTCTTTCCTCTCTGTCTCTCCTTCTTTCTGAAAGTCTGCCTTTCCAATAAAAATAAATACGTCTTTTAAAAAATTAAATGAAAGTAACGTGGCTAGGACAGGGAGACAGGACTGCTGCTTCAGCCACCTTTTCCTCCCCCCCATTCAGGCATCATAAGGAATCTGTTTTTGATGACAAAAATGGAAAAGTTATCCCTTGACTTTATGCTTTTTCGATTCTTAGCAAGTTTCCATTCTCACTTGTTTATATTCCACGATGCTCCTCTGGATAGAGGAGAATGGGTGGGAATATCATATGTGCTCTAGATACTGTGTGGAACCCAGGAAGCTCAGTGTATCAAGGGTACCACCAGAGCAGTGGGGGTTTGCCTCCCTGTGTATGAGAGTTTGGGCACCCTGTGCTCTTTTACCTCCTGCTGTCTGTTGTCTCATGAGAAGACATTTAGCAGGATCACCCCAGCAATGCTTGTTATTTCATTGCCACTTGTGATCGACCCACACACAATGAGACTTTTCAGTATCCTCTGTCTCTGTTCAAGGAAAGGAAGCTGTGACATACAATGCAGCCTTCTAATAACTGAGTAGTAAATGAGCACTAGAAGTTTGCTAATAAATTGTGTTGTCCTATCTATCTGCCTGGGCATAATTACACATATAAGTGCATGGTTTATCCGTATACCTTATAAATACATTTTCAGGTTACACGTCTATCCTCAAAGGTATGCATCCTTATGCAGAATATCTGTCAGGATCACATTTTTTTCACTTACTGTTGTCAGAAAATAAATTGACCTGCATGTGTGAAATGTTAGATCCTTTCTTTAAGCACTTACATTTCATATACTTAGCTGTTTTGTGGAACTTTCCATGACTGTTTGCATACTCTTCAAGAAGTAGGAGAAACATGAAACCCATTTGGTCTTTTCTGATCTATTTTAGTTTTATGTTTAAAGATTTATTTGTTTCTTTATTGGAAAGTCAGATATACAGAGAGGAAGAGAGACAGAGAGGGAGATCGTCCATCCACTGGTTCACTCGCCAAGTGGCCGCAAAGGCAGGAGCTGAGCTGATCTGAAGCTAGGAGCCAGTACCCAGGATCCTCTTCCAGGTCTCCCATGCAGGTGCAGGGTCCCAAGGCTTTGGTTCTTCCTCTACTGCTGGATGGGAAGCGGGGCTGCAAGGACACAAATCGGTACCCGTATGAGATCCTGCCGCGTCCAAGGACTTTAGCCACTAGGCTATCGCACCAGGCCCTATTTTAGTTTTTAAAACTCAGAGAGACAGAACACTCCCATTTGCTGGTTCTCCAAGTGCCTACAGCAAATGGGGCTGGACCAGGCTGAGAGCAGGAGCTAGGACTGCAATTCTAGTCTTGAGTATCACCTGCTGCTTCTCACTGACAAGGAGCTGGAATCAAGAGTGATGCAAAAATTCAAACCTAGGCACTCTGATGTGGGATGTGGACATCCTTGCCTGTTTAGTCCTCGTCTTAGTATTATAGACAGAACTTATTTGACCAGTTATCTTAACAAAGACAGTCTCAAGCATGATGGCCTAGGGGATTATATGAGACATTCTATTGTATTTTTGTGTCCTTTTTCCTTGTAGGATAACTGCCCTAGTATTTAGGAGTTTTAGCATAATATTCCATTATCATTCTTGTAATTTGCTTCTTTGCTGCCTTTAGCCACAATGCCTAATATAAAGCATAAATATGATGTCTAAAATAGGAGTGATTAAAGTACACAGGAATTATGGAGGGTCAAGGGGGTCATTGTGTGGACTGATAACCCCAGATTACAGCTTCCAGAGCATTTTTTCCTGTTTTGTTTTCAGCTTCCAGGTAGAATATAAAGAATCGAGGTTGCCCAATATGTGAGATATTCCTCTTCATTAAAAACAAAATAAAATAACAAAACAATGCAGTGCCCGTGAAAGCTTTGGGTCTTACTGAGATTAGCAGTGTTTAGTTCGGGATGACCAAAGGATAAGCATGGCGTGTGTCTGGCTGTGCGTATGAGAGGAGTGTTTTTTGTCTGTGTTTGTCAGGGATGAACAGATGAACAAGCTACAGAGGACATTTTCTCTTTAAAAGAGTCTCGGGCTTGTGTTGCTGGGAGCCTTCGCGGTGTTCCTTCGTAAAGCAGCATGAAAGAGTTGATTTTCATTTTATGTTGTGCTTGTGAGGCATTAGCATGATGTTCTAACACTTGTAAATGAATACAGCTCTTGCCTAATCTGTCATTTTAATGCCTTATAGATTTTATTTCACTCGATGTTGTACCAGATTCTCAATAATAATAATCAACTGCTTTGTTGTTCTCTAGAAGAAATTAAATTTTCTGCAGTGAGTGTGCAACTAATAAAAGATGTTGCTTGAGGAAACAAAAAATAAATATGATGAATCATAAAAGTTGGGTGGGGAAGCTGGGAAGTTGCTCCTCGATGAAAGACAATTACGGAGCTGGTGGTGGATGTGTGTGACGCTCTTGCTGTCCACAGCTGAATAACTCTCTGAGTCTTTAAGCACAGTACTTAGGTCTCAGCATTAACCTCACGGCCTTGGGGTTTTCTACAATTTCATTTAGAAGCATTAAAATAAAAGGTGAAGTAGTAAAATAACTATTCTCTTTGCTTTGCACCCCAGACAAGTTGGCTCTGCATTGGCGTTTTGCACTCACAAATGCCTTTTATCTTTTCCCCCTGTCACATGCTCTCCTGAAGAGCTGCATTAAAGGCAGCAGTGCAGCACTCAGAGTCCTGGCAAAGTCTGTAAAGTGGAAAATAAACAGTGTGTCTATCACCAAGCTGCAAGAACACAGCACTCATGGCAGTGAAATGACAGTCAGTGGCAAGCAACTAATTGGTCACCAGCTTTGGCGGAGATAGATTGTTTCCAGACCTCTGTCATTTACCATGCTCTTTAAACTTATGAAAAGAAAAAAAAAGCCAGGTTGAAGTGTGAGTTTGAAGAATTCAAAGTTTCTCAGCTCCAAAAGCAAGAAAACAGAGTTAAGGCTGCAGTGTTGGACGAGACTTGGAGACTGAATGCTTGGAGGTGTCCATGACTAACAAATAGTTGGCTCCCTGTGATCTAATGAATTCACCCATTTCCCAGACACTTCATTTGCCTCCAACATTAGTTATGTAAGGAATGTTGTATTTTCCATGCTTTCCAGATGAGGATCTGTATTCAGGGGAGTTCAGTATGGTGACTAACTTTGCTTTGGAACCTTTCCATTTTGCTCATTTTGTCTGTATAATTTAAAGTTTCCCTTGGCAAGACTGGTATATTGATGAGCTGCAGCATCTTCATCTAGTAAGAGGAAAAGGGAGGCCTAAACATAAACACCAATTAGTATGGGGGAGGAGTTTATGGTGTTAACATATGCAATTGTCGTTTTTTTAAAAAAATATTAGGAATAGGATCCCAAGGCATCATGAGATCTGTTTAAACATGTAAAACTCTATCTCACACTTGGACAAATTGTATGGGGGAAAAGAAAGGGTAAATGTCAGCTTCTTACACAAAACAATCACTCTGTTCATGTATCAAATGTATATCTATGCAGGGTGTATGCAGCAGTATAACTTGATGGAATATTGCCTTAGAAAAATAAGAGATCTTTATAGGAATAATTGATTGATTGCCTTAGTCTACAGAAATATGTAGTCCAAGAATTGCAGACAGTTCAAGATCTTATAGATGAATAGTTTTGTGAATTTGACTACTGTTGAAAGGCCCCCGAATCTTGCACGTGTCAGCCCTTGATAAGCACTTGAAGCTGCAGAAAGCCACTGGAATTGTATCCCTTATAGTGTATGAATGCATATGCATTTTAGGAAGGGAGAAGATGATGGGCCTCCCTGAGATTCTCAAAGAATCGCAAGATGAGAAAGAAACTAAAGAACCATTTAATTATGTAAATTGAAGGAAGAAAGGAAAAGATGTGTAATAAATTTTTAAGAAAATCCAGGATCTCGTTTTTCATAAAAGTCAACTCTATGTTAGAAAACTTTGATTAAAGGCAGTGTTTAAAAGTTGTTTATTGTTATCACTTGCTTTTAATTATACTAAGAATCATCTCAGAATTTCAAATGGTGCTTCATGGCATGAATTTGATGTCACTTCCATTTTTTAAATAAGTATATAGAGTTGGGTATTTGGCCTCATGGTTAAGTTGCCAGTTAGGACACCCACATCACACATCAGAGTGTTTGGGCTCAGTGCTTGTTTCCTCTCCTAACTCTGACTTCTTGGCATTAAGACTGTAATAGACAATAGTGATGGTTCACGTAATTAGGCTTCTGCTACCCATGGAAGAGACCTGAGTTCCTGGCTTCCACCCTTGTCCCCATCCATGGCCCGTTGCAGGCATTTGGAGAGTGAGGCAGTTGATTGAAATTTGTGTTTTCTGTCTCGCTTAAATAAGTGAGTCTTGAAAAATGATATGTTAAAAAATAAAATAAAACAAATATATAAACTTAATGTCCTGAATTTGTATTAAGTTTATGTATTCAACTCTTTTCTCTCTCTCTCTCTCTCTCTCTCTCTCTCTCTCTCTCTCTCTCTCTCTCTCTTCCTTCTTCCTCCTCTCTTTTCCTCTCCCCTTTTCCCATCCAGAAGAAATAACCCCATGGTTTATTGAAAGGTGTGCATGGAGATGCCCATGAGAACATGCCCCCGAAAGTCTCAGCTGCCTTGGAAATGTCACAGTACAAGTCTGAGCATCCCATGCAATGTTCCCTGTTGGTGAGTTGGCTTTGTTACTGAAGTATGCTTATTCTTGAAGGTGCACAATGTTTTGATGGGCAGAATTTGGCTCTAGGACTGTGCGGTAGCTTTGCCAGAATTTCTTAGAAATTCATGGTGATTTATGAGTCTTTCATTCAATATTTCTTTCTTCCCTCTTTCCTTCACTCAAGATCAAACTTCATGACCTGAAGGGTTCACTTAACCTCCCTGCCTTCATCCCCATTTTCTTTCACAGTAGTCCCCTGTTATAATTTCTAGCACATTGAATCTCATCTTGGCATCTGCTTCAGGAAGGATTTTAAAATTCACATTTTTGAAAGATTTTTTTTTTTTTTTGGAAAGGCAAATTTACAGAGAAAAGAAGAGACAGAAAGATCTGTCATCTGCAGATTCACTCCCCAAGTGGCCACATTGGCTGGAGCCAAGCCAATCTGAAGCTAGGAACCAAGAACTTATTCTGCATCTCCCATGCGGGTGCAATATCCCAAGGTTTTGGCCCATCTTCCTCCGCTCCCTCAAGATATCAGCATGGAGCTGGATCAGAAGTGAAGTAGCCAGTACATGAACCGGCACCCATGTAGGATTCTAGCACTTGGGGGCCCGGCACTATAGCGCAGTGGTTAAGGTCCTCACTTTTAACGCGCCGGGATTCCATATGGGCGCCAGTTCTAATCCCAGTGGCCCTGTTTCCCATCCAGCTCCCTGCCTGTGGCCTGGGAAAGCAGTCGAGGACCGCCCAAAGCTTTGGGAACCTGCACCCGCGTGGGAGACCTGAAAGAGGCTCCTGACTTCAAACTGGCTCAGCTCCAGCCGTTGCGGCCGTTTGGGGAGTGAACATTCGGACGAAGACCTTCCTCTCTATCTCTCCTCTCTGTATATCTGACTTTCCAATAAAAATAAATAAATCTTTAAGATAAAAACATGATCCTAGCACTTGGAAGTGGAGGATTAGCAAGTTGAACAGGACCCCCACATTTTAACATATTAATAAAAAGCCACATTTTCATCACTTATTATGTGACAAATAATATGCCTGTATCCTGTCTCATTTAACCCTCTCAAAGTCTCAAGAGTTAAGAATTACATTTATTGGGCCCGGCGGCGTGGCCTAGCGGCTAAAGTCCTCGCCTTGAACGCCCCGGGATCCCATATGGGCGCCGGTTCTAATCCCGGCAGCTCCACTTCCCATCCAGCTCCCTGCTTGTGGCCTGGGAAAGCAGTCGAGGACGGCCCAATGCTTTGGGACACTGCACCCGTGTGGGAGACCCAGAAGAGGTTCCTGGTCCCGGCATCGGATTGGCGCGCACCGGCCCATTGCGGCTCACTTGGGGAGTGAAACATCGGATGGAAGATCTTCCTCTCTGTCTCTCCTCCTCTCTGTATATCCGGCTTTCCAATAATAATAAAAAAAAATCTTTAAAAAAAAAAAGAATTACACTTATTTTAAAATAGTAAAACAGTCATTCAGAGAAGTCAAGTAATATATGGATATGGCAGTATTTCAGTGTGTTCTTCTGAAGAATGTTCTGATTTTTTCTGGAGCCCATGATCTCTTCCACAAAATCATAGACCCTTAGAAGCAATTGGAAAGACCATGTATGTCCAAATCACAGAGATACCAATCATGCTGTTTTTTTTCCCTCCGGGATGTGATCATGATTGAACAATAATGCGGTTAATGCATAGCCATCATGTCTTCTATTTGCCTTTATCAGGGGCCTTCGATCTGAATTCCCTGCTTTTCCCATGGGAGGGCTTTGAAATTGATCTAGTTGCAGAGCCATTTGGGTTACTTCTCTGAAACTGCCACCCAAAGGTGCTCCATTCCTTGTTATTTATGCATCTACTCAGAATCCACAGATAAACACAGTGGTTGGGGAGTAGTGAGAGCCATTTGATGAGTGGAAGCCCTGATTTTAGTTTCTATAGTAATCCTATCACCTGTGACGTTAGTATTGTCGGGGAAGTCGTGGAGTCAGAGCTGATTGGTTTTTAAGAAAATGAAGAAAATAAATGTTCTCGTTTCAAGATTTCTGTTTGATAGTGTTTGCTAGACAAAGTGGAATTTTCACAGCACAAGTCCTTAACTCAAGAGCTCCATTCAGTCAGCAGTTGTTTTATGTGCTTTTTATCCAGCCTTTCGCCTTTAAAAGCAGAAAAAAAGAAATTTATCCACTCAGAGTGAGCTTTTTGCTAAACTTGTGTCTTTCCCTTGTTTGTCATGTTAATTACATCCCAAATATCCCCTTTTGGAGAATTCTGCAATCAAATTCTAAAGTTGCATCAGATGCACAATGGCTTTTGAAATGGACTGTCTTATTTTTCCTGCAATAAAGAGTTTAGTGCACATGAACACCTCCAGATAATTGCAGATTCGGCTTCTTCACAAACCTGTGAATTACCATCAGAAGATATTTATCATCTCATCTTTAAGTTCCTTTACCTTTAAAATAAGCTATAGTAGTATTTCATATCACTGTATTACATGCTGGACCTTTAATCCATATTAATGCTTGCTGAGGAATTAGGCAGATCTTGCATAGCTTGGTTTTGATGATGTAATTTGACAATTTTATCAAAGATAATCATATTCAGCAACCTTTACAAAAAGAAGGTTTATCTGAGAGCTCCTTGCCCCCTTAGGTGAACCCTTCTAAAAATGGGTTCAGATAGCTTCAAGAGGCAATTTTCTTCAGGGATGGCAGAATCTGTGGGATCTCTCTCTTTAAATGAACATGGTAGGTACTCAGGAGATGTTACAAAAATCTAAAGGGAGAGAGGAAGAGAAGGCGCTAGAGAGAAAGATAGAGGTATAAAATTGACTTGATCTTCCAAGGTGAAGAAGTTCAAACCTCCATTACTAAAGGGTTCAACAGCTCACCTGTTTTCAAAATCAATTTCTCAAGAGTTATGGAAATTCTTTCTCATTTTTAATACTGAATTTGTAGATTACATATGTAAAATCACTTCCCTCTTCAACCAGTGAAGGAGTCACTAAAATGTTTCTGTTGCAGGGTCGGGATAGTGAGTCTGTAGTGAGATCATACATGCCTTCCAGCATGATCTGTTTATTTGCAATCTTCAACAAACAAAAGCAGTGCCAAAAGACAGAGTTTCTCCAAATACCTTAAAATTGAAATGTTGAGTTGGCAACCAGAATGTAGTCAGGAAACATATATCCTGAAACAGGTCAACCAAAGTTACAGAGGGACTTTATAGTTATTAGTTTAAGAACGAAGTAGGCACAATGTCCTATCTATCTTAAAAAAGACAACTGATTTTTTTTAAAAAGATTTTTATTTTATTTTTTACTGGAAAGGCAGATATGCAGAGAAGAGGAGAGACAGAAAGGAAGATCTTCCATCTGATGATTCACTCTTCAAGGGACTGCAATAGCCGAGCTGCACTGATCCAAAGCCAGAAGCATGGAGCTTCATCCGTGTCTCCACACATGGGCCCAGGGTCCCAAGGCTTGATTGCTTTCCCAGGCCACAAGTAGGGAGCTGGATAGGAAGCAGGGCTGTCGGGATTAGATCCAGTGCCCATATGGGATCCCAGCACGTTCAAGGCGAAGACTTTAGCCGCCAGGCCACTGCGCCGGGCCCAAAGACAACTCATTTTAGAGGGTTGTGCTGATGTGCCTCTTAGTTTCATTTTGATCATTGAAAAATCTAGAATTATAATAGGTCCCAGATTAGATACATTTCCTAATGGGCCTTATTACAAAGTTTTATTCTTCGCTTTTATTCAAGAGGCCATATCCCAAAGGAATATTTAGGAAGGAGAAATATTAGTAAAAAGAAAATGTGTGGGATCCTTGGCCAAGATTTAGTGGGGACTTGGGAATACCTATGGCAGAAACAAATTTCCTTTTCTTCAGCAGTATGATATTCTATATTGTAGCATAGTTGTGTATGTAACCTCTCCCTCCGGGTCAAGACATTGTAAGTCAACATTCTATAAAACAGGCCTTGAATTCATATTTGGGTCTTAACACTAGAAGTGTAAAGTAAAGGAAAAAACAAACTATTATTCATGCCTCGAGAATACCATTAGTGGAAGATAGGTAAATTTTGTTAAGAATTAAATTTGTACCTGCTTGGTGCATTAGTCTCCAAAGTGAAGCCCTCACAGCGAGTGTGAGGAAAGCTCATATTTGACAATACTAGGACATGAGATTACTTTAACTAATGTTAGAATATATATATATATATATATATATATATATATATATATATATATATATAAACTTATGTTTGTTATTAATATATGAAGTGACATATGTTAAGTATCACAATTATATGGTAAAAATACTTAAGTGATGAAGAGGTTAAGGATTGAGGACGCTATTATGAGCGTATCAAATGACACTTCATACTTACTTGAAATCCATAAAAGTTTGTTGAATGTGAAGATTCATATGCAGGTTAGCAAACTTTCTTATTTTCTGAGGTACCCTAAATTCCAAGTCATGACCTTTTATCCATGCGTTCCTCTTCTTCTGCCTGTTGCTTCAATGCCCTATTTACTTCATAGTCCTCTACATTTTGTCTCCTACATTGGTCAACTGAAGGCTTTTAATTCAACTACCAGAGTTAAGAAGTATTACGTTATTTCCTTTGAATGCACTCCTGATTGTGTTTTCATGAGATAGCACATGGTTTAGCTTCTCAAAAGACGGGTTTACGTTCCAAAGTGTCTGTATTTTAAATCATTCTCTGAGCAGCTCAAGTCAGTCTCCACTGAACTACTCATCAAGATAATCTCTGTGGTCACCCAAAATGGCAAAAGATGATCATGACTAAATTTTCATCACCTTTCTCAAAAAACTCTTGCTCTGCATACTATTACCCATTCCAGTAAGAAAATTTGATTTATTTTAAGGTGTTAATTAAGGTTTCTCAGACTTCTGAAATAGCCAGTGATTCTCTGTTGTTGGGGCATTGTCCTCTGATTCATAAGATGTTTAACATTTTCTGTGTCTTCTACTCATTAAATGCCATTAGCAATTCCTTTCCTCCCCCATTTGTAATGCTCACAGACATTGCCAAATATGTCCAGGGAAGTAAAATCATTGGAATTGGCAAGAATAGTATGAGATATTTTGTTTTAAATGTATACAGTGTGGCTCAGAACACTGTGCTAAGCTAATCATGGAATTGGATTCAGAAATAGCATGACTATCCGGAATGTGGATAATCAAAAATTATTTATTTGGAAGTTTAGTGTCAATTTTAATCCACTGTTAATCAAAATAATTTCACATTGTAACTTATAAGAAAATCTTTATTTCCCTCTGACCTTGTCTTACCATGCAGGATAAAGGTTTTAAATATAAGACAGTAGATGGAAGAGTAACAATGGAAGATCTGCAAAATAACTCAGAATGGGTGATTAACAGCATATTTTCTGAACAATCAAATGAATCAAAGCTATCATGAATTTCTATAGTTCATGCATCAATTGGGAGGTGTGCCCAGAAACAGCCAACAAAAGGTAGCCTAGGACATAGAACGAGATGCGTCCTGAAAGCTGCTTATTAATAAGTAGCTCAAGGTCAGTTACACAGCACAGTAGCAGAGTGCCTGTTTTCTGAATGAGCTGACTAATTTTAGTATAAAAGTTTCCTCAGTATTCTAATTGAGGAGTCTTTAAATCTTCAAACACGAACATGTTGGAGAAGAAATTAAATTATGTATGGGTTCAAAATAGGAGTAGATCCGTTTGATCAATAGATGCTTCCTTTCCCTTGAGAACTGAGGGAAAACAACCCACCCGCTCCATTGGGTTACATGTCCATTTGCTGGATTTATGTCATACTGGGAATTATTAAGAATCCAAGATACTGCAAAAGCAACTGGGGTCAAAACTGCCAATTAAGTGGAGAAATTATGAACAAAATTAGGATCTCAGAGACCCAGATCTTTTTGACAGATAGCTAAGTCCTGAAGCCCTATGAAATCGGAAATAGTACAGTGACGCTCTGGGGTAAACCTTCCCATTACTCTTGCAATTCTTAAATGTTTGATACTGTCCAGGGAGCAAACGAATTAAGACTTACTTTTTGTAAAATGTTTCTTTCTTCCTACCTGTCCTAAATTCTGACTCTGACTCCTCTGCGGACTACAAATGGAAAGGTGCATGTCCTATGGCAAGCGACATTTATAATTCATGATTCTACGCATTAAAAATGGCTCTTACCTTATTGTTTTGTTTTGGTGTATTAAACCTACAGATTATTTAAGTGAAAAGAACATCTTAAAGGAAATTTAGGTGCCCCCAAAACATACACATATACAATAAGGTAAAGAAAAGGAACATTTGGATATTACATGTGTAAAGTCATACAGGTTTTTTATTTTTTTACTGTGACTCATGCATGCACCAGGGAAGTCATACAGATTTTAACTTATACGTGCATCATGTTGGCTTATTTTATAGCAACTTCATGCATAAGGTTTAAAAGTAATTGAATAGTAGCTTTTGCATAATTGGGAGACTGCCATCACCTGTTCATAGCATGAAGTCAAAAAGAATTTTCAGGAATTTCATTGAATTGTGGGTCATTTGAACTAAAATCCTAAGAAACCAATTAAATCTTTCTCTATCTCCCCTATTTCTTTGCTACAAAACACCCTAAAGATCATTTCTGTAATGCATTGGTGCGTCAGATCTCTCTGTACACAAATACAAATGTTAAAAAAGTAAAGAATACTAATCAAGGGACACAAGACATACACTGCTTAATAAATCTTGCCTTCAATTTATTTGTCTAGTATTACAAAGGCAGAGAGATATCAATTAATATAGGCAAAGAGGACCCATAATTTATAATTAACTGGCAAGTGGTTTGTAACAAACAGCAGCACTGAGTCTAATAGCCGGTAGAAAAATAACTAGTGTTGATTTGTCCCTCGGCAAATTAATAGAGTGCTTATCAATGACAGGGTTACATAAAACTGCTAAATAAATAATCATCAGTGAGTTCGAGTGAAGCAGATCTTTAACAAGCTTAATCTGAACCTCTTGACATCTGAAGACTAGGAAGAGATTAAATGGTAAGAAAGAGAAGATACAGTGTGCACATTGTAAGCCTGCTTAGTGACTGTATGAGATCAGGTTCTTATGTAATGAGAAATAAAGAAGCATTTTTATTGCAAAATTACATTGAAAAATGATTTTCATTATAATTAGAGTGAAAATTATAAAAGATATATCAAGGAAATGCTGAATTGGAATTCACTGGATGAGAATTTCACTGCATCTCCTAACAATGAAAACACATAATTTTAGTCACTTTTGATATATTTTTGCTCATTTGCTTCGCTTTTATTACTCACCTTTGTACATGCCATGCGTTCCTGCTCATATGTCACCTTAGCCACGTCTGTGAACTTATTTTTAGTTATTATGGTTCCACTATAGAATAAAATTAATCAAGGTTCTGTATTTAAATAGATGTTTTATCTCTGTCTTCTCAACCACCCCACTAACCCTGTGAATGGAATTCTAAGGGTTTTGTTACAGGATGTTTTATTGCTCCTGGGTTTGTACCATGCATCATTTGCATTGCTGCAACTTAGCAAACCTGGGTATGAACCTGTGCCTTGTCTTCTCTATGGAAAATGATTCTTAAAATGATCCCATTTGTAAGTATGTTGGTATCATTATACAACCCATTTTACCTTAATATATGTAAGAAAAATGCATATGTATGTGTCTATAAATTCAAGAAACCCTTTAGATATACCTTTACATACTAGATATTATAATACACACATATGTGTGTGTGTATATATATATATATATAATTCCAAATTTTAATAGAAGCCCAATTTCCAGTGGGATAAATGTGCTCTTATTTAATATGATTTGACTCTTGAACTCGTGGAGGGGTTTGGTCCCTCCCAAGTCTTACTTTAATGGAACAAGCGAATGGAAACCTCATTTAAGTATAGTGCTTAGCAGTGGAGCATTAGGGGATGATGGGATTGCATTAGGTTGTTAGGTGGAGCCTGCATGACTGAATCCTGGTGGCTTCATAAAAAGAGAGAGTTAAGTATTCAGGTACCTTCTCTCCTGGGCTCTTGCTGTCGGAACTCTGCAAGAAGTTCATGTCGAACAAGGCCCCTAATCCTTGCACCTGCAAGAACATAAATCAAAATAAACCTATTTTTTTTGAGGCAGGTGTCCTCAGTTATTTCGTTATTTCTTTTCCCTCTCTCTTTCTCTCTGTGTGTAGATGCAGGGCATATATAACTAATACAAATATATTTTCTTAAAGGTGTTCCTATGAGAGAAAAACACAATATGGGTCTATTTCTGTTGAATTTTGAGGACAATGTAATTTTTCAAACCATAGCATAGGAGAACGCAAAGACATGGGTTGCATTCCGTGTCCATATTCTTGGGTGGAAGAATGCCTTCCTAATAATCATTTCTCATTTTGAGGGCTTGGGAATGTCACCTGTGTCAGAATTCACAATTGCTCATGTCAGTGTTTGTTCCTCCTAACACCTATCATTCAGTTTATATACAGAGAGGAGGAGAGACAGAATGCAAGCTCTTCCGTCCACTGATTCACTCCCCAAGTGGCCCCAACTGTCAGAGCTGAGCTGAACTGAAGCCAGGAGCCAGGAGTTTCCTCCATGTCTCCCACACAGGTGCAGGGTGCTAAGGCTTTGGGCTGTCCTTGACTGCTTTCCCAGGCCACAAGCAGGGAGCTGGATGGGAAGTAGGGTATCTGGGACATGAACCAGTGACCATATGAGATCCTGACAAATGCAAGGTGAGACTTTAGCCATTAGGGCCCTATTTGTATATTTTTAAAGTATGATTTCTTTTTTTTACGATTTATTTATTTTAATTGGAAAGGCAGATTTACAAAGCCAATGAGATATAGAAAAATTTTCCATCTGCTGATTCACTCCTTACATGGCCACAATGGCCAAAGCTAAGCTGATTTGCAAAGCCTGGAGCCAGGAACGTCTTCTGAGTCTCTCCTGAGGGTGTGGAGTTCCAAGGCTTTGGACCATCCTTTACTGCTTATCTAGGCCATAAGCAGGGAGCTAGGTGGGAAGTGGAGCAGCCAGAATTCGAACTGGTGCCCACATGGGATCCTGGTGCATGCAAAGCAAGGATTTAGATACTAGGCTGTTGCTGGACCAATGGCTTCTTTCTTTTTTTTTTTTTAATAAACAATCATTTATTTATTTGAAAGGTAGACTGAGAAACAATGATAGACAGAGGTTTCTAATCAGCTGACTCAATATTCGAATTTTACCGACAGCTAGGGCTGGATCAGGCCAAAGCCAGGAAATAGGAGCTTAACCAAGGTGTCCCAATGAGTGACAAGGACCCAAATGATCTTGGGCTAACATTCTAGTCTCCCAGGGTCTGCATTAGCAGGAGGCTGGAATTGAAAGCAGAACCAGGACTTAATTTCAGACACTCTAATAGGGGATGCGGGCATTTTCATGCAGCATCTCAGCTGCTGTGTCAGACGCTCATACCCACATTTATTTCAAAGACATGGTTGCTTCCTTTTGTTATATATTAGCTAGCATTAGTGACCATCACTAAATGCAATAACTCTATGAGAAATAAACAGTATACCACTTCTATGGCTGATGAAGTTGAAGCTGTGAGCACTTGGTAACACATCCATGTTATATAGCTAATAAGACATGGACCTGAAGTTCTGTCAAACTTCATGTGACTACAGAATTCCTGTTCTAAGCACTATATATATATGTATATATATATCCAAACAACGACCATCTCAATCAGTAAGGAAAGTATCTGCTTTTCTGCATTTGTGGAAATAGGAACTTAGTTGTATAAAATGTGATTGGATTATAGGAACTGAAAATGTGATATGATTGGATCCTGGTCTCTGTGCTTTTTATTAGCTTTGACATGTTTGTTTTACATAGCAGGATGTTTCCAGTTTAAATTCTACATACTAAAAATTTTGGAAATCTTTTCATCTGTGTTCATGAGGGAGTTGATCAGTAGTTTTGCTATAACACCTTAGTTATCCTTTTGCTGTTGGGGTAACGTTAAATTCTTAAATTAGGTGGAAAGTATGCCTATCTTTCTGATTTTATGAAAAATTTTATATGAAATTGGTTATTGTCTGTATGTTCAGAAGAATTCACCAGTGAAATCATCTCAATTTTTAGTTCTTTTCCTGGGGAAGTTTTAAACTTCAAAAATCATTAGGATATGATAGGACTATTCAGATTATCCTCTTCTTCTTGAGTGAGCTTTGACGTTTTGTTTCTTCTAGGATTTCATCTAAGTCATTCTGTTTATTGACAAAGTTGTCTCTAGTACTCCCTTCTCATTTAAATGTCTTGAAAATCTTGATGATGTAACCCCAGTTTCTCTGAAATTGGTCATTTGTGTCTCATCTCTCTTTTTTTTTTTACTAATTAGTCTTACTGCGAGTTTAACAATTTAATTGATTTCGTTTCAAAGAACCTTCTTCTTTTAAATTGATTTTCTCTCATATTTTCTGTTTTCTATTTCATTGATTTCTGCTCTGATAGCTATTATTTCCTTTCTTCTGTTTACTTTAATTTGCTTTTCTTCTGGCTGCCGTTTGTGTTTCTTTTAGAGAAAACTGAGTTTATTGATTTAAAAGCTTTCTTCTAATAGAGCTGTTTTCTGTTATAAATACCCTTCCCCCATTCCTATACCATTTTGTGAAATTACAGAAGTTTTGGGACATTGAGTTTTCACTGCCATTTCATTCAAATTTTCCAGTTTCCCTTTTGTATAAAATTTTGCTTTTAAGATTTATTACTTATTTGAAAGTCAGAGTTACACAAAAAAGAGGGAGAGGCAGAGTAAAAGGTCTTTCTGCTGGTTCACTTTCCATTGGCCACAGCAACCTTGGCTGGCTCAGACCAAATAAGCCAGGAGCCAGGAGTTCCCTGAGATTCCCCTGTGTGTGGTAGCAGCCCAAACACTTGGGCCATCAGCCACCGCTTTCCTAGATGCATTCATTAGCAGGGAGCCGGATTGGAAGTGAAGCAGCTGGGATGTGAACTGGTACCGAAACAGGAGGCTGGCATGACAGCCAGAAGCTTCACCCACTGCACAGCAGTGCAGCCTGTGGTTTCTTTTTGAGTTTCTTCTTTAACCTTTAGCTTATTTAGATATGTGTTAAGATTTCCAAGTATTCAGTACATCTTCAGAAATGTTTTTATTTTTTCTATTTAATTTTCTTGTGGCTAAGAAACATTTTTTAATATCTGAATTCTTTGTTGAGACATAATTTATGGCCAAACATACAGTCAATTTTTTTGTTTGATATGCATTTTAAAAATGTATGTTTTAATGTTTCTAGGATAGAGTGCTGTATATACAAGGGCACTTTAACTAGTTACGTGGGTTAAAGGATATTTAGCCTAGCAGTTAAGATGCTTGGGTGTTTGTGTCTTTCTGTGTTTCCTAGCTTCCTGTTGATACAGACTGTGGGAATCAGTGAATGGCTAGAATCTTTGGGTTCCTGCCACTTTGTGAGAGATCTGGCCGAGGCTCCAGCATTGCAGGATTTGGTAAGTAAACCAGTTGCCGAAGATTTCGGTGTACCTCTCTTTGACTGTTAGATTGATTGTGAAAACTTGCTAAAGGTTGTGGAAAATGCAAGTTAACTTTTAATTGTCTTTCCACAAGCTTTTTCAAGTAACCTACTGTGTCCATTTGGTCTTCAAAGGATTCATGGAAAATACCTATTATGAGAAAACTATGCGTAGATTTCAATTTTCTTATGTCAAAATAGGCATTTTTAATTCTGTCTTCATGAATTTCTTTGAGGTTCCCTCATGTGTACATGTGCTTATCAGGTAGGTCACTTGGGTTGACACTCTTGTGAAGTCCGTGTGTCCTTACTGATTTTTTGTTCTAGCATTGGTTTTAAAAACAGTATTGAAATCCTACATTGTAACTATGAGCTTGTATATTTCCGCATGTAATTTTTAGTTTTGTCTCATGCATTGTGAAGTTTCAATGGGTTGTACAAACATTTAGGATTTGTGGATTATGTGTTCCATCCAATTTTCAAAAATTTCAGCCATCATTTCTTAAGGCGACTGCTCCCTTCCTCAACCCCTACACTGCCCAGTTTGCAGGATTCTTGTTGCTTCTTTATTAATCAAGTTTAAATAGTTCTTCAGCTTATTAATGCTTTAAACATTTTCTTCGCTTGTATTTTGAGTTATTTCTATTACATTTTCTTGCAATTTTGCTAATCTTTTCTTCTTGAATAACTGATATTCTATTAATCCCATCCAGGGTAGTTTTCATGACTATAAGTTTGATTTTGGTTTTCTTCTTATGTGTCCCTTTCAAATTTTTGAACATAAAGCCTTTGTCTTCTAGTACTAACATCTATATCTAGTTACTTTTAATTAAGCTTGTAGGATCAGTTTTAATTGGTTGAATTTTCTTCTGCTCATTAAGTTTTTTTTTGTTGTTGTCTGATTCTTGGAATATCTAGTAATTACTGCGATCATGGTTTTGGCCTGGTGAGTACTGATTTTTTAATATTAAAAATTTAATTTTATTGGAAAGGCAGATATATAGAGAGGAGGAGAGACAGAGAAAAATATCTTCTGTCCACTGATTCACTCCCCAAGTGGCCCCAACTGTCAGAACTGAGCTGATGCAAAGCCAGGAGCCAAGAGCTTCCTCCGAGTCTCTCACACGAGTGCAGGACCCAAGGCTTTGGGCCGTCTTTGACTGGTTTCCCAGGCGACAGGCAGGGAACTGGATGGAAAACAGTACTGCTAGGATTAGAACCAGCACCCATATAGTGTACAATGCAAGGACTTTAGCTGCTAGGCACCACACCGTGCCCAAGTAATGATTGGTTTTACATTTTCATAAGTATTTTTCTCTTTTGCTCCAGGGAACAGCTATGTTTCCCTGAAAAGTTTAATTTTGTGGGTTTTTATTTTGAAGAATATTAAGTGAGTGTAGTGCTATTTGATTTTCCATGGAAAATGCAAGAAACTTCTATGCACTCTTCACAATGACCCTGTAAATTAACAGCTATTTCTAATCTTGCTGATGAGAGCAGAAGCTCTCCCCAGTTCTATGGGTCACCTGAACTTGGGTGTTCCTCTGCCTGACCTCACACAGTGTCCTCTTGCAGCTATGCTGATAACTGTTTAAACAATCAATAGGGTGCCTCTGTGTATCTCTCAGATTCCTTCTCTTGACATCCCTCTCCTCTCTGGCACTCTGTCTTGGAAACTGAGCTGCCCTTGCGTTCACTTGTCTGCACTTTCAGCTCTGTGTCTGCAGCTGAGAACCTAGCTGGGCTCCTCGGAATTCACATCCCTGCACCACAGCATGGAAAAAGACTCCCAATGTACATGTCATGGCATTTGTAGTGTTCACCTACCATTATTGTCTGGTGGTTTCATTTTTTTTCCAGCAAAGGTTAAATGTGGTCACTTCTATTACATTTTGGTCACATGCAGAGTCAAGTTTACATCTATAATGCTCATGTTTGAGCTTCTAACCGCAGCTAAATATTGAGGACCTGAAGTCTGAGTGTTCTTTTCAGACGAACTCCAATGAACCAGAAGGTTTTTCATCCTCAGTGACTTAGGTGTGTTTTTTAGAAAGAAGCAATTGGTAGTTTCTTGCAGATATTGGGCTTCTAAAGAGCCTTTGCTGATAGCTGTAACTCAACAAGCAATTCACATTCATTGCACAGCTAAATCCCATTTTGTAATAACGATGTATTTGGACCACCTCTAAACCAAACACCTCTAATAAAAAGTTTCGCCATTAAAGTGGGCATAGTCTTTCCTTATTAGAGCCATGACTTTGATCTAAAAGATAAACAATGAAATATGGGATTCTAAAATCACGTAGAAAGTTTGGAGTGCTTGCTGAAAAGTTTTACTGCTTATATCATGAAGTACTTTCTTTTATCCTTTAAAAATTTTTTTTTGTACAAAGTTGTTCTAGATCTCCCTTTCATCCAATGATTTGCACTTTTAAAGATGTGTATTTTTAACTTGAAGGTTAGAGTTACAGAGATAGAAACACAGAAAGAGAGAGAGAGGTTTCTTGCATCTGCTGGTTCACTCCCCAAGTGGCCACAGCAGCCGGAGGGGAGCCAGGAGCCAGGAGCCAGAAGATTCTTCTGAGTCTCCCACATGAGTGCAAAGGCCCAAGAACTTAAGCCATCCTCCCTTGCATTCCCATGTCTCATTCAGGGAGCTGGATGAGGAAGTGTAGCAGCTGGGACTTGAATTCCAGACTTCCTTCCTAAGCTGGTGCTGAAAATCCCTAGGAAGCAACTTATTTCATGCTTGTTGAACTAGTAATCTTGGAATATAATAAGATATACATATGTTCTTGTCCTCCACATCTATTTCCCAAAAATGTGTCTCCTGCCACTGCCTGGAAAGATGGCAATTCTCATGCCAGTTGGTGAAGGCATCTGTCTTCACTGCATCTAATATGTAGGGGCTAGGGTGCCACTAAATACACGAAAAGGAGCTTTGGAGGTTGGTCACAGCCCTTGAAGTCATTTCCCTCTAACACTTGATTCCAACCAATACTGGTGCCCAAACTCTGCATGCCCTTTGCCCAAGGAGGTTCCAGTATTATTGATTTCTTGGACCCTAAGTAACTCATTGAAGTATTGTGAAAGCTCTTTGTTTTTGCCTACTCTCCATTTGCAGTCTTTCTCACCTGAAGTTTTAAAGGAAGTTAACAACACTTGGACTGGTTTGTGTAGAAGATATAAGAGAAAGCAGGATTAATCACTCACACACACACACACACACACACACACAGACATCAGATGACGAGAGCCCATATAAAGTCAAGCAACCACATAGTACTGGAGTCCAGTTGATCTAGAAAAGAAAACCGTCCTTGGACCTATGCTGCTCCAGGTCAAGTTTTATGCTTTAACTGCCAGATGTTTCCAGGCAGAGCTTGATCCTTCATGTACATATACTGGGAAGATATTTATACCAGAAGTTCTTCAGGCATTCTCAAATGTGTCTGAATCCTCAGATCAACATGCTTTTGGCCCAAATAGTACTCCTGCTACTCTTCAAACAATGTTTGCCAGGAATAACAATAAATTCCAGGTGGCAGTAAAATGGTATATCTTCCACAGAGGAGGGCCATAGCAGGATGAGTCTGGAGAAAACTGGAGTTATCTGACACTGGAGTGCTAATCTGGGAAAGGACGGGGCTACTATGCCATGCTTACTTGATTTCTTAGTATGGTTTCTTGGAAAAAATTACATTGAAATGAAGTTTTTTCCTTTTGAAATGATTCACTTTAGCATCATTTTGCTATAATCTTTTCTCTCTGATGCACTTATATCATGCCACAAGCAGCCAGGGTGAGGTAAAGACATGGGGAGAACTAAGTAATGAGAGATGGCAAATTTCCCCCGAGAGAAATGAGGAAGCTGTATAGAGAGTGAGAAATAGACATTGCATAGCAAAAGCCATAAATGCCTACTCATCACACAATCAAAATCAGCAACAAGCATGTGTTGTATGCATCATATAGAGCTTGACACTGAGAATCAAATAGTATGTAACTAATTAACAGCAACAGTTAACTTTATTGAACACTTTCTATGTGCAAGGTACTATGCCACATGCATTTTCTTGCTCAATTCTCAGAACAATTGGCCGAGATATATTTTATCATCCCAGTTACAGATGTCATGATATTTCATCATGACACAGCACCAGAGTCAGGTTATGATCCAGGTAGGGTGATTCAGAAGGTGAATCCCTTGCTCTGGAAAACTGTACTGTGTGACGTGAGCCCTGCCCCAGGAACTTAGAATCCAACTGCACATAAAATGTTCACATATATTTTTAAATGATCACTGCAAAACCTATGAGAATCAGATGCTGTGTGTAGTACCTGTAGAATCCAAGTATTATGGGATTTCCAAGAAATGAATTTTTTTTTCCTTTGGGAATTGCCAAAATTATTTCAATGAGAAGGTGATATTTGTATTTCTCTGAAGGAGAAAAATGTGATGTGAGGAGGCAAAGTGAAGTGGAGGAAGAAATAACAGTTCAGATAAAGAGAACAAGTAACGTAGACTTGGGAAAGCCTGAGATAGGACTCTTCCACGTGTGAGGAAAGGACAGGTATCGCCTATAAATTAATATATGCTCTGTGGGTGAATATGCATGTGTGTCCATGTGTGTGCAGGGTCAGTATCTGTGTACACATTTCAAATACTCGATCAAAGCCACAATGCTGAGCATACTGAGCAGCTCCAGAGACAGGACTGGGTTCATATTTACTTGGGATTGCATCAGGTGACTTTCATATTTTGGTGTGTGGAAAAAAAAATGTTTCCTTGGATGATAGCAAAAGGAAAGGAAGCTCCCTTTATAGAATGTGGTTTCTGATCTTGATAAGCTTTTATGTAATTGGTGGTGTCTCCTGAATTGGGTTCAGAGCCTAGCAGCTGTTGGGAGAACTTGCCTCTGACCACCCTTTGTTAGCAGCAACATGACACTGCCCGAAGGTTAACAGTTGTTAACCTTCTCAGTGGTTTTCATCTCGTGCTCCCATAACATTTCTATGGATTCTTTCAGAAGTGCATTTTGAAAAGTAGCATTTGTTTATGTCTGGTTTGCTAACTGACTGAGTTAGAGTCTTTAGGATTCCAATACACTGTGTAAAAATCAAGGTGATTAGATGAAAGAGAATCTTTAAATATTTATAAGAATGCTGATGTTTTTTGTTCAAGTAGACCCTTTCATTTAAACTAAATCTCGTTTCTAGTTTTTGTACTCTTTCTGTTTATGTGACAACTCTGCGTTAAGGGCACATTTATGAATATCAGATATCTGGGGGTACTCTTGAAAAAATAAAATTGTTTCCACAGTGATCATACAATTCACGTGGCTGCCCTTTATTGCCATTTTACTATTGGAGTAGAGCTGTTTATTGTCCTGGGTGCACTGCGTTATGCTCTCATGAGGTCAAGTTCTTTCGCGTTCCAGGAAACAGTCCATTTATATTTTTTGTGTGGGCTTAGTGATGTACATTGTAGCAAAAAAAAATTACAAATCTTTATTTCTTGGGGAAGGTTGTACTTCTGATCCTGAGACTAGCTTATTTAAATTGCTCCATTGGACAGATATCAATAGAATTCAGTTATTAACAATCTCAAAAAATTGCAAACTCCTAAAAAATTTGGTGGATCCTGTGGCAGTGCCTCAGGAAACCTCATAATAGTATACCACAATCATCTCATGACACTTTACCTAATATATTTAACCCTAACATTGTTCTGGTAAGAATTCTTATGTTTAACTCAGCCCCAACATCTCTGAAACTGCCCTTTGAGTTTTTTACTTGCTGTCCCCTACGTTTTCCTTATAGCATCATTATTTCCCCTTGTTGCAGAGGCTCTGAGGAAAAACACGCTCATTTAAATCCAAGTGATAATTCATAATTCTTCTAATACATCTTTATTCTAACAAATACATATCATGCTTACCAAAAATAATACCCAAATCTGCAAGAACAATTATTGATCCATCGATAGACATTAACAGCATTTTCTATTCTTTATGTTGTACCAGGAGGAAATCCACTTTCATAATGATCTGTTGTAATTTTGGTTTTCACCATTAAGATCAAAGGTAACTTGTAATAGCCAGTACATGATGACAGTCTTATTCGCAGGGGCTTTTGGCAATTACATCTTGCTTAATGAACCCTTCCAATAACCCTTCTACTAGTTAGGACATAAACAAATAAGTTAAGCTTTTACTTCTCAGCGCTGTCCTACACTTGAAAGATGTTCTGTCAATATTTCTTTGACTGCTCAACATTTTCGGGTCATTTATTAAAGTTGTTATTATCTGCCCAATGAGGGCAGGAGTTGACACCGACCTGCAAGCAACACATCACAGACATAGCATCAAATGATTCTTCAGTTATGATAGAAATTAATCACTTTTTTCTTTTTAATTCTGAAAATGTTTTTGGAAAGCATAAAAAATGAAAAGGAAAGATCTTTTAAAAGAGAAAAAATGAAGGGTTGTGAAAACTCTGAGATGAAAAGATTTGGCTGCTGAGACAAACCCAACATTTCTGGTCTGAAAGGGACTTCAGGGGAGCATCAGGACACTGAGCCAGTCACATGCTGCTATTTTCTCTTTTCTCACTCCTACCCACTTGAACCTGGATTCCAAATCAATACTCAAATTTAATTAAAAAATAGCACTGTGTGTTGCATCCAGAATAATGTGTTTCTAAGTCTTTTCTGTATGCTAGACAGACCATTTCTATCATACAACTCATACAGTGAAGAGAACTGGCTCTTCAGAGGCTTGGAGATGACTAGCCCTTGAGGGAATAGCAAGACTCATTGCTGCCTGCTGAAGGTCCTTACCTCAAGTGTCATGGCTGTGCCAGCCTGCCCATCGACTTGAATGAGAACCAGTACTTTAGTTATGAGACAGAGCTTGCTTTTTGTCTCTTGTGAGCTGTAGTGGGTTATGTAAATCCTGAAAATCTTATCCTGATGGGCATTTGTACCCTTCAAGTACATTGTTATGGACTTTGTTATTATGTCTCCATTGTAACCTCTCTTCCCCTGGCAGGGAGATTCCTCAGAATCGTGTGGGAAAGCCTAATTCCAGAGGTTGACCACACTACCCAGTTGTCTCCTTGAACACACGTCTATCAGCTTCTGAAAGCTTATGTGTTCTGGAAGTGAGGGAGCTGGAAAAACCTTGTTGACATTAGTCTAAGATCTCTCTGTCTAAGGCACTATCAGGGAATTCGCAGGGCATTCATCAAAATCAAGCTGATGCAAGCATGAATACTCACAAAAAAGAACCTTTTATGCTGAGAATTGCTGAAGGCTGGAAAAGGGGCTAATTTATTTAAATCATCCTTCTAAGTGTCAAGCACCACATTTTCTGGAAGGAGCTGACAACTGTGGATTAAAGAAAGTTTTCTCAAATTTATAAATAAATTAGTGATGGTGGAGAGTTAACCTGGGGAATCAGAGTAATAGGAAAATAATCGCCATCAATGTTGATGTAGTTGTAGGAAAATAGTTTTCTGCTATTAAGCTCTTAAATGTCAGCAAATGGCAGTTCAGTAGATCCTTTGCTAATAATGATTAAATTTCTCATTAAAATGTTTCCTTCATTATTCTTCAGGTAGAAATGTGTAATTCAATGATTGTTACATCAATTACACTTAAAAAGCTCATTAAAAAACTGAAATATTATCTCTTGTAGTCAGAGTACTTTAAGAGTACTGTACTAATTATAAAAGAAATAAACTCTTATAATAGCACCATTTGAACTGATGCCTTATAAATTCTTAATGTAAAGCTAACATGTAAAGTTTAAATCAAATATATAGATCCAATAAAACAAAACCTTTTTAATCTTGTTTTACCTTCAAAAGGACTCAGATTATTGTAATTAAATAATGCATGATATAATAATATGTGATTATTTCATTGGCAATTGAATATCGGTGCTTTTTATTTATGCAAGCAATGTATCACAGGCAATATGCATCACATGTTAAAATATTGATACAATTACACCTAGCCTGCCGAACCCATAAAAAAAAATCTGTGACATGACTCTGCTGATGATACTAGGACAGTTTGAAATCGTTTTTAAATTTTAATACTCTGATGTGCTGGGTTATGCTAATTTTGCTAAGAAACAATGCCTCAAGGATTCACTGTTGTGCCTTTCATTCCTGTGCATGAACAATTCCAGCTTGGCTCAGCATAGCTAACAAGTAGAGTGGGCCTCTGTACACATTTGACTTTTTTTGTTTATGATTTTTTTTTTTAGAAAAATAAAAACAGTAAGGCTTGAGGTTAATGTGTTTTATTAGATACTCATTTGTATTATAATGATCTTTCTTTAATTTTTCTAAGTTTCACAGTGACTTTCACAGCATTCAAGTCCTTTTAATCCTTAAGTCTTTTCTCCACAGGCTGAAGGTTTAGGGAAAGTTTTCCTTGTAGCATTTTTTCCTTTTAATTCAAGCTCTAGCAAGTGACTAGCAGGGTCTGTCCCTGAAGTCCTGGAAGTCTGGGATGACAGAATTTTTCTGCCATGTGCACACCTGAGGTCCAGTGCTACACAGCTGACCCATTTTCTCACCTGTAAAATGAACACACCATGTTTCTGTTGTTCTGTGTGCACAGCAGTAGCAGGCCGATTAGGAAACAGCAACAGATGAGGCATTGGCTGCTCATTTGGCTGCTGCCATGCTTGATCCTAAGGACCTGCCTTTCTGCTTCTGAATGTTTTCAGACCCCTGTCCGGGCTACATTGGAAGGTACTTTTTGTTATCCCACTTGGCATGGTGCTAATATAGAAGGATGCAGGGATTCAAAGAGTGGGAGCTGTACCAGGAGCCAAAAAGAAAATTATGCAGTTCAACTTTTGCATTTTGTCATGGCATTGCTCCAAGCCTGGGGAAGCAAAAGGTGGTGAGCCATGATTTTTTTGACCAGACTTAGAGCAGAGTGGGATATGATGAGACGTCCGTGATTGTCAAAACGTCTCCAGGAAACACCATAAACACCCTGGTCCCTAAGCAAAAGCTGCCTAATGTGTTTGCCTTCCAAACAGGTGCCGGGTGTTCTGCAGAGCTTTGGAAGAAATGAGAATCATTGAACCTGTAAACAGGATATGTGCATTGTAGCTATTTAATTGTATCTTAAGACTCGTAGGTTACACAGTAGACCCAATCACTGTGCAAGTCCCATCTTCATCTTCCTCTAGTGACTGTAGTTTCCCTTTTAGCAATGTCAAGTGTATTTGCTCCCTCTTTTCAAACTATATGAAGAAGTAGCAATGGCTGGTGATGATACAGCACAATTGATCATCGTGAATGTCTATAGGATGTCATATTTATGCTCTTCTGTTTAGCTTAAATCTTGTTCCAGTTCTAATAGCAAACAGTCCAGCTACAATGGGCTGGTATTGCAAAGCATCTGCTCAATTCAGATAAATAAGGCCAATGTGTTTGAAGGGCAAAGTTTCAATACAAGTGGTCTGCCATTTCATTTGGAAGTGCAATTCTTTTGCAACATAAATAACAAAGGAAAAAGGGATCATTTGCTAATTGATTAATTATCTGGTAAATGAATGAAAAACCTGTGGAGTGTTAGCTAGGTGTATGCAGAAACCCTTGTAGGCTTGCCTTTCTCCTTCCAGTCGGTGAAGACCAGCGCCCCTGAAGCTCTTTTCTCACTGCGCTGAGGTCTGTCACACTAGTCTGGAGCTCACATGCTGTGACGCACTTGCGTGTGTTTCTGGTTTTGGGTTATTTTTCAATACTTGAACACTGTCCCTTTTCAGCTGCCAGTCTGCATGTATGCATGCAAACATAAATGAGATTTAAAGGTGGAGTCCACGTCATCTATCTGCTAAGTTAACAGTTCTGTTGGGGATGGGGACGTATTCTTTTTTTGCCTTTATTTTTGCATTTTATAAATGAGCAGTGTTGTGCAGAATAACAATGTTTTGTGGACTAAAAGCACCAGGGATTAAAGATCAGAGAGAGGACTGTTCGCCAAGTGCAAAAGCTGGTGGGGTCACAGCGCCTTGATAACCCCAGAAGAGAGATAATTAACATTCCTGCTTCCTAGGAGAAGGGCACTTGGCCTTGCAAACGGCTACCTATTGCACTGTTTCTCCCACTGTGTGAAAGTAGCTGATTTAGTCAGGAAGGTGACAGTTAAGGCTCTTGGCTGGCGGGATTTTGCATCTTGCGGGTGCCTCGTTTCCCCGACGTTACTGCAGAGGCTGTCCATCACGGTTGTTATGTATGCAGGCTGAGTGAGCCCGCAGGGGATCCTAGTTATTTACACTCTTTTTCAAGCTTCGAAGCTGTTATAATCATTCGCTGTCAACTTTGTGCTGACACTGAATTTTACTTTGTGTTTTTTATGCTCGGTTTGGGTCTCAAATACTGGCATCCATACCCTACACTGTAATTCCATGGGTGACTGAGCTGACCAGCGGTATCCTGTATGCTAACAGAGCCCTGGAATCCTACTACATATGGAAATGTCAGAGATTTGTTGATTGTGGACAATAAACAGAGTCCCCAGGCTTTGTGCTTTTATCCTCGTGTTGGCCTTCAAGCATAAGCATGCACCCTCTTTCATTTCATTACATTTTCATCTTTAGGAACACGTATCAGTTTGCTTCTGAGCTGTAAAGTTATAACAGACAAACTTGTCCTCTGCCAAACCTAGTGCGGTTTTCAGACGTTACCTACTTCCTCCCCATCCCTATTCTAGGACAAGGTTTGTGATCCCCCCTACTGTTGCCCCTCCCCACTCTTTTCTGCCTTGTGTGAGTCACAGAATAAGCCAGAAATATATTCATGATTCTGATCAAAATCAAAGTGTTGTCCTGGTTGGTGTGAATGACAAGGGGCAGATTAAAAGACCTGGGTACCACTATTACAGGAGTGTGAGCAGTTTGCTTGTAGACTTTATCAACAGACATTAGCATGCCTGAGCTAAATGCTTGGTGTCCTGATCATGTGGGGAAACAGCATCTTCCATTCAGTTGTGAACAACATTCTTTCCAATAAGTGAGGGCCTTACACCTTTCATGCCAGGACAGCGAATGATTTCTCCGTGTAGAAAATGTGCTGTGTTTCCATGCACATGCCTGTATCCAAAATGAAAATTTCATGTAGATTGGGGCCCAAAGGGAGTAATTCACAAACGGTATGACCCTATTCTTAACTGGACTTGAAATGAAGCTGATCAAGGAGCTTGTGTGCTTGGCCAGTGTAATAAAGTAGACAAATAATTACTGAACAAATCAAACACACTTACACCTCAGATGATTTTGAAATATTATCTATAATCGGGCACTTCTGTGCTAGGAGGAAAGGTTAATAAAGTAATTTAAAAAAGATTGTGTGGAGTATTATAGAATCAGAAGAGCACTGGCGATCATAATTGTTAATCTGAAACACAAGTTCTGCATCACACAAAGGCACTATGGTACATGGTCTTCCTTTCCTTATTGCTATGTTAGCTTGCGTAATTATCTTTATGAAAATATTCTCTTTGGCACAGAAAAAAAGTTGCTATGCTATGCTATGCAGCTTTGTTGCATGTGTGTGCATCTTCAGACCCGAAAGGGAGACTGCCATCTTTGGGATTAATTGTTATGATTTGTATGCTATCGACGAGCGTTACTGGGCATGCACTAAACTTTCTCTAGCATGTCTTCCCTTCCTGCCATTGTTGACATTGGATAGATCAGGAAATGTGAAGAATTTGGCAACTGAAATTGCTACACTAGGGAAGAGTCATTCTGAACTTCCTGGTGGTAGTTTAATACCCTTAAGGAAAGCCAAGGTGTAGGTTAGAGGCATAGATTCATGGAAAGATTCATTTGAGTTGAAAATTTCAGTTTTTATCAAAACTCATGTAAAAAAAACCCCTCATGTACAGAGCTTCCTTGTGTCTCCTACTTGAAAAGACATTTCATATAGAAGGAAGAAAGGAGGGCTGCATCCAAGGACTCAAATCCCATCTCTACTGTTTCCTGTACCCCAGGGCAGATCATTGCTGATACGGGAATAGCAATACGATCTATCTAAGAGGACTTTGGGAGGAAAAAAAGAACTCTGTAAACTCCAGACACACCTGTCAGCGATATTATTTATAATAAGGTTTTGCTTCACTAAATTTTCCCCATTATACTCATGTCATATTTTATGACATATAAATGTGTTAATGCATTTCATGTTTCGTTATGCAGTTATTTTTCATGTTAGCACCATGCTGGCTAGAATTAGATTTTTAAAAAATATTTCCCCAATTTACCCAGGGTTGGTTGGCCCTGGCAGTTCTCTTGAGGAACTGTTTCTTTTTCTCCTCTTGCTTCACAACCTCTCAAACAGGCTGTGTGCCACTCAACTGCTATAGTACTCGCTTCCTTCTTAACCCTCTGAACTTGTGCCTCTGCACCTCCCATGCCATAGAGACTGACCTTGAGTCACTTGCCCAGTTGCTGGAGATCCCTTCTCCAAGACATGCTTTTATCCTGCCTGTGGCGCTTGGGCAGGCAGCCTTAGAGCCACCCTTAGCTTCTGACACAACATAGTACTGGTTAGTCACTCACTTCTGCTCACTCTTTCTGCCTCTTATCTTATTCTTGGAGTAGACATGCCATTGACTTGAGGTGTGCACTGGCTGTCCTCCTTCTGCGCTCCTTCACAGGACCTGCCACTGCTACTCCTGCTTACCCTGCCCTAGTTCCTCTTTGAAGCCTCCCTTCAACGTCCCCCACCCCAACCTATCCCCTCCCCTCCCTAAACCATCACTAGGAATTTCACACATTTCTGGCTGCAGGTGTGCAAAATTTTGCAAGTCACAGGAATTACCATAACCATCAGGGACCAGATTTAAGGAAGCCTTATTTTAGATTCAGGTGAATTTGTATCTTAATTCCTGCAGATTGAAGCAACAGCAAAGCCATTTGTTTCATATGAGATTGATGTAGAACCAAGCGGAATTTTTAAAATGTTGGGGCCATGTGATAGAGACTCCTACTAATTGTTGTTCCACGTAGTGTTGGCTATTCAGGGAGGGTTTTTTTCCCCACTCTGGACCTCAGTAGTTTTGGGATTTGGGGAGAAAAGCACACACCCTGTGTACACTGTGAACCTTTAGAATGACTGAGGGCAGTATCAGTTTGTTGCATTGTAGGTTAATACTTTCCTCCTTTTCCAGCAGCTGCAGCTCTTAGATTGCTGCCACTCACACTGGCAAAATTCCAACAACAAAGTCTTTGAAGAATTTGACTTAAGACTGCATGTTCTATGTGTTCAGTTAAATAAAAACTAAAACTTAAAAAAAAAAAGCTGAAGAAAAATAAAAAAAAAAAGCTGTGACTCTGAGTTGGAATAATATCCCATTAAACCTTGTGGCAAGGTTCTGTCTGCTTCTAAGAACAGAGAACTTAACTCAGTACAGATCTTTTAGAACTTCCCAGTTAGGACCACAGGTGTCCAATATCTGCCAAGGAAAGCGTGGTTCTTCACTGAACCTGGCAGCAGAAATATGTTGTCTCCCTTTCTTCTGGACCAGTACAGAAGAATGTTCTCATTCAGCGACCATCACTACACCTGCCTTTGCTACTCTAGTTGTCACTTCTGGATGCCCCACTACTATTCTGTCCGGTTGCAACCTGAGTGTTTTCAGCCTTTGATAGGACTGGCCAGCTGATTAGCTGATTGGTAGAATGGAAAGCTAATGGACTCTATTATTTTCACTAATGTTGCAAAAATAAAAGCTCTGAATGTAGTGGGATTCTGCTTAGATGAGTGGTTTGTAAAATGCAGGAGATATGCAGGATATGTTTCATATTATGTAATTATTAAATATGTGATTAAACCTGTGACTGTATTGGTAACGTTGAATTTATTGACATCAGTTGATTCCTCTTCTTCCGTCTGTTTTTCCTCTCTCCTGTCTCCTGTCCTTCCTTCTTAGGTATGATATTGTTTCCTTTTACTTATTACTATTGATCTAAAATGATTTACTGCATATTTTTGCTTATAATATTAAGGCCATATAATTCATTATCTCTAGATTTCCACTAGATGTCTATACCAGAATTATGTTCCTAGCAAATTCTGTAAAGAAACATACAACAAAAGCAGCAAACATCACCCTGCAGATCCTCTCCACCCCCCAGCAAAGCAGTTGTGTGTCTTTGGAAAAGTAAGGTCAGAGCAAAGCATCATTGGACTATTTTTTTAAAAATCAGGATAGCTGAATTTCATACAATGAATACCTGCGATTTAATACACGGAACGGGTTAGAAAAGTAATACAGTCATAGTAATTACTTTCATCTGGAAAAATATTTCAGTCAGCAATGACTAGCAATAAAATAAAACTATCACCTTTAGTATATCTATTACAAAACAATTGTCTAAAATAAGAATGGTTTAAAATACCTGGTGGAATATAAAGTATCAGCTCAAGAAATTGCTCTGTGGGTGTGAGTGTGGATGTGTGTCTAACATACACACAGATACAGACATATAAACAGGCAAGCACACACACAGACACATACATCCACCAGCACGTTCCTCA
Organism: Ochotona princeps; assembly: GCF_030435755.1. Lineage (NCBI taxonomy): Eukaryota > Metazoa > Chordata > Mammalia > Lagomorpha > Ochotonidae > Ochotona > Ochotona princeps. The sequence goes on from NC_080839.1 coordinate 35,068,114, forward strand.
TGACCCACAGACCAGGTTCACAGCAATTCACATGAAATACACAGCTTTTTTTTAAATGGGTGAAAATGCCCCAACTAAGAATTTATAAATAAATACATAATTGTAACCACTGCCTTTTTAAAAAATGAATTTTCTTTTAGCTTTTAAGATTCATAAAAATCACTTATCTACTCCTTAAAAGATTCCTATTCTTTTTCTCCCCTCTTTTTCATAAATATAGTGAATGTGAAACATCATTAATCCAGTCGTAATATCGTCTGATAGGAGTTAATCCCTTCTTAGGCACAGCTTTCCTTGGATCTTTAGAATATAGGGATGTGCTTTTACTATTGGGCATTTGATTTAAACGTCAGCCTATTTTGAATGCCTAATTGTCTTCTATAACAAAATCAGCAAGCAAAATGAACAGTCTCGGAGTTTTTTCCTTGTGGATCTTTTGATGTTCTCTAGTCTGTTATTTTGTCTGCTAAGGTCATGGACCAAGGGCAGCTCTGTGCCTGTGGTTTGGTCTTGGCTATCAGCTCTGACAGGATGATGCAGCCTGCACTGAGATCCTAATCAGTCAGAAAAAGTCTATTAAGTTTGAGCCCTTAAGCTGTCTCAACCAAATCAGGGATACCAAAGTTACATTTGTTTTTATGATGACCATTCATTTTGGTCAAATGAAGAAATTGCTTATGTGAGTCTTGTGGCTTCAGGGGCAAAATCTGTGAATGTCATGTATCTTTTAGCCTCTCTGTTTTTTCAGAGACATTATTGAGAAGATGCTTATGAAGAAAAATCATTTTTATTGCAGCTGTTTATAAGTCACCTTGATCGTGAAAGAAAAGAGACCAAGAGAAGTGATGGAAGTTCAGTTTGTTTCTCTTGGTGAATGATCAGGTCGACGAGGTGGTAAGTCTAGCTTCAGTTACACTCTTGGAAAGGGGTAGACTCAAAGCTCTGTTTTGGAAAACATGCTGATTTTAAAGCAATGTCTGGCCCAGTCAGTACAGATCAGATTCTTCCACTTTAGATTCTAAATTATCCTTATGTGACTATATTTTTTTTTCATTGATACAAGATCTTTGGTTTTAGAGCAGAATTTCCTGGAGATGGCATCTTCATCCATGGTAGCTGAATGGGTAAGGATTAATGTTTCTTTCTAGTTTTCTCTTCAAAATTGCAAAATGTTGATTCAGTCAGGGAAAGGGTATCCTTGTGATACAAATGCTGTTCATCTACATTTGTTTCCTAGTAAGACAGATGTTGGAAAACATGTATGCATCTGGTCCATGCAGAGTTTCATTCTAGCACAACAGACAAACTTTAATGTGTTTGTCTTTCACAAATGGAAAATCTGAGATCTGAGTGAGTGACTGTCTTGCCCAGGCAAGTGATCCCTGAGACCATTTTGGATTCGTTTTGACTGTCATTAAGATGCCATGTTCAGAACCAACATTCACCAAAAGCTTTGTCATCTTTTATAAAAAGAAAATTCCCTCTGAATGCTGGCTTTTTTTCCAATTTTAGGAGAATGCATACATTAGTAGTTGTTTTGTGTATCTAAAGTTGATTTAACTTGAAAAAAAGAGGGAAAGGACAGTCTCTTAAATAAAGGGGATAGAGAAAAATCCATATGCAATGGATTGTAATCAGGCCTTTATCTAACACTATATAGAGAAATAATTAAAATAGATAAAAGAATTAAACGTAAAGCCTTAAAACCTTAAAAGTTCTAGGAGATACTATGAGAAGAAAGCATTTTGACATTGGTTTGAGCTATGATTTGTTTGGATATGTTCCTAAAAGTACAGGTAACAAAGGAAAAATAGTAATATAGGATTACATTGAGCTAAAAAGCTTCTGTACTAGAAATAAGTCAGTCAGCAGACTGCAAATATAATCAACAGAATGGGGGAACGATTTCTAAAACATACATCCAATAAGAAAGTTAATATCCAAAATATCTGAGGAACTCGAACAAACAAACAAAAAAATAGCAGAAAAGCAAACCCAATTTAAAAATGAACAAAGTAACTAAACAGTTATTTCTTAAAAGAAACCATAGGAATAACCCACAGGTATATGAAGAAATATTCAGCATCAACAGTTATTACAGAAATGCAAAGCCATGACGATATATGAGATACATAAGATATCTAAGATCTATCTAAGATAGATATCTAAGATATATAAGATATCTCAAAAAGTAGCAACAGAGCTGTGGTATAATCCAGAAATCTCACTTCTGGGTTTTTTAAGGGAATTGAAATCAATGTCTCTAAGATATCTGGACTCTCACATTCATTAAAGCAATACTCATCAGAAGAAGGATGTGTTAACACCCAGATATCCATGAATAAATGAGTGGATATTGTGTGTATTTTATATGTATGTGCATGTGTATGTGCGTTCCTGTGTGTGCGCTATTATACAGCCTTAGAAAATAAAGGTATCAGCTGCTGATGTTGTGGTGTAGCAAGTAAAGCCTCCAGTGTATGAGCTCTGGTTTTACATCCAGCTGCTCCACTTCCCCACTTCTGATCCAGCTCCATGCTAATGCACCTTTAAAAGCAGAAGAAAATGGCCCAAGTGCTGGATTTCTACACCCGTACGAAAGATCTGGAAGAAGTCCAGGCTCCTGCTTCATCCTGGCCTGGCCACTGTGGCCGTGGAAGGGAGTGAATCAGCAGATTCAGCAGATGGAAGGTGTGTGCGCGCGTGTGCCCTCCTGTCTATAATTCTGACTTTCAAATAAGTAAAAAGTAAATCTTTAAAAAATAACAATAAAAATATTAGGAACTTTTAGGTAAAGCCACTGTCTGTGACATCAACATGTCATATGGGTAACATTTTTTTTTTAATCTGGATGCTCAACTTTTGATCCAATTTCCTGCTAATGGTCTGGGGAAAGGAAAAGCAGATGGCCAAATGTTCAACCTGGCCCCACTCCCCAGCCATGTGGAAGCCAGGATCCTCAGGCCTCAGCTTGGTCCAGCCTCCACCGTGGCGACTATCTATGATTTTCAAATTAAAAAAAAATGTTTAATAAAAGATATCCTGTCATTTTTGACAGTTTGAGTGAACTTGGAAGGCATTATCCCTATTCAAATAAACGAAGTAGACACAGAAAAACAAACTGAATGATTCCACTTAGATCTGAAAATATAAAAAAATGTCAACTAGAATGAAATAGAGAGTACAATGGTGATATTCTTGGGACTGGGATTAATGTGGGAGATGTTGGTCAAAGGGCACAGATTTCAGTATGGTGAGATGGGCAAATTCTAGAACTCTCATGTAGAGCATGGTAGCTTTACTTAATAACACTATACTGTATTCTGGAAATCTCCTGAGAGTAGGTCTTAAATGTTCTCACCACCAAGTGAGGTTATAATATGCTAATTAGTTCACTTGTGGTAATCACACCACAACATCTACATATTTCAAAACATTACAGTGCACATGATACGTATAGATATTCAGATAATTTTTATTTATTAATTTATCCCAATAAAGCTGGTAAACGTCAGGTTGACTGTCATGGGCTGGGGAACAGTTGTATAAGTTTAATAAATCTTTTGAGCTTCAGTTCACTAACTTGTGAAGGGGTCAAGCTAATTATTCACTCCTTAGAAGTCTGTTATAAAAATTGTGTGTGCACATTGGTACAGAACATTCCATACCAGATGTGGCACATCACAATTGCCCTAAACAGGACAACTATCTAAAATGGGGTAGTTCAACTGCCAACTTCTCCAACCTCAGGAGGTAGAAAACAGAAACTCTAAAATCTTACCATGAGGGGAAAAAGCATTTATGAGTATGATATGGAAAATAATACATTTTCTAAGATTGCCTTGTGAGAACTAAAAAAGTCTAAAAATTGTGGTATTTCAAATTGGCATACTATTATGTTACAGTACAGCTATCAGACAGATGTAAAAATAAAGTGCAGATGTATCTTCTTTTTACTCAAATCTGATATATGGAAATCTAGAGTTAGAGGAAGATTGGTTATAGGGTCATTATTTGCTTTACAAAGCAATTTGGAATAAAGTTCTTTTAAAAAGGAACTTCCCTAGTATCTTTAATGTGGCATTTCATTTACTGAAAAAAAAAATCACGTAACTTTACAAGAACTCATTTCATATATAAAATGAAGTACATCTGTTGAATGTATAGAGAAAAAGTAAAATAGAGAAAAGGTGGCCAACTGAGAGTTCAGAATAGATCAGGTAATTACACATATAAAAATAAAGCAGCCAGAGAACTTGATGCCCTGAGATTCTATGTGTTTTTATTCATCAGTACAATAGTATATATTCCTCATAAAATACCTAGTATATGTGTGCATGTACTAGACAGAGGAAGGGAGGTGCAATATGAGAGAGAAAGTGACAGAATGTGAGCCTGTTGTCCCTCCTCTCTGATTTTCTTTATTGCTATGACTTGCCTTCAGAACTTGGCACAAGCACTTAAAATGCAGCCATACAAATTTACATTCTTTCTAGATGGATTGACTTTGCACTTCATTCCCTCTGAATAAAGTTTCTTCAGCACTCTGACAACCTCAATAGGTAGCATTTGCATCTCTCTCTAGCTATTTGATGAAACATATAGGCCCTTAGCCTAGTGCCCAGAAAAAAGACTGGGGCATGACAAATCTTTATATCCCCCTGACTGCATTGCTCTGACATGTATCTGTTGACTTACTAAGTTTCTCTTGTTAAACTATGAACTACTAAAGGAAAGCATTAGATCTCACCCAGCGCACATTGTTAGAGCCCATTTAATTCATACAGATTAGGTAAAAAAATAAATATTTGTCTCTAATTGAGACAAGCCCGCAAGTATATATTTTCATGAAATACAACAAATCTTAGATGAAAGAAAAGAAGGAACAAAGAACAAAAGGATAAGATGGAGTCCAAAGGGTGCAGATCACTAAGGGCACTCCTCCAGATTGCTCCCAATTAAGTATTCTTTCTGAAACGTTTATTCAACCAGTTACCCTAATTACACAGACCTTTTTATTGTTGTGGGTCCACTAATAAGTTAGGCAATAATGTGTTAAACGTCTTGATGAAATGGGAGCCATTCCCCCAACTGTTTGGCTAGTCATTCTGTGAAACAAAAAAGGAGGAGAGTATAAAGAGGGATGGAAAAAGTGAGGTTGGAAGGAAAGGAGATCTCCACTAACCTCCTCCTAGTTTAAGGTGATTATCGCTGCTTTTCTACGCAGAATCAACATGTGATGATATGTTCTAGAGTGTTAGTAAGGATATGTTCTGGAAGGTTTTCTGCTTTTACAAATTGAAGACTTTTCCTTGTAAAGTTGGTCAACTTTGATTAGAGTATGATTTTGAAAAATAAATAAAGGAAGGGAGGGAGGGAGAAAAGAAGGAAAGGGAAAGGAAAGGAAGGGGAGAAGAGAAGAGAAGAGAAGAGAAGAGAAGAGAAGAGAAGAGAAGAGAAGAGAAGAGAAGAGAAGAGAAGAGAAAATCAAGAGGTTTCCACAATCACATCTGGGCCATTTTTCAGATTCTTTCAGTAACCTGAGAGATGAGTTGTCTGGCCTGGAGCCTAGAACTCATCTGAGGCAAGTAGGTTATACTTTAGCAATGTCTTGGCTTATCTTGGGCCTCAGTTCATTCTTAACTGTTTGCTCCGCCCTCTTCAGTTTGAAGATCATTCTTCTTGATAGAGACTATAGAACCAAAAAATAAGAGTTGAATCTTTCCGTTTTCCCTGTGACATCTATTAACACTTTGCTGTGTGCCCCAATCAACATACCTATCCCTTTGTTCTGCTTTACAGAGCCTGAAATAGCTTTCTGCTGCCCTTGGCAGATTTTCAGCCTATAGTTAAGCTTTAACCCTCATGACAAAATTCTTACAGCACTTTTTTATGTTGGTTCTTCACCATGTTTTCAGTGGTCCATTTTCTGGATATCCTTGTTCTGCATTCAGTAGCTTTGAAAAGAGAAAAAGAATGTGCCTTTTATGTTATATTGTTTTATATATGTATACTTTTGAAATAATCTGTGATTATTTTGTCAAAATTTAAAAATAGGTTTATTGTTCCCTTTACAATTTTTAGGCTAGGATGAACTCCACACCACCTCTGTCTTGATATCCACTTACCTAAATTCTAGGATAAACGTCTTATGTCCAGGAGAATTTCTCACTGAACATAACACACTGTAAGGTGACATGTCACTTCCTTCAAAGTTTTTCTTCATTTTTAGCTCCAACCAAATGTTATTATTTTGTCAAAATCAAATTCATATAAAAGATCCTCCAGGTTGATCTCTGATTATGAATGGGAATGCAACCAGTAGAAGGCAAATAAAGAACTCACCTGAAAATACTTATCTGAAATTCAATTTGGCTCTATTTAGGGGAACAGTTTTCCATCAATGGTTTCACTTCACCCTGTGCTTGTTTAATAATTGGCATTAAGAAGGCAAGGGAAGGTTTGTCCTTGCTGTTCTAAAATAATTTCCTCACTTTTGTTTGTTTGAGAGAGAATGCCCATCCACTGTTTCACTTTCTAAATGCCAAGAGCCAAGACCAAAGCCAAGAGCCAGGAAATCAAAGCACTTCTCCCAAAGGGGTTCTTGGGATCCAGTTATTTGAGCTGACACTGCTGTTTCCCAGGGTCTGCATTATCAGTAAGCTTAAGTCAGGAACCAGAGGTAGGTGTTGAATCTAAACACTCCAAAATGAGATGCAGCTATCTTAACCAATGTCTTAATTTCTAGACAAAATGCCCAAACAAACCTTCCTTCTCCTTTTAAGTTCACCTACATATATTCTATTCTGAATTCTGTTCAGGACAATTCATGTCCATTCATTCCTAACATAAGGTACTAACGCTAAAACCATGTTACAAAATAATTTTGGACCAGTTATATCCATTCAAAATGTGACTCATCACTTCTTATAGGCTTGCAAAAAGACAAATGTAGAAATAAGGTATGAATGTGTAGAAGCTTAATGAAATTTCACAGGAGTGATCATTGTGGTATGGTGGATTAGAATGCTAGTTGGGACACCAGCATTGCTTATTAGAGTGTATTACATGGAGTCCTGCCTCTGCTTCAGTTACGGCTTCTTGCTAATGTGTGTTGGAGGTAACATATAGTGACTTAGTTGCTTGGGTTCCAGACATGCATGTGGGAGACCCAGATGGGATTCCTGACTCCTGACTTCAGCCTGGCCTAACCCTGGCTATTGTAAGCATTTGGGACTTAAACCAATAGGTAGAAGATCTCCCTCTGTGTCTCCTATCTCTGTGTTTTCCTTTTTATCACTGTGCCTTCCAAGTAAATGCATGTTAAATTTTTGATGAAAAATTATATACATTTTAAATCTAAATCATTCAGGGTGAAATCATTTTTTTTCTGCACACTTTTCATCTGTTTTTTGGGTAGGTAATCCTAGACAGATAATTTAAAATGTGTTACTGCTTAATCAATCATCTTAATGCAGCTTCTTTAGTTTGGCCTTTTTAAGTTCAGGTTTAAACCAGATTTGTTTGCCCTTGCTATTTTCTGCTACTTACTTTGCCCCCAATCGTGAAAGAGCCACTTGTTGCATTTAAGACTTAACTATCAACAATGTATTAGATAAGTGACACCAAAAACAGGATATTAAATGTTAGGAAAATGGTGCAGAAACAGGGAATGCACTCACAGCCAAATTGAATTTATCAGTGATAAATGCAAAGAGGTGACCAAGTGCCTGGGCATAGGCTCACTGTCTCAGCAGGCTGGACCTTTTATGGTTTCAGGACTTGGGGATGTTCTGGAGGGGTATGGATGTTTGGAGAAATGGGAGTGTGATAGTTGAGACAGGGCTAGAATAGCTTTGGGAGGGCACTTTCAACGTTGGCAGGTCTTGCTCCCTGGGCAAGGAAATGCAGACACGGGTTGGGGCAGGCTAGACTGACCTTTTGAAATGCAATATAGGAGTCCCCAAATGAGAGGTTCCCTATTTCTATTCCCAAGGTATAAGAAGCAAGCTTGTGTTCATGGTTTCTTTAGATAGTTCAAAGAACCCTTCTGCATCTCCTAGTTATTTCTCAAAGCCCCTTTGTGTTAGTAGCTAACACTGGAGACAAATACCTCTGCCATCTATATCCATGCTTTTCAGCTTCTGGCCTCTAGGTAAAAATGTGATCATGCCTCCTAGAGATAGCTTCGATTATCTCATAGAATCGCTGAAAAAAAGTGGCAACTTTCCACAGATTTTTCTTCTTAGGAAAATAATTCTTTCTTTTTTGTCACCAATGACCTAAACTTGAGCCCATGAACTTCTGGAATAGAAGACAAACACACTCCATCTCTGCCTTTCCTTTGGACAAGCGTATGAAGCTCTTCTGGTGTAACTGCCCATTCTACATAGAAAGGAATGCTGTCGTGGCCTGAATAGGGACCTTTAGTCATCATCCATAGAAGTGTCTCCATTTGGAATACCTGAAACAAGAAGGTTAAGATTTCTTCTTTATATCCTCTCGACACTATGTCAGTTTTCTCTGACTCCTCAGTTCTGTTTCTTTTCTATTTCTTATTGGAGTCTATTTTTAAGATGACTTCTAAGATCTCCTTTCTAATAGGCTGGTGCCGTGGCATGGTACTCATCAAGAACATTTTCCTTCTGTACAAGTCAGAAATCCACCCTTCGAAGCATGTGTACCACTGAGGTCCTCAGCCAGGGGGACAGCTGTGTAGACAACTGTGTAGACAATTGTGTAGACAACTGTGTAGACTCCTCTGTACTCTGAGCTCTCCAGGTAATAGCACACTTTGCTGCTCATCACAGCTGCCTTCTAGACTACCTATTCTTGCTCATTGCAGCTAGACTTCTACTACAGATGGTAATGTCTTAATTGGGGTGCTGGTCAGTATTGCCAAGAATCACTAGTCTGCATCAGTTCATGTACAGAACACTCCATTGCAGAGTTTCCTTGGTTCTCCCAGCATCTAATTAAGTCTGTGGGAATGCGAAGAAAGCAATGCAAGAATATTTGAGAAGCAGTTGATTTTGAGAACTGGAAAGTCTGGGTAGTTGTGTTGCCTTTTGGAACAATAGAAACTTTGGGATGGTATGAGACCAAAGATGCCTAGGATACATATGTACTAGAAGGCTATATTTTCAGCTAATTGTGAAATCTAGCAATTAATTTAGTGTATTTTTCTAGCCAAAATGTCAAAAGGAAGATTTAACTGAAACAGACTACAATGTTCTAAAAGGTTTTGTGAATGAAAATTTATGAAGGATTTGAACCTTGATGTAAAGAATGAAATTGCAAGTTTATGAATTTTAGTATGGTATATAATTGCAAGACATTACCACATATTCCCATGTCCCACGATTTAATTTTAGCTCTAGCATTTAGTTTAAAAACCAGTTGCAGTGGGCTCAGCTGCGTGGCCTAGCGGCTAAAGTTCTCGCCCTGAACGCACTGGGATCCCATATGGGCACTGCTTCCAACACCAGCAGCCCCACTTCCCATCCAGCTCCCTACTTGTGGCCTGGGAAAGCAGTCAAGGATGGCCCAAAGCTTTGGGTCCCTGCACTCGTGTGGGAGACCTGGAGGAGGTTCCTGGCTCCTGGCTTCGGATCGGCATAGCACCAGCCATTGCAGTCACTTGGAGAGTGAATCATCAGACGGAATTTCTTTCTCTCTGTCTCTCCTCCTCTATGCATATCTGACCTTGCAATAAAAATAAATGAATCTTTAAAAAAAACTAGTTGCAATGGAAGAGCAAAAAAATGCCTTATCTATAATTTCTAAAGTTAGGGAGAAGGCAGGATATAAGCCATAATGCAATTAAAGCATTATTTTAAAACATATTATGTCCCTTTTAAAGGGTATAAATAGTTTATCTTTCCCTTTTTATAAAACTATATGCCTAGTATATACATGCGATCATCTGCATATGAATATTTTCCAGCAGAATTAATAAAATGATTAGGCAAGAAAAGCATTTGTTTCTATAGAGTCATATTTCTAAAACAAAGCAAATAAATAATTATACTTTATATTAACTAGTAAAACTTCACTTGCTTATCTGAAGGCTATATTAAATTCAGTGACTTAATGTGCAGCTCCCCCACACACACTTGCACATGTTCTAGTAATTGAAAGGATTTTAATCCCTGTTTTATTCTAAGATTGAGAGTCAAAATTGACAATGTACCATCATTTTGCCTATAGTTTAGCTCACACCAAAATAATGATGCAAGAGACCTTATAGTACACAGTTATCAAAATGTACCTGGAAGCTCTCAGAGGAATATTGGAACAACTGACGACAGGAAAAACAAAAGAAGTTTCAGGCTTCTGAATTCAGGAAGATTCTGCAGAATTTCTTATAATGTCACTTTGGGCATTTAAAAAACCTAAGATATTCCATGAGTACTCTCTGCAATTAGAATGGCAACTACTGGTGGAACAGATTAGAAAGTGCTTACCCAGTTGTTTGTATCTATTTCCCCATTGGTCTCCTGAGGCCACAATGACAAGAACTGGTGGCATCTTTATTAGGTGTCTTTGTGTCATTCCATTAAAATCAGATGTACCATCCAATTAAAAAAAATATGCTTTGTGGAAATCAAAGGAATACAGACTATGTGTTCCAGAAATTTGTCATATTCCAGGAGTAGCTGAAACACATACAAAACACTGGACCACAAGCATCTACTTTGGCCCTCTGGACGTAAATACAACTTTTGCATATATGCTCTGGTGGCCGGTGCTATGCCAAAGAGAATAGCTATTGAAATGGAGACATTTTTTTCAATCTGCAGGAAGAATTTATGTGCAGATAAAGAGAAGAGTGAGGGCAGCTCTTGTTGTCTGTCACATTTCAGTGCAGGAAAGTGCTTTGGCCTAAAGGTGCCAGATAAAGAGAATTGCCAAGTAAAGAAAATTTATGGAATGCACTTTAGCAAAGGGAAACATAACCTAACATTTTCTCTCTTAAAATCTCAGAAAAATAAGTTTCTTAGTTCTTATATCAACTAAGAGGAAACCAAAAGCAAAAAGCTCACTTTGTCTTAGGATGCAATTATATAAGTATTTTCCCATTTCATCATGTTTTCATTCACAATTATTTTATATGCCTCTCTTTATTCAGATACCTGTCAGTGTCACACGTGAGGATGGTGAATGTATTAGTTTTTGCCTCTCTCTTGGCATCCTTATTTGGGTGACTGTACGTGATAAAGTGAGTTTATGCGCTACTTGTGAATCTACGTGATGTTTTTAAGTCTAGGTGAGACTTGCGAGTCTCCATGATGGCTGTGAGTCTATGTGAATATTCTTTCAAGACTATCCACCTGTGGAATACACAGCCATCATCTCCGGAGTGAGTCAAACATTCCTTTGAAAGCCAATGACGGTTCCACTGCCCTGTCAGGCAGGGGTGAACTCTTTTTCCTGCCCTCAGCTGGCAGGAAGGGTCATGGGAATTTGTCCAGTCCTTCCTTCCTCATCCGCAAGTATCTCCTTCATTTTACTTAGCTATCAATAATGCCTTAGGCGTTCTCAGAGTTTGTTGGTTTACTCAGACTGTTCCTGAGAGTAACACAGGAGCATTAGCATTCTGCCTATTCCAAGACTTTAGAAAACTTAGGCTTGACTGAAAACCATGTTGAGTCTGCATTAATGTGCCCAGTTTCAGCTTCGATTCCCTCTTGTGTTGTTTACCCTTGCTAGACGGTCTCTCTTTACAAACAATGGTGACTCCAAGGCCATCTTCCAACTTGCTAGGTGACAAAGTGAAATGTTTCACCTCCAAGCAGGTAAAATATGTTTGTGAGGGAAGGACTGCTCAGCAGTGAGGATGACAACAATTAGCACATGCCCCTCATTAACAAATGGAGATTAGAAGGCAGCCGAAGTGGCAAGCTGCCATCAGTGAGATAGTTACAGGGCAGTTTAATTTCTAACGAATGTGAGCACTGGATCAGTAACAATATTCGACAAAATGCCGTCTGCATTCTCTTATGGCTTTCATTACCAAATTGAAAATCTGTGTAGATTTCTGAAAATTACTTTTAAATGTAGCCAATCTCCTAGACTGCAAGGCTTGATTTGCTGGTGAGGGAGCCCTGCTGTGAGATTTTAATGAAAGATCATAGTGGCCCTCCAAGGCCAGCAAAGAGCTATGGGCCCTGGAAGACCCGAAATAATCTGTTTTACTTTTAATGGCAGCCATTTTATATTCATTAAGATCAAAATGCAGTTTTGCAGGCAAATTGCAAAGCTGTTCCACTCACAGCTTGAGAACCTGGAGGCCCTACAGCTTTTTATCTTGTTCATAAGCAAATATGCAGTTAATATCTTTTAATATGCTTTGATGCTTGGTACCTTATGGGTACATTGTACCGGAGGTTAGAGAACTGCATGTTTCCTTGGCACAGTCAGTCTCAACTAA